>NC_134873.1:7215770-7536679 GCF_049852395.1 Peromyscus maniculatus bairdii | reverse complement strand
TGTTACTCTGCATCTTGTTCCCAGTGTACAGTGTGGCCACACTGTGATTCTAATGTTCCCATTCCTCTCCCTCCCCAGCTCTGTTTGTCTCTCTGCCTCTCTCCTTCCTGAAATATGATCTGGTCACACTGGGATTCTCCCTGAAATACATCCATTCTCTCTGTTCCTGTCTGCTCTCACACCCTGAACTACTGCATAAATGTCTCCAGCCTGTTTGTCTGTCTGTTTCCTCACTCCCTCTTTCCCTCCCACCAGAGTTGCTGCCACCACCACCACACTACCACTACTACCACCACTAACCTCCACCACCTCCACCACCACGCTGCAGCCCAGGGGTTTCCCTGTTCCCATACTCCCCACTGCTAAAATTCTGCTTGCCCACTCCACCCTTAAACCTATTCTCCTTCAGTACAACACTCTGCTACACCTTCTTCCCTCCTAAAAATCTCTTTTTCCAAAATTCTCAACTTGCTGCTCTGACTTACTAAACTGGGCAGCATGTGCTGCTACTCTGTTTTTCAGTTTCCCTCTGCAGTGCCTTCTTTGGGATCCAGGTATCAGGCTGCCCGAACTGCCAGGATCCGTATTTTAAAAAAATTGTTTTTGGCCGGGCGGTGGTGGCGCACGCCTTTAATCCCAGCACTCGGGAGGCAGAGGCAGGCGGATCTCTGTGAGTTCGAGGCCAGCCTGGGCTACCAAGTGAGTTCCAGGAAAGACGCAAAACTACACAGAGAAACCCTGTCTCGAAAAACCAAAAAAAAAGAAAAAAAAAAAAATTGTTTTTGTTAATGATGCTGTTCACTTTTTTTTTTTTTTTGGTTTTTCCAGACAGGGTTTCTCTGTGTAGCTTTGCGCCTTTCCTGGAACTTGCTTTGGAGACTAGGCTGGCCTTGAACTCACGGAGATCCACCTGCCTCTGCCTCCCAAGTGCTGGGATTAAAGGCGTGCGCCACCACCGCCCGGCTATGCTGTTTACTTTTTATGGGTGGTGGAATTGTGTGAATGGTGTGGCCACACATATGTGTTTCTGACTAGTTTTGAATGCCTGAGTTTATGTGTCCTGAATGTGTCTTGCTAATTGAGTATGTTTTAAAATCTGTAAGGCTTGTGATTCCAGATGGAAACTGTTTTGGAGAACATCACCAGTCACCATTTTGATTGAGGTTAAAGAAATACTTCACCACCATCTTTAATAAGGGTAACCACTTGGTTGGCCCCATCAAGGAGACATTAGGTCTCCAATAATTTGGTTTAGGATATATTTCTGTTTGATAATTTCTGTCCTGTCCTAAAAAAAAGGTTTATTAAACAGGATTTAAAACAATGCTTGTTTTGACCATTGATATTGAAATATAAATTGTTAGCAATGTTAAAACTTGCTATAGCCTGATATCTTAGGATCACCAATGAAAACTACAGACTGAATCTTCTGGCTTTTACTAACATTGGTAAACTGTAACTAATTGGGTAAACTGTATGTTTAGACTTAACCAACATATGCCCTCAAAGTTAAACCTAAACAACATTTGTCTAATTTAGATATACCTATCAGATATTCCCCCATTCTCGAACATGCTCAGAAAACTGAGAATATAGCATTTAATATAAAAGCTTTTTAGGAGAGACAGGCTAACGCCTGGAAGCATACTGTATCTTCTCTAAGAAGATGGACGGCCACAGAAGAACTTCCACCTGGAGGCTTGCCTCGAAAGTAACAAAGGCAGCCACACAGTGAAAAGCTGCTTTACACCATTAACTGCTGCTGAGATCATGTCCAGACTGTGAATAAGTGGAGCAATGGGGTAACAATTGTGCCACTCTGCCAAGTCAGGTAGGCCTATCTCCCCAAATTTCTACTCCACAAAGAATCTGTCAGATCCTCTGAGCTTGGCATCTGAACAAGTGCTACCTCTGGGACTTGTGCCCCAGTGACCATAGAGAGACTTGGGACTGCCTGGGTTAACTGGAAATCTGGCTTACTCCTGCTCATTTACTTATCCTTCTCAGATCTGATGGTGTTTGATGACCAGGGTACCAAGAGATTTGCCAGTTTAACAACACAACCAACCCCAAACCTAAAAGCAACTTAGTAGCTCATTAGTATGTTTCCTGGTAAAAATACATACAGGTGTACCTCATTCACAGACTCCATGGTACAGGATAAACTGGTTTCAGATATAACTTCAGAAGTTCAAAGTGTTAGCTTTGATATATGCAGTTTTGAAAAACTGATAAAGCATTGATTACAAACAGTTTTCAGGGATCCTTAAATTTCTGTGTTTTTTACTGGTCCAGCTTTTAGAGATAGGTTAGCACTAGAGAGGATATAGAACCCTGCAGACATGTTCAACTCCCTCCTCCACTCACACAACCTCCTTTGTTCAGTGAATTTAGACTTAAAAATATTCATGCCTTTTAACCTAAATCCATAGCTTTTTATTTATTATGATACCAATATGTAAATCTGTTCCAGTAATTTTATAGACACCTGAAGCTTCCTGAAAAAAGGGCTTGGCTACTTTGTAAAGAAGTCTGGCCTGATGGAAAATAATAACAGTTTCTAGAGCCTATTTTTGACCCCACCCATTTTTGAGCATATTCTGTAGGTTCACTCCTCCTGCCTGGGCCAAGGCCAAACCCCCAGGGATCCTACAGATACACCCGCTCCTGCAACAGCTCTGAGGATGCCAACCAACAGCCAAGGATGCCAACTGGACAAATACTAACAGGTGGATTTCACCCACATGCCTGCTCATAAAAAGGCTCCATATCTCTTAACTCTTATTGACACATTTACAGGATGGATGCTCTCCCAACCTCCAGAAAAACAGCAGATACATGGCTCCAGTACTCCTGGAATACATCATCCCTAGATTTAACATGCCATCTCCCCAAGAGCCTGGGACTTCACTGCTGGTACCACCCCTACAGGCACATTGGGCACCTACCCAGCAACTCAAACCTTGTTTTCCAAGATGTCCCAATTAAGGGCATATCTGCCCAGATCCCTCACTCATTCACCCTTGACTCTTCTGTACAACCAGGACACTTCTCAGTTCCATTCTTTCCATCATTCTTCCTACTACCAATGGCTATCCCTGTTCATAAGGCCAGTGATAAAAAGCTATTCTTTTTTTCTCCTAGCAACCCGCATTCTCCGCCTCCTCAAGGACAGATGCCTGAGGCCTCCTGGATGGCAGCTATCCAAATGCATCACCACCCATACTCCTGCTGAACATGGGTCCACCTGACTTGAACCTTCCCCCTCCCCACATGGTCCCATGCTAGCAGGAAGTAGACAGACCGGAACCTGCTCCCGTATATGCCCAAAATAAATTGGGATGTTTACAATTTGCACCTGATGTGGCCTCATTGCAGAAAGCCCACCATTAATGGCTCCTCCCCCAGAGATGTCTGGGACTATGCCCATCCTTACTGGCTATTTAAAACCTGGCCCATAGAGCTGCCATGGGTGCTCTGCTCTCTGTCTCCTGACATCCTAAGAGCCCCTGGAGTGCTCTGCTTTGCTGTGCTCTGTTTATTAAATCTGGATTTATTAATTTGGTTTGATTTGACTTATTGTATCAGTCATGCAGCAACCCACTAACCAGGAATCCAGTACTTATCGGAGACATACATATATATCACCTTGCACATGAAAATTACCTGCCATGTATTGTAGAATTTGGATAATGTTCTTCAATATTGTGGTCTTCCCATTTGTACCCTAAAATACAGCACCAGAAAATGTGATATATTACTGGAAATTACGAACAATTGAAATTACTGCCTTTCATGAACTTTTGAACAATGCCTGATTTATTCACCATTATTTTCTTCTTTAACATTCAAAATTATAGGAGAGCACCAATCTCCAAGAAAGGCTTCTTCCCTTAAGTTAAAAACTGACAGAAAGCTCACATTCTTACCTACAATAGTGAGGTTCCAGTAGGTTTCCAGCATCACATCTTTGTAGAGACTCTTCTGGGAAGGATCCAGCAAAGCCCACTCTTCATGAGTGAAGTTCACATGCACATCCTCATAGGTCACTGCATCCTAAAGTAACCCATATATGTATATAATAGAAATGGTGAGATTGACTGCATTGCAAATGTACACTTCATTGAGAATATATTTACATAATTCTGTGTGCTTGACACATTCTCTGACATGGGTGAGTAAATATCAAGTGCAGTCACCAACTCATTTTGAAAGAAAACATCAAGAGAGAATGACACCTTCCATTCCACTGTCCACAGAATAGATTACGGCACAGCAGGAGAAATGCCTAGGAATATATACAGAGAGACATGCAAACAGAGTAACACTATCTAATATACATCAGTAGAACTTTATCAAAATTATTAACTTCAAGAAAGGGTGGAAAATAAGGGCGGGTGGTGCACAACTCTAATCCCAACCCTCAGGAGTCAGAGATAGGTGAAATTTGTGATTTCTGAGCCTGCCTTGTCCATGTAGAGATTGCAAGGACAGCCAAAGGTACATAGTGAGACCCTGTCTCTAACAAAAAAAAAAAAAAAAAAAAAAAAACAAGCAAACAAACAAAAAAAACAAAAACAAAAAACAGAAAGCACTTAGGCCTCACTGAAAATTTCTCCCAGAAGTTAAACATTCACGCCAGTTCTATATTTGTCTATTGAACTGTAAGGCTAATAATTCCCAGGAAGCAATGCATTTTTATTCAGTTGCTGTCTGACAGATCAATGAGTTCTCAAGAACATTAGTAAAGTAAATGCTGATCCTAAAACAGTAAAACAAACACAAAAAGGGTGGTAGTATATACAGATGGGTCAACAGATAAGACCACACATTTGAAAACAATATAAAAGTGTAAAAATATACACAAAGGTAGGGACGATATTAAACAACAATTCAGTGATTCAGCAGATCACTATTAATTTCATGAATGAATGCATTCTTGCTCTGAAAATGATACCAATGCCAAAGTTCAAAAGTCATGACATGGGTAAAGTTCAGCACAAGAGTAAATGCCTGACATGTACAAAAACCTGATTCACTGCCAAAAATATAAACATAAAAATATCAGGCAAGAAATATGGATTGGCGAGGAAAAGCAATTGCTTCTACTTTACATTACATTATTTCAGAATGGAGTCTCTACTGCTGCTGATGGCATGCCTACATGAGAAGGAAGGGGGCTGCTCACTCTCAACAAAACAAAGAAATGTGGTGAGACTATATTCCTCAGGAAAGGATCCTCCTCCTAAGGAGAAGTCACCAATTATAAATCTAAGTCACAATTGTGATTGTAAGTCACCAATGCAGGCTCACACCAAAGACAATGCTCAAACTCAGGACACTACCTGGAAGATTTTTTCATTCAACCCTCAACATTTTGACACAGGTCATGAGAGGTTCACAGTCAAATCACAATGCGAAATGCATTTAGTCTGATTTCAAAGATCCACATATTATGTGATAGTCCAATACTATTTGAATATACACACATAAAAAGGGCTGTTTAAATGCTCCTTGTAAGGCAGAACCTCTTAAAGGAGCTGTATCTGGTTTTGTGTTCTTTTTTGTTTGTTTTGTTTTGTTTTTACTATTTTTTTCAGCTTTCTCAGGCTGTATGTGGAAATTCTATGCACCACGTATAAACACCAAATATACCAGACATTTTTAGCGGGACACCAGCAAGCTCCTAAACCATGGCATAGAGACTTATTACTAGTTTTGAAGGCTTGCCCAAGCCGAGGTTCACCTCTGGCTAGCTCTTTCCACTTAAATTAACCTGTTTGTCTTTATCTGCCTTATGCCCCCGGGCTATGTACCTTTCATTCTTTCTGTATATCTTTCCTGCTGTCTCCAGGTCTGCCTGGGGGCTGCCAGGCTCCTGGCCCTGGGTGTGTCCCTCTCTTTCCCCCTCATTCTCTCCTTTCTTCCTCCCTCTCTTTCTTCTGGAGCATAGATTCTGCTCCTGCTTATTCTCTCTGCCCACCAGCCCTGTGTATCCCTCTTCCACCCAGGTATTGGCCATTCAGCTTTTTATTAGACCACTCAAGTGCCTTCGGCGGGCAAAGTGAAACAGCAACACATCTCTTCATAATTAAACAAACGCAGGATAAACAAACGAAACACATCCTTACATCATTAAACAAATGCAGCAGATACAAATATAACACCTTCACATGAGATAACATTCCACATCATAAACAAAGGTAACAAATCTCTGTCCAGTTAAGATAATATTCCACAGCACATTACTCTTTCATTTAGCCTGACTTGATTTCCCAGGGCATGTGGAGAACACAGACATAATATAACAAAGTACTACATAACCTGTCTTACTGACTCTTCCCTTGCTATGAAGCACTATGACCAAGGCAACTCTTTTTGTTTGTTTGTTTGTTTTTGTTTTTGTTTTTCCAGACAGGGTTTCTCTATGTAACAGACCTGGCTGTCCTAGGAATTCACTCTGCAGACCAAGCAGGGCTCAGACTCACAGATCTGCCTGCCTCTGCATCTCAAGTGCTGGGATTAATAGCAAGCAACACTACCACTGATTTAAACATTTTAACAAATTAAACCCAAAAGACTTCAGTCCAGGAAGCATGGAGAGTCACAAATCTGTCTGGTCACAGCCCAGACCAGACTCAATTAGGAGAAAATGGGGCCAAGCATCATCTTTTGTTTGGGGACTGAGGAGAAGGTGAAAGACCTGGATGAGAACAACTGGCTTCAACTGTTACAATCAGTTGGTGAAACTCGCTGATGGATTCAGCTGTCTCTGGTTGACATCATGGAATTCTTTCCTCTGTTCCCTACCTGCATGGGGCCTACCTGCATAGACACAAGGAACATCTCCTCCCACATACATGCAAACCTAATTAAAAGAGTGTTTTTAAGGAAAGGATGTAACCACACACTTTTAATCATGGAGACTAGGGGACCCCACTGGGACCTGTGCCTAATGCAAGATGGGCTTCCTTAGCAGGCACAGGTCTAACCTTGAGTAGAAAGCAACCATGTATCTATCATGTCACTATTATATTATGACAATGCAGAATTGGAGTTACAGATACAGCAAAAGTTCAATTAAAGTCTAACAATTTATGCTACAAAGTAAATTGCATGAGAAACAAAAATAACATGAGAAAATGTCATCAGGAATGAAAAATTGAACAACACACGACTGAATAAATAGTACATAAATACTGTGACACCATCTGACTTCTAACTTTGATTGAAATTGCAATAAAGACTGCAATGAACAGGGTGGTGGTGGGGGCACACACCTTTAAATGAAGCACTTGGTTTTTGAGGCCAGCCTGGTCTACAGAGTGAGTTCCAGGACAGCCTGGGCTACATAGAGAAAACCTATGTGGGGCGGGGGGGTCTGTACTGTCTGGGAAAGAATAAAGAGATCAACAGAACATGAAAGCAAACTTAGAAATAAAAACACGCCGGGCGGTGGTGGCACACGCCTTTAATCCCAGCACTCGGGAGGCAGAGGCAGGCGGATCTCTGTGAGTTCGAGGCCAGCCTGGGCTACCAAGTGAGTTCCAGGAAAGGCGCAAAGCTACACAGACAAACCCTGTCTCAAAAAAAAAAAAAAAAAAAAAAAAAAAAAAAAAAAAAAAGAAAAGAAAAGAAATAAAAACACAATAAATATACATTCAATTTTACCACATGAGGCCAGAAAACACAGTAAGTTTGGCCTTAATGACACAGGTAAATGAACCACCCTGGCATCTACATGCAGATGTGTTAATGACACAGACTTTACGCCTGCACAGAATTAACTGCAGACGGATCTACACATGAATGTTCAATGCTAAGTGCAGAACTCCTAGAAGACAGCAGAGTGACCAGAGCTCTGCAAGTTAGCAAATCTGCCTTCCCTGGCCACAGTTTTACTGAAAGAAATGAAAAAATTATCACCACGATCAATATGTCTTGCATGGTGACTAGGGTATTTCCTCACAAAGGCTCACTCTCCCCCATGCTCTGAGAGGCGCTAACCCCAGCGATAAATCACTCAGAGGTTCCGCTTCTGCCTGGGAGTTGCAGAGACCTCAGGACACCAAAGGGAATCACTCCACACACCGCGTCCTGACGCCATGTCCACAGCCCCGGGGCGGGGGAACCCACTCCGGCTCCCGCGGCTTCTCCCCACGAGGGACGGTGGACCCTCACTCACCATGGCGGATTCCATGCTCACCCGCTCTCCTCCTGGCTCCCAGCAGGCAGTCACAGCCCAGCACACAGAACAGGAGATCCACCTTTAACCACCCAGCCGCAGACTAAGCTGCCGGTCGGACCGGAAGTGCCCTCCCCATTCTGATTGGCAGTCCATCTGGAGGTCCTGATTGGTTACTCAGACCTGCGTAATCTAAACAGCTCCCTTAGGGGCAGTGCTGTGAAGTGAGGGAGCCCAATGATTGGTAGCCCTGGCTTTCACCCCAGGCACAGATCTGCCCCAGATCTTCAGAGATTGACATTCATGCAGAACTTGGGGCTGGACTGCAAAGTTTTCCCTGAACTATTCCTGCATTCAGGAGGGCTCTTTTCTGGGGAATTAGGTTTTGCTATGAACTGAGAAAGGACAAAGGAAATCTGCCACTTTCTGGACTAGCAATACCTCAGGCGTGCTGTAGAAAACGTGCTATGATTTTCATTTTTGTAAAAAAAAATTATGATTTAAAAAAAAAACACCTATATACTAATATGCACTCTCTTAAACTGTTCTGTAGAAAAGGCCCATCAATATAAATACAAGATTTAGAGAAGTAAACCCTACAGGATCAGAGTGAGCTTTTTACTTATACCTATATTTACTAGAGAGCATCAATATTCTAATGACTAAATTATATATAATTTATTTAATTAATAATAAATAGATAAATTTATATTTTTTAATTACTTAAATAATAAATATATGTTATTGCCCATTTGACATAGGATTTTATGTGGTGATATTGTGTGGTGGTATTGTGTTCCCCAAGATATTGTGTACCCTAAAAAATTTATCTGGGGTCAGAGAACAAACAGCCACTAGATACAAAGGCTAGAAAATGGTGGCACTCACACCTTTAATCCTAGCATTCCAGAGATAGAAATCCCTCTGGATCTCTGTGAGTTCAAGACCACATTGGAAATAGCCAAGCATGGTGACACACGCCTTTAATCCCAGAAAGCCAGCCTTTAATCCCAGGGAGTGGTGGTAGAAAGCAGGAAGATATATAAGGCGTGAGGACCAGAAACTAGAGGCATTTTGGCTGGTTAAGCATTTGGCCTGGTTAAGCTTCAGGCTTTGGAGCAGTAGTTCGGCTGGGAACCATTCCGGATGAGGACTCAGAGGCGTCCAGTCTGAGGAAACAGGACCAGCTGAGGATCCGGCGAGGTGAGATAGCTGTGGCTTGTTCTGTCTCTCTGATCTACCAGCATGGACCCCAATAACTCGTCTCAGGTTTGATTTTATTAATAAGAACTTTTAAGATTCATGCTACAATATTGTGTTCGCCAATATATTGTGCACCCTAATAAACTTATCTGGGGTCAGAAAACAGAACAGCCACTAGATAGACATAGAGGCCAGAAAATGATACCACACACCCCTTTAATCCTAGCCTTTCAGAGGCAGATCTCTCTGAGTTCAAAGCCACACTGGAAAGAGCCAGGCATGAAGACACATGCCTTTAAACCAAGGAAATGATGGCAGGAAGCAGAAAGGTGTTTAAGGCATGAAGAGGGGGAACAAGAGTCTTTTTTAAGTCTTTTAGCTTTTAGCAGCAGTTTAGCTGAGATCCATTCCCATGAGGACTCAGAAGTTTTCAGTCTGAGGAAATAAGATCACTGAGGATTTGGCAAGGTGAGGTTGGATGTGGCTTGTTCTGTTTCTCTGATCTTTCTGTGTTCACCCCAATAGCTTACCTCCAGCTTTGTTTTTAGTAATAAGACCTTTTAAGATTCATGTAACAGTCTACAGATTTGTTTTCTCTTACTTCTGCATCATTAGTGAAAATAAGTAAAGTAAATTAAGAATACTTATTTTTACATCATGCTTCTATTGTTTCTTTTTCTTTATGAGGGTCTCACTCTGCAGCCCTGACTGGACAGGAACTTGATCTGCTGACCAGACTGGCCTAAGAATCTTAAAGAAAAGTTTGCCTCTCCTGTAGAGTGCTAGATTAAAGGCCTGCTCCACTCTGCATGACTTCTAGTAATTCTGCACAGTTACTAATAAACAGCAGCTGTTGAGACTCAGCCTCAGATCCTGTCAGTCTGCTTCCCTCACCAACTCCACACCTTCACTTTTGGACCTGAACCTCGACAGAGCTGGACTCTGGCAATAAAGTCCCCGGGCAAAGAGTTTTTAGAAAGGGGAGAGAGAATTTTCTGCTGGACAAATGTGGTGGTATTGTGTCCCCCAAAATATTGTGCACCCTAATAAACTTATCTGGGATCAGAGACAAAACAGCCACAATATTAAACATAGAGGATAGGCAGTAGTAGCACACACCTTTAATCCTAGCATTCAGAGGCAGAAATCCATCTGTTCAAGGATACAGCTGAGCATGGTTACTCACACCTTTAATCCCAGAAAGCGAGCCTTTAATCCCAGGGAGTGATGGTAGAAAGGAAAGATATATAAGACATGAAGACCAGAAACTAGAAGCATTTGGCTGGTTAAGCTTTCAGGCTTTCAAGCAGAGCAGTTCTGCTGAGATCCATTCAGATATGAGGACACAGAGGCTTCCAGTGTGAGGAAACAAGATTAGCTGAGAAGTTGGCCAAGTGAGGTTAGCTGTGGCTTGTTCTGTCTCTCTGATCTTCCAGTGTTCACCCCAATACCTGCCTCAGGTCTGATTTTATTAATAAGAACTTTGAAGATTCATGGTACATCTGGTGCCCAACGATTGTGGTACATTCGTGAATGACAAGAATATATGTCTGGAGTCCATTTCACATGTGAGAGGTGGAAGTAGATGACCTGAAGCTTACAAGACTTTTTTAAGTTTATATAAAGAGGCACACATTTTAGATATGTTAGCATACTACTATTTGTAATCTGTACTCATATCTACATTCTAGGAAGAGCAGTAGACTCATGCTCTTTTGTCATGGTAAAAGCTTGGGGACCCAAAAATGATTCTGGGTTAAAAGCATGAACACTATTTAAGGTGATCTCAGAGAGGACAGAAACATTCTGGGGAGCAGAAGGGCAATAACTCACTTGAACTTGATTTTAAATATGAAAAAAAGCAGGGCCTCTTCTCTCTATCCAGAAGACTGGATGCATATAGATTATTCTGGTGTTTTAGCTCAACAAGAAGAACTTTTAAGTCTGTACCTCAAAAACAACCAAATGGAATTTAAAATCTTGAGGGTGTGACTATGACAATAGAAGCAAAGCTTTCCTAGAGCTATGTTAATAGCTTATCAGAACTGCATTGATTAATAAAACTTTGAGCTTGAAGTCTTAACATAAATGTAGCATGATGAGAGACAGGATTTGAAGTATTATTCATTCTTTTTATATCCCTTAAATCAATGTCTTATCACAATTTTAACTTTGACACCCTCACACCTTACATAAACTTGCATTTATACAACTCAAAACCCCTTTTCTTAGATGCTGCGGGCCACAGGAATATCATAAGAACTCAGCTGGTTATGGCAAAGTCACTACTTGGAGGAATCAGGGAATTCCTCCAGAGGAAGCCAAATCCCAAGGAGTTTTTGGTGTTACTTGGCTTGTTATATATCAGCTGTATTCTGTTATGAAAATCATGTGTGCCTTCATAGTTTTCCCAATTGATTTTTCCCTAAGAAGGGCTAACAATGTGGACTGATCACTCTCTAGACATACACATTCCAGGCATTTGGAGAACAGCCTCAGGAAAGTGCGGCGCGCTCCTCTCGACCCGCAAGGAAGAACGACCGCCACACAAAGATTCTTCCCGATCACACTTTAAAGTGGAGAGCCTTTGGTTAAAGGAGAGGTGGAAGCGAGGGGAGGGGGCAGTGAAAGCGGCTGCTTTTTATAGGGAAAGAGGCGTGAATCGCTGGCTGAACTTAGCCTGCGGCCACCAGGCAAGACAGGATTGGTGAGGGGCCAATATAACTTGTGCATATGCAAAGCAGAGGCGTGTATTTCGTCGAAAGCATTGTCTTAGGAGTAATAAATCTTCAGAATGCAGAGAAGTCAGCGCCATCTTATAATGGCGATTGTCCCGGCTCCCTGCAGGAAAGGCTTTCTCTGGAATCAGATATCTCTCCTAGCCACCTTCAAGGACTAAAGGAGACATCACCCAGGTGGTCACCCAATTTCCGAGGATTAACAGTGATAACAACCCACAGCGAGTCTCCTGACTTAAGGTAAATTCCACAAGGGGACACCGCCTAGGTCAGGTAGACATTAAGTAATAGCTTTACACAATTTAGCTCAGACCCCTCCTTTCTTACAGCCTTACTAACTTTATAGACCTCTAACTACTTACCTAACCACTTCTAGGAATATTTAGATAACCTTCTGTGCTAACAGCTATGCTCAGCCAGAACTCCCAGTTCAAGCCTCCCTGTAATTATCATTATTGGTAGCATCCGGCCAGGTCCATCACCGGATAGAGGAAAGTACCTTATCAGAGATACCTCTGTACTCTCTAAGAACAGACTTAAGCATCCAGGTTACCTGTTTGAGAAGGCCTGGAGGATGTGTCAATTAAGCCTATTCTTATCACCCCTCCATTTGACCCTGGAAGCCTGGCTTTGCACTGTTAAGGAAATACTGCTTGTAAGTGTATATATACCAGAACTCCCAGGGCAGGAGAGGACAGAGAAGAGAGAAGAGAATGGAAGAACTAGATGGGTAAGAACTTGAGAGGAACGAACTGAGATGGGGAAGAACTAGATTGAAGAGCTAAAAGAGAGGACTAGAGGAACGAGATGGAAGATGAGGAAGAGCCAGATGGGGAAGAACAACATGAGGAAGAGCCAGATGAGAGAGAAGGAGACGGGAGAGGAGCTGATAGGGGAAAGAACTAGATAGATAAGAACCTAGAAGGGACAGAGCTAGATGAAGGAATTAAGATAGAACATAGAGGGGACAGTAGATAAATATAGAGAGAAATCAGGCAAGAAAGGAGCTAGACATGAGAACAGAACTGAAGCTGTGTATAAAGGATGTTATGCCAGAGGAATTAAAGCAAGTGGACTATAGAACTCGGTGTGCTGAGATTATATTTCCTGATAATAGTCCTCGCCATTAGTAGTTCTCTCTCCTGAGCCCCTGGGATGTGTAATATTAAGGCTGGTCCCTCTAATATTATACAAGACTTAGACCTTAAAACATTTCAAAGATCCTCAAAACTTAAGCTTTAAATGTTACACTTTTTTCTATCCAAATATTCACAATGAGACAGAGGTCATTGTTACAGAATTATCCTTTAAAAATAGTAAAAAGTTATACTGAAGTATGTTTTGTGAGTTTCTCTCCTTTGGAGTCTGATAACAGGGTAAATGGTGACTAGACTCATTAGTAACTCCAGGAAATTGAGGCATGTGGACATATTTTTATATATGTAGAGAACTGGAAGGCAGCTGAAGTCTTGAGAAAGCAGTTGGGTGCTTGCTGCTGATAAAGCTACCTAGTCAATATCCTCAGAGATTTGAGAAGGATACATTATAACTGGAAATATAATCTAAATGATCTATGTATCAAATAAAATGAGAGTGACCCTTTACCTATACAGGTTACCATAGTCTGCAGTGTAGTCAGAAGATTTCTCCAGTCTTGCCTAGCCTGGTGTCCCACAGCCACTTATAAAATAATTACTCAGAGGCTTCCATTAATTACCAACTGTATGGCCATGACCTATGACTCAATTTTTTGCTAGCTAGCTCTTATACCTGAACTCAGCCCATTTCTATTAATCTATAGGTTGCCACTGTTCCATGGCTTTTCCTTTGTGCTATTACATGCTGCTCCCTGGACAGCAGGATGGCTCCTCTGACTCTACCTTTCTTCCTCCTGTCTATTTACTGAATTTCCTGCCTGCCTCTAAGCTGCTTTGCTATAGGCCAAACAGCTTTATTTATCAACCAATCAGAGCAACACATATTCACAGCATACAGAAAGATATCCCACAGCACTGTAGTAGTCTCCACAGTTTCAGTGGGGACAGTCGTTTTAGGTCTTCAGCTGTCATACAAGACAGCATAGGTGTAGCAAGAGCCCACAAATGTATATATCTCAATTTATTAAGGGGTACAATGGGAATACAGACTCACTAATACAAAGCAAGGTAGACACACTTTTGATCTGCTGCTGATCCAGATGCCAATCTCCTCAAGTCAGATGGGGACCATCTGCAAGCCATTCTCCACCACCTGACCCAGTCTTGACGAACCAAGAATATGAATGACAACTCTCCCTCAGCTCTTAAGGGGTCACATATGCAGACAAAGCCACAGCCTAGAGCTTCTTCCCCAAAGCCATTGGCTAAATGGAATGAATTCCCACAATACATAGAAATATGAAGATGAAGTCTCAATTCTGAATATTTATGCCCCAAACATATGTAAAAGGTACATTACTAAAGCTTAAACCACATATAAAACCCCACACATTAATAGTGGGAGACCTCAACACCCCATATTCACAACTGGACAGATCTCCCAAAATGAAACTTAACAGAGAAATAAAGAGCTTAACTGATGTCATGACTCTTATGGACTTAATTGATATCTACAGAACATTCCATCCTAACAAGAAAGAATATACCTTCTTCTCAGCACCCCAGGGAACCTTCTCAAAAATCAACCACATACTTAGCCACAAAGCAGATCTCAACAGATACAAAGCAATTGGAAAAAACTCCTGCGTTCTATCAGACCACCATGGTCTAAAGTTAGATTTCAACAAAAACAAAAACTACAGAAAACCTACAATCTCATGGAACTGAATAACCAATGGATTAAGGAAGAAATAAATAACGAAAGAAATTAAAGACTTCCTAGAGATCAATGAAAATGAAGACACCACATACCCAAACTTATGGGACACTACACAAGCAGTGCTAAGAGGGAAATTCATAGCACTAAATGCCCACATGACTAGCTGAGATGATTCAGCCTGACAGACTACTTGAGCAAGGACTTGTGACAAGCCCTGAACTTTCCTATTATGCAGAGACTGGACAAATGATACATGACTTGACAATTAACCCACAAATTTTCTTTTCAAGATTCCCTAAAGATATCTTCACCCTTAGAAAGCAAAAAGAAAAAGAGAATAAGATATGAGATAGATCATTGAATTTACTCTGAGAAAAATGGTAAAGAAATAATAAGATAAATAGGTAGATCCTTGAATCTACACTGAAGAAAAAGGGGAAGATATAAAAATGACAAAAGGTAGACTACTGAATGTATTATGAAAAGAAAAAAATATGGATATAAGATAAAAATGGAGATTATGGAATCTACTTTTAAAAAGGAACTACTTGTTTTTAATAAGTTAAGTAATGAAAATTTTTTGGTCTGAGTTTTTCAGATGTTACTGGACTGGACATTGTTAATATATATAATGGAGTTTTTATCTGAATCTGTCAAATGTTAATGGACTAGATATCATTAATGTAAATTTTGGCTGTATATATTGTATATACTTATTGGATAGTATTTCTTGTATTAGTTATGAGCTTTCTTTAATTTTAGACAAAAAGAGAGGAAATGTGGTGGTATTGTGTTCCCCAAAATATTGTGTACTCTAATAAATTTATTGGAGAAATGTCACACTAGTGACTTAACAGCACACCTGAAAGCTCTAGAACAAGAAGAAGCAAAGTCTCCCAGGAAGAATAGATGCCAGGAAATTATCTAATTGAGAGCTGAAATCAATTACATAGAAACAAAGAGAATACAAAGAATCAATGAAACAAAGAGTTGGTTCTTTGAGAAAATCAACAAGATAGTCAAGCCCTTATCCAAACTAACCAAAAGACAGACCGAGAGAGCATCCAAATTAACAAAATCAGAAATGAAAAGGGGGACATAACAACAGACAATGAAGAAATCCAGAGAATCATCAGGTCATACTTCAAAAACCTCTACTCCACAAAACTGGAAAATCTAAAAGAAATGGACAATTTAACCTAAGTTAAATCAAGACCAGATAAACTATTTAAATAGTCCAATAACCCCTAAGGAAGTGGAATCAGTCATTAAAAGTCTCCCAACAAAAAAAGCCAAGGACCTGATGATCTCAGCACAGAATTCTATGAAATCTTCAAAGAAGAGTTGATACCAATAGTCTTTAAGTTGTTCCACACAATAGAAACAGAAGGAACATTTCCCAACTCCTTCTATGAGGCTACAATTACCCTGATTCCTAAACCAAACAAGGATACAACAAAGAAAGAGAACTACACACCAATCTCCCTCATGAACATTGATGCAAAAATACTCAATAAAATACTAGCAAACAGACTCCAAGAACACATCAAAACAATTATCCACCATGATCAAGTAGGAATGCAAGGGTGGTTCAAAATAGAAATGTCCACCAAAAAAAAAAAACTCAAAGAAAAAAAAACATGATCATCTCACTAGATGCAAAAAAGGCGTTTGACAAAATCTAACACCCCTTCATGATAAAGGTCTTGGAGTGATCAGGAATACAGGGAACATACCTAAAGATAATAAAGGCAATTTACAGCAAGCCAACAGCCAACATCAAATTAAGTGGAGAGAAACTCAAAGTGATTCCACTAAAATCAGGAACGAGGCAAGACTGTCCATTCTCCCCATACTTATTCAATATAGTACTTGAAGTTCTAGCCAGAGCAATAAGACAACATAAGGAGATCAAAGGCATAAAAACTGGAAAGGAAGAACTCAAGCTTTCCCTATTTGCAGATGACATGATAGTTTACTTGAGTGACCCCAAAAATTCAACCAAGGAACTGATACAGCTTATAAAGACCTTCAGCAACATGGCAGGATACAAGATTAATTCAAAAAAATCATAGCCCTCCTATATACAATTGACAAACAGTCTGAGAAGGAAATCAGAGATACATCACCCTTTACAATAGCCACAAATGATATAAAATACCTTGGGGGTAACACTAACCAAGCAAGAGAAGGACCTATATGACAAGAATTTTAAGTCCCTGAAAATAGAAATAGAAGAAGAAGTCAGAAAATGGAAAGATCTCCCATGCTCATGGATAGGCACGATTAACATAGTAAAAATGGCAATCTTACCAAAAGCAATCTACAGATTCAAGGCAATCCCCATCAAAATACCAACACAATTCTTCACAGATATGGAAGGAATAATACTCAACTTCATATGAAAAAAAAAAAAAAACAGGATTGCCAAAAGAATCCTAAATGACAAAACAACCTTTGGAGGCATCATGATCCCTGACCTCAAGCTCTACTATAGAGCTACAGTAATAAAAACAGCTTGATCCTGGGGGAAAAAAAAAACGATGTGTTGACCAATCAAATTGAAGACCCTGAAATTAATCTGCACACCTATGAACATATAATTTTTGACAAAGAAGCCAAAACTATACAATGGTGACAAGAACGCATCTTCAACAAATGGTGCTGGCATAACTGGATGTCAACTTGTACAAGGCTGCAAATAGATCCATATCTGTCACCATGCACAAAACTTAAGTCCAAGTGGATCAAAGACATCAACACAAATCCAGCTACTCTGAACCTCATAGTAGAGAAAGTAGGAAGTAGTCTTGAAGGCATTGGCATAGGAGATAACTTCCTAAATATAACACCACTAGCACAGACACTGAGAGAAACAATCAATGGGACCTCTTGAAACTCAGAAACTTTTGTAGAGCAAAGGACATGGTCAACAAGGCAAAGCGATAGCCTACAGAATGGGAAAAGGTTTTCACCAAACCCACATCTGACAGAGGACTGATATCCAGAATATATAAAGAACTCAAGAAATTAGACATCAAAATGCCCAACAGTCCAATTAAGAAATGGGCTATAGAGCTAAAACAGAGAATGCTCAACAGAGGAAACTCACATGGCTGAAAGACATTTAAGGAATTGCTCAACATCCCTAATCATCAGGGAAATGCAAATCAAAAAATGGACTCTCAGATACCACCTTACACCTGACAGAATGGCTAAGATCAAAAACACTGAAGACAGCTTATGCTGGAGAGAATGTGGAGCTAGGGGAACACTCCTCCATTGCTGGTGGAAATGCAAGCTTGTAAAACCACTTTGGAAATCAATATGACACTTTCTTAGAAAATTGGGAATCAATCTCCCCCAAGATCCAGCTATACCATTCTTGGGCATATTCCCAAGGAATTCTCAATCATACCACAAGGGCACTTGATCACCTATGTTCATATCAGCATTGTTTGTAATAGCCAGAACCTCTAAACAACCTAGATGCCCTTCAACTGAAGAATGGATAAATAAAATGTGGTACATAGACACAATGGAATACTACTCAGCAAAGAAAAACAATGACATCATGAGGATTGCAGGAAAATGGGTGGATCTAGAAAAAAATCATCCTGAGTGAGGCAGCCCAGACTCAGAAAGACAAACATGATATGTACTTACTCATAGGAGGACACAACTCGGGGAGACCACATAGAGAGCAGGACCCCGGGAAAGACACAGGGATCGCCCAATGACAGAGAAATGGATGAGATCTACATGGACAACCTGGACGTGAGTGGGGGTAATGAAGGGCAAGGGTCGAGGGAAAGAGAGCTTGAGGGAGCAGGAGATCCCAGCTGGATCAAGAATGGAGGGGGAGAACAAGGAATAAGAGACCATGGTAAATGGAGACCACATGAGAATAGGAAGAAGCAGGGTGCTAGAGAGGTCCACAGAAATACACAAGGATACCTCCACAATAGGCAATGGTCGAGAGACATCCCGAAATGACCTACTCTGGTGATAGGATGGCTAAACACCCTAATTGTGCTAGAAACCTCATCCAATGACTGAGGGAACCGGATGCAGAGATCCATGGCCAGGCCCCAGGTGGAGCTCCGGGAGTCCAATTGGCGAGAAAGAGGAGGGTTTGTATGAGTGAGAATTGTTGAGACCGAGATTGGAAAAAGCACAGGGACAAATAGCCAAATGAATGGAAACACATGAACTATGAAACAATGGCTGAGGAGCCCCCAACTGGATCAGGCCCTCTGGATAAATGAGGCAGTTGATTAACTTGATCTGTTTAGGAGGCATCCAGGCAGTGGGACTGAGACCTGTCCTCACTGCATGTGCTGGTTGTTTGGAATATCCAGAAAATATTTTCAATAAAACCATATAACAAATTTTTCTTCGTTAATGTAAGTGCTGATAAAGCTACAAAGAAGCATGCAAAACACCCAAGAAATTGGGTCAGAAAAGAAAGTCCCCTTGTCACATAATAATCAAATCACTAAACATACAGAACAAAGAAAATCCCCTTGTCACATAATAACCAAATGAGTAAGCATACAAAACAAAGAAAGAATAGTAAAAGCTGCAAAGGGGAAAGACCAAGTAACATTTGAAGGCAGACCTATGAGAATTATACCTCACTTTTCAGTGGAGAGTCTAAAAGCCATAAGGTCTTGGGCACACATGATGCAGGCTCTAAGAAACCACAGAGGCCATCCCAGATTATTACATTCAGAAATTTTTCATCACTATAAATGGAGAAAATAAGATACAAATTATACAATATCTATGTACAAATCCAGCCCTCCATAAGGTACTAGAAGAGAAAATCCAATCCAAGGAAGCTAACTACAAACCTGAAAACACAGTAAATGAATAATATAACATCAGCAAAACCAAAAGAAGAGAAACACACACACACACACACACAGAGAGAGAGAGAGAGAGAGAGAGAGAGAGAGAGAGAGAAACTAACATACTCTCATACACATACCATCATCACCACCAATAACAACAAAATAAAGGCATTAGTAATCATTATGCCTGATATCTCCCAATATCAATGGCCTCAATTCCCCAATGAAGACACAAATTAACAGTATGGATTCAGAAAAAAATATCCATCTTTCCACTGCATACAAGAAACACACTACAACATCAAGGATAGAGATTACCAAAAGGTGAATGCTGGAAAAGACATATTTAAAGCAACTGAAACTAAAAAGCAGTCTTGTGTAGCTATTTTTATTATCTACCAAAATAGACTTCAAACAAAAATTAATCAAAAGCAATGGGGAAGAATACTCCTTAGTCATCAATGGAAAAATCCAATATGACATTTCAATTATTAATATCTATGCCCCAAACACAAGGTCACCCACTTTTGTAAAAGAAATACTTCTACAGGTTAAATGACACACTGACTCTCACACAGTGTTTGATAGGGGTAGATTTCAACACCCCACCCTCAACAATGGACAGGTCATCCAGACAGAAACCAAATGGAGAAATATTGGAGCTAATGGATTTTATAAATCACATGAACCAACATACTACAGAACATTCCACCCAAAGAAAAAGAATACACCTTCTTCTCAGCACCTATGGAATTTTTTCCAAAGTTTATGACACACCGGGACATAATTCAAGTCTCAACAGATATAAGAAAATTAAAATAACTCCTTGCATCCTATCAGACCACTATGGATTACAGCTGAATATAAAAAAAAAAACCTTAAAAACTCATGAAAACTGAACAACGCTCTACTAAAAAATGGGTCAAAACAGTTTAGAAGGAAATTAAAGTTTCTAGAATTCAATGAAAATGATTACACAAGATATCCAAACATGGAGGACACAATGAAAGTGGTGATATGAGGAAACTGTATGTAGAACTGAGTGTCTACATAAAAAAAGGGAAAAGACTTCATATTTGCAACTTAACAGCACACATAAAAGCAGTAGAACAAAAACAACAGGTATACCCAAGAGGAATAGACAGGAAGAAAGTATCAAATAAGGGCTAAAATTCAGTAAATAGAAACAAAGAAAAAGACAAGGAGTCAATGAAACACAATGTCAGGTTTTTGAGGAAATTAATAAGACAGACAAACACTTATCCAAACTAACTGAGAGAAAATTAATCCTAATTAATTTTGTATTATTAAGCAACGGCTACTTGGGACAATAAGAAATCACCTATTCCTGATTTACTGATTACATATTGGTAATCCCAAATGTAGACAAAACTGGAAAATTTTTGTTGTTGGTGGTGGTTTTTTGAGACAGGGTTTCTCTGTGCCGTGTTGGTGCCTGTCCTGGATCTCGCTCTGTAAACAAGGCTGGCCTCAAACTCACAGAGATCTGCCTGGATCAGCCTCCCGAGTTCTAGGATTAAAGGCATATGCAACCACCACCATGTCCAACTCTGATTTGTATTGATTCATCCTGAAACTGTTTTCCAAAATGCACTGAAGTGTCCCAGCTTAACCTCTGCAGAGGTACTCAGGTTCACGACAATATGTCTTTTTTTTTTGGTTGTTTTTTGACACAGGGTTTCTCTGTGTAGCTTTGTGCCTGTCCTAGAACTCCCTCTGTAGCCCAGGCTGGTCTTAAACACACAGAGATCACTTGGCTCTGCCTCCGAGTGCTGGGATTAAAGGCGTGCACCACCACCAACACCACCACCACCACCACCACCACCACCACCCAGTTGACAATATCTCTTAAAGTCATTTTTGGTGTCAGCCACAGGTCCACATCAAATTATTCACAGAAATGAATATACCAAGTATGATAGCAGAGCCTGTCAGATCTCCTTGAATTTGGTCTTCATAGTGAATATGATAGAAAGACCTTTATCAATAATACACACACACACACACACACACACACACACACACACACACACACACACTCATAAATAAAGTTGAATATATTTTTGCTCTGTTTGAAACAAGATCTCATTATAAAGATCCAGCTGGCCTAACACTCACATTGTATAGTTTAATGAATAATATATATTGAATATATGGAATAGATAAAACAAATATAAAATAATTTACATTGAATATATAAAACAAATTCCAGGAAACTTTTCATTCTATACCATTGGTTCATTATTGAAAACATGACAGTTTTCTATACAAGAGGGAGTTTCAAAACAATGGTCCAATCCTGACTCATCTAACCAAAATCTATAGGAACAGCAGTAATTTTTAATTTCAACAAACTCCATAGTTCTGATAATAAAAAAAATGAGATTTTTAAATACAAAATAGTAAATGCCTCAAAATAACAGTTATGAGTTTTACCAAGAAGCTTACCTATGAGGATCATCCATGCTGTCTCAGGAACATTCAAGACTCTAGCAGTTATCTGAAGTCTCAGAAAGCAAGGGGGTGGCACCTAGAATGCTCAGTAAAGCAGCAGAGCACCAGGAAGTATAAGGAAGGCATTTGGACTCAAAGAAGGATCTGGAGAGTGGCACAAAGACTAAGGAATCAGAAGGCCACCTGGTGGCAGGAAGGTCCTGAAAAGGGGTAGGTGGATTGTTGGCTCACTTTCCCTGTATCGGGTTCTCATGTATATAACCATTGCAAGCTCTTCCCTGCACTGTTCCCAGCATCCTGCTATTCCTAACAACTACAACAGCAGCACTATAACCTCCAAGTCTCTGGGTTAAATCATCAGCCTGGATTGACTCCTTGTCCAGCTAGATCCAGGTCCTGGGGGTGTCCAGGGACTAGTTCCAGGGCTATAAGTGATCAGGCCAGGTGACTACAGGAACAGCTCCTCCAGCTCCACAGGTATTTGAGATAGGGTTGGTGCACAGAGCATGTGAGCTTTTGCAGCCCCACCTACCTGCCTCCCTGGGCCAAGCCTGCAAATCACCTACTAAACACACCCTCCCCCTGAGGCAAACTGAGTGGAAATTCCTCCAGACCTCTCCTCTCAAGCACAGCACTCTCCAGATGCTCCCCCAGGCAAGAACCTCACAGACACACCCACACAACAAGATCAAAGACATTCTCCTTCCTTGGAAATACCCTTCCAGACATTATTTTTAGCCTGACTCAGAGGACCTTGGAATTCTATGAGGACCTCAGTTTGGGAGAAAGTGTCAGAATGGGGGGTGCTTGGCAGCTACATTGGAGAGCTGCTTTAAGATCAGGGACAGTGAAGACAACAGGGCAGCCCATCCACTGTACCCACATAACGAGGACTAAGGGGGTCCAGCCCCTCGATAGTCCCCTCCCAGGGTCCGCAGAAGGCTCTATCAACCAGCAGAGAATCTTTAGGGTCGGTAAATCAGTCTACGCACTCAGAGTTCTTTGATCCATTCGCTTTAATTCCTCTGGCATAACATCCTTTATACACAGTTCAGTTCATGTCTAGCTCCTTTCTTGCCTGATTTCTCTCTATATTTATCTACTATCCCCTCTAGGTTCTATCTTTAATTCCTTCATCTAGTTCTGTCCCTTCTAGGTTCTCATCTATCTAGTTCTTTCCCCCATCAGCTTCTCTCCCGTCTCCTTCTCTCTCATCTGGCTCTTTCTCATCTTGTTCTTCCCCATCTGTCTCTTCCTCATCTTCCATCTCGTTCCTCTAGTCCTCTCTTTTAGCTCTTCAATCTAGTTCTTCCCCATCTCAGCTTGTTCCTCTCCAGTTCTTACCCATCTCGTTCTTCCATTTTCTTCCCTCCTCCCTTCGCCTGTCCTCTGCTTTACCGTTATATATCTCCCCAAAATCACAATCCTCCCCTCCACCCAGGACACTCAGCCTGAACTTCCTCAGGCAGTGATTGTCCGCTATCAGGATCAAATGGAGGGTTGATAAGGATTACAAAGAGGGGCACTAGTTGTTAATTACCATTTGTGACCCAAAGGGGAAGTGACTAATGAATTAACTAAAGGCTAAATATGGGTAATAGCTAAGAAGAGGGGTCTTACGTGCACAACTATAACCTTAAATGTGTTTGGTAAAGGATGTTAAAAATCTATA
The DNA here is from genome assembly GCF_049852395.1 of Peromyscus maniculatus bairdii. NCBI lineage: Eukaryota > Metazoa > Chordata > Mammalia > Rodentia > Cricetidae > Peromyscus > Peromyscus maniculatus. Next base: position 7,512,733 of record NC_134873.1, on the reverse strand, counting down.
AGTTGCTAGGTCAATGGGAGAAAATAAAACTGTCTTCTTTTTTCCTGTGGCTCCTATCTGTCCAAGCTGTCTGCCGTTTTTCTGCAGGGTGGGGGAAAGTGTGCTCAGTCTCTAGGCAACCTGTGTACAGCTAGATGCCTCTGGTGATACAGGGAGGTTTGAACTGGGAGTTCTGGCTGAGCATAGCTGTTAGCACAGAAGTTTATCTAAATATTCCTAGAAGTGGTTAGGTAAGTAGTTAGAGGTCTATAAAGTTAGTAAGGCTGTAAGAAAGAAGGGCCTAAGCTAAATTGTGTAAAACTATTACTTAGTGTCCACCTGGCCTAGGCGGCGTCCTCTTGTGAATTTACTGTAAGTCAGGAGACTTGTACGTGGGCTGCTATCACTTGTTAGTCCTTGGAAGTTGGGCGCCCCCCTGGGTGGTGTCTCCTTGTGGAATTTAAGTCAGGAGACTTTCAGGTGGGCTGTTATCATTGTTAGTCTTTGGCAGTTGGGCGTCCACCTGGGTGGTGTTTCCTGTAGTCCTTGAAAGTGGCTAAGGGAAATAACTGGTTCCAGAGAAAGCCTTTCCTGAGGCTGTTCTCCAAATACCTGGAATATGTATGTCCAGAGAGTGATCAGTCTACACTGTTAGTCCTTCTTAGGGGAAAGTCAATTGGGAAAACTATGAAGGCACACATGATTTTCATAACAGAATACAGCTGATATATAACAAGCCAAGTAACACCAAAAACTCCTTGGGATTTGGCTTCCTCTGGAGGAATTCCCTGATCCCTCCAGGTAGTGACTTTGCCATAACCAGCTGAGTTCTTATGATATATTTCTGCGGCCCGCAAGAGTTCCCCTTTTTTCATTTAGTTAAAAAAAAATTTTTTGTAGGACATTGAATATGTAGATAAACTTAAGTTTGGAGATTTCTGAAAAATGATAAATAATGATTAATTAACATTGATATTTAATCAATATTGTACCTATAATATATATTTATAATCAATACTCTATATAGATGGCAGGCTGAGGATTAGTTTAACCATCTAATGGGTATATCTGTATATAGTTAGAATATCTCTGTCTCCAAAAGGGAGCAGATGATTAATCATAAAAATCTATCCTTAGCTAGTATGGCATAATATGGTCAAAAGTGTCTGAATACTATGATTGTGACTTATCAAAAAGAAATGGTTAGTTTGGAACATTAACTCTATCTATTAATCTTTGGTTAGTGGTATTAATTTGGTTAACCTGTAATTTAATGAGGCATAGTTAAAGAGTTACCTGAGCTAGTCCTGAACACCTGTGGGACCAAGGCTGCAGCTGAGGCTTACCTAATTTAAATTTGTAATCAATGCAATATTAAACTATTAGCTATGAGAGAACAGTAATAACCTGTGTCAGGGTATACATAGCAAGACTTACATACATACAATTCAGGATCATGGGCAAAACTTATACAATTAACAATAGAGCATTTTTAAGGGCAGTCCAGCCCCTGGGCTGGAAAGTTCAGTTCACAAAGAGGGGTACGTGACAAAGGGGGCTGTAGAAATCTCTCATGGTTACTTCCTGCGGATATGGGGGCGAAGCCGGGGGTCTTGAGGCCTGGGATGCAGTGGAAACCCAGGAAGCGCAGGCTGTTTCAGGCTCTGTGAGAGAGGCAGTGTAGCAGAATTTTCTGTCTCGTGGGCTGGAGGGCGTGACGCAGGGCTGGCCTGGACAGCACATCGGTGTGGGCTGGAGGGTGGGGTGCAGACCTGCAGCTAGACAGCATGTCCATGGTCCAGAGAATGACAACCTGTAACTCTTTAAATGGTTAGAATTTCTGCTGGAAACAAATGTGTGTATTAATGGTAGAACATGCAGCCGAAGAGTTTTAAAGATGAGGAGTTTTAAAGAGGAAACTTTTTCTCTTAGGCGTACCTATGGGACATTAAATGCATGGTTAGCAGATAAGAGAAGGGCATACCAGGCCAGGGAGAGGGAAGGCTCCTCCCCCACCCAGAGGAGAAAAAGAAATTTTGTAAGTGGGAGATAAGAACTGTAGTTAGGTTGCATTCCTCCCAGTCCTTCTTGGTTTGTGAGCGTTGGCAAATTTTGATCTCCTGAAGCTTGTAAGAACCTTCTTAATGGACAAAAGCTTAGATATGTTAGCAATATAACAGTGGTAAATGTTGTCAGACAAAAATATGAATCCTTGGAGTCTCAACAGAATCAGGATAGCCAGAGAATGAAATCTGAAATGTGTCATTTATATATCTCTCAAGTCTCATTATCTTTTGACAAAAGTTAATAAAATACATTTAGAAGAGAATTATTATTTTTAATCATATTTCTATGAGTTTTATATCATTGATGAACAGTTCATCAAAAGGATCTGGAATTGTATCAATTTATTTATATTTAACACTCAATATTTAAGAATCTAGATGTAAATAACAGTCTGTATTCAGTCTGGCAGTTTTAGAGCGCCTCTGTCCTGCAGTGGCCTAGTATATGGCGTGACCAGGCGATCCAGGATTCATAAAGGCAGGTCAATGTCCTGTGAAGACATGTAGGCATATCCTCTTCCTGACAGTATGAAAACATCAGGACTTTTTCAAATACCCGTGAGAAGATCACAGAGGCTTAGGTGTAACTTTGTGGCTTGGCCTGGGAGTAATAAGGAATGCCTGTAGTGGGAGATATGAAAAATCTAAGCGCCAATTCTTAAGAGTTCTTGAAGTATAAGTAAGGCTATTGTCTATATATGAGTTCTAGGCATTCCTAAAATTGAAAAGCAGTAAAAATAAATGGTGTATTACTTCTTATTTCATAACCAAAAATCATAAGGATGTAAGCCTACTGGTGAGCTTCCATAGGGGAAGAATTTGTAATTGTTGAACAGACATAAGAAAAGGTGACAGAATATCCTGTAGAGTTATTTGCCATTCTATAGACTCATAAGTTTCATAGTTTGACATAAACATATCATCTGTGCAATAAAATTATTGTAAGATACACACACACATACACATACACACACACATACACACATATAATTATTAGGTTGGGGGACTGTGAGGAAGCTATAACTGACAGTTCTGAAAGTTAATCTGTATTGATAAAATGAGGAATTCTGTCCAAAGAATGAGTCCTGGATAAACAGAACTCGCATTTCCTGTTCTATATGTCGGCTTTGGCTTCCATCATGGCAGGGTGAGTAGGCAAACAAAGTATTTGAAATGCTGACAATCTTTAGGGTGAGGAGGCATGGTAAAGAAGCAATCTTGTACATTTCTTGTAACAGTCTATAATCCTGATATTCCTAAATAAAAAGATATTGGGGTGATTTAAAGGCTGGTGGGGGGCTTTATATGTCCAATATTTAAGTTTTTCCTCCACCAGACAGGTAGCAATTACAATTCTCTCAGCATTTAAAGGTCACTGCTTAACCCAGATAGGAGCATCAGATTTACAAGTAACAGAGTCAACAGTGGACAGTGGCCCCTAGGATAAATTTTGATACCTTAGGCCATGTCTGTCATGTATGATTTCTGGAATAAAGGGCCCAATTATGCCTTGAGCTTGTTTACTCACGTTTCTTTAAGTTTAAAACCCATATAAGAGATAAAGGAGTAATAGTCATCTTAAGTACTTGGTAAATCTTTTCCTGAAATATAAGAAACAACCGTGCTTATGTCTAGCAAGCCGATATTTTTCCCCTGTATTTTAAGTATTTAGTTGGTTTGGAATCCTGAATCCAGAAGGCCATATCATTGGAATTCACACCAGTAGCTCCCTTAGGCTCTGCCCTGCATGAATCTGAATTGTTTTTGTAGAGGGTTGTACAATAATCTTAATTTCTTTAGTAAAGTCAGGATCAACCTTTACTGGGACAATTTTTATACCTTGTACAGCAGAGGAGTTACAGCCTATATTTAGCCCCAGTGTCCCTTCTGGGGAGGTCCAGACTCTTATATTAAGACATAAAAGTCCATTCATAAAGCTTATATATCTCAGACCTCAATAAAAACTTTATCCACAGATCTAACTTAAGTATACCTCTTCAGTATCTCTAGGTTATTACTGAGATTCATATATCATTAATAGCATATCTAGATGTTTATGTGTTACAATGATCTATCCTAATAACTGGCAATTCATATATCATGTTATTTTTTTTTAACTTTCCTAAACATTCTCTATATCTAAACCTTTATATCCCTATAAAAACTTTATATCCAAAAGCATCTATGTATTAAACTTGTCAGGAGAAATAAGTGATTGATTATTAGAAATAGCCGATGTAAAGTGAATTTCTTTTAATAAAGGAATGGTAAAAGGTCATTTTGAAATCTGTTAGGTGAGCTATCTTTTACTTGAAATTGGATAGTAAGGCAAATTGTCTTTAAATCTGGTAAATGGAAATATAATCTAAATTATCTTAAAGCATAGTTTGGACAAAACCCTGGCAATGAGGGGTATGGCAGTTTTGTCCAAAGCTTAAACATTTTAAATGCTAGGGGGCTAAGTAATGAATTGATTATATGAAATTTAGCATACATAGTATGTATATAAGTATAATTTTGTATACATTAGAGGATTTGATCATTTATGATGATCAAGTTTTAATTTGTATCCTGAAAATTATCTCTAATAGCTTATAGCTTAAGTACAACTTATCCTTAACAGTTTACAGTTTAGGTCGGCCAATCAATCAATAAGTTTTATTTCTTAATTATCTTTAATTAAAGTAAACTTATTCTTAACAATTTATAAGTTAGTTGCACTTATAAGCTTAGAACTTTGGTTTTATACCTGTCAGTTTAGCCTTAAAAATATTAAGTTTGGGGGCTGGAGAGATGGCTCAGAGGTTAAGAGCACTGGCTGCTCTTCCAGAGGTCCTGAGTTCAATTCCCAGCAACCACATGATGGCTCACTACCATCTGTAATGAGATCTGGCGCCCTCCTCTGTATACATAATAAATAAATAAATCTTTTAAAAAAAAAAATATTAAGTTTGTATTGAAGTTATTTTAATATAGAAACAGGAACTCTTATTCAAAAATATAGTATATGAGGAGAGCAACAATTTAATAAATCCTTTAAGGTGTATCATGAAATGAGATAAGCACAGTAAATTTACAGGCTAAAACAAAGGAGGAGGAATTTTTTCTTTCTTTCTTTCTTTTTTTTTTTTTTTTTTTTTTTTTTTTTTTTTTTTTGTAGCAGTTGCAGCCTGTTTGTCCAGTCTGTATCAAGCCAGATAGCCACCGGGAATGGCAAGGTGAGGAGAAGGGTGGAGCCCAAGTGAGCTGAGATGCAGATAGCAGATACTTAGGTTCAGAGAGAAGAAGGCAGATGTTTAGGATTCCAACCCCCAAACGTCTTCAGGGGTCTGATGAATCCATACAGGTCGTAGTAGGGCGTCCCCTAACCAGGACCTGTTTTTTTGAAATGGGTTAACTGAAGTTCTTGTACTTGGCCAAGATTTTTGTAAATTACCAAGAACTTAATAGTCAACCCAGAAAAAGGAAAGAGAGAAAAGGACACTTTTTTAGGAGAGTTAGAAGTTGCCATTAGTTTTTAAACCGGCTCAGGCTGTCAGGCTTGTACAGTTATTTAAATGAAGGCTGCTGGATCAAGCTTCTAGTTAACAATTAGAAGTTTACAGCTCAAGTTCGCCTTTGGATTTCAATTAATTTTAGCAAGAAAGGCTGTTTGTAGCAGGACGCTGCTACTACTATGGAGAACATAGTGAACTTCATTAGCTCTGGTTTATGCTCTCAGGAGGTCTGGTAGTGTGAGAATATTGTGTTACCTCCTTGTAAGACCCTGAATGAAGTAATGGCAGGTTTCTCCTTAAAAGGGAGGGGTTAAAATCTCTGACGCTTATCATAGTCTGATGGTAAATTAATTTAATAAGGTTGGCAGCTCTTAGGGGTCTCCTAAATCTTTCCATACATTTTTTAGGAGGCCTTATGGGATTAAGATAGTCTGTTGTTTCCTTATTTAAGCTTATAAACTGACTGGAGCGGACTGAAGTGCCTTTTGTCTTAAGCCTGTGTCCTGTAACTTCTATCAGAAGCTGTTTCTCTTCAGACTCATTCTGACTATTTGCGGGGGGTGGGGGGGGTGGGGGGGGGTGGGGGGGGTTCATAGCTACTCACCGCTCCAACGGGGGGGTCGGCTTCCCCGGGGTCTGCAGCACCCTTCGGTGAGGACTGGTTATAGCTGATACTTCGGAGGTCTCCAAAATCGTACCTCCCGGAGAGTTGAACCTCTAACTGGGCAGCTCTCTGTGAAGCGATACCTCTACCCCTGGATATGCTTCAGTACCTACTTCTATCAGTCCCCTGAGTACCTAAACAGTTAAGTCTGTTCGTGGCGCCAGGTAACGAGGACTAAGGGGGTCCAGCCCCTCGATAGTCCCCTCCCAGGGTCCGCAGAAGGCTCTATCAACCAGCAGAGAATCTTTAGGGTCGGTAAATCAGTCTACGCACTCAGAGTTCTTTGATCCATTCGCTTTAATTCCTCTGGCATAACATCCTTTATACACAGTTCAGTTCATGTCTAGCTCCTTTCTTGCCTGATTTCTCTCTATATTTATCTACTATCCCCTCTAGGTTCTATCTTTAATTCCTTCATCTAGTTCTGTCCCTTCTAGGTTCTCATCTATCTAGTTCTTTCCCCCATCAGCTTCTCTCCCGTCTCCTTCTCTCTCATCTGGCTCTTTCTCATCTTGTTCTTCCCCATCTGTCTCTTCCTCATCTTCCATCTCGTTCCTCTAGTCCTCTCTTTTAGCTCTTCAATCTAGTTCTTCCCCATCTCAGCTTGTTCCTCTCCAGTTCTTACCCATCTCGTTCTTCCATTTTCTTCCCTCCTCCCTTCGCCTGTCCTCTGCTTTACCGTTATATATCTCCCCAAAATCACAATCCTCCCCTCCACCCAGGACACTCAGCCTGAACTTCCTCAGGCAGTGATTGTCCGCTATCAGGATCAAATGGAGGGTTGATAAGGATTACAAAGAGGGGCACTAGTTGTTAATTACCATTTGTGACCCAAAGGGGAAGTGACTAATGAATTAACTAAAGGCTAAATATGGGTAATAGCTAAGAAGAGGGGTCTTACGTGCACAACTATAACCTTAAATGTGTTTGGTAAAGGATGTTAAAAATCTATAAGTTGCTAGGTCAATGGGAGAAAATAAAACTGTCTTCTTTTTTCCTGTGGCTCCTATCTGTCCAAGCTGTCTGCCGTTTTTCTGCAGGGTGGGGGAAAGTGTGCTCAGTCTCTAGGCAACCTGTGTACAGCTAGATGCCTCTGGTGATACAGGGAGGTTTGAACTGGGAGTTCTGGCTGAGCATAGCTGTTAGCACAGAAGTTTATCTAAATATTCCTAGAAGTGGTTAGGTAAGTAGTTAGAGGTCTATAAAGTTAGTAAGGCTGTAAGAAAGAAGGGCCTAAGCTAAATTGTGTAAAACTATTACTTAGTGTCCACCTGGCCTAGGCGGCGTCCTCTTGTGAATTTACTGTAAGTCAGGAGACTTGTACGTGGGCTGCTATCACTTGTTAGTCCTTGGAAGTTGGGCGCCCCCCTGGGTGGTGTCTCCTTGTGGAATTTAAGTCAGGAGACTTTCAGGTGGGCTGTTATCATTGTTAGTCTTTGGCAGTTGGGCGTCCACCTGGGTGGTGTTTCCTGTAGTCCTTGAAAGTGGCTAAGGGAAATAACTGGTTCCAGAGAAAGCCTTTCCTGAGGCTGTTCTCCAAATACCTGGAATATGTATGTCCAGAGAGTGATCAGTCTACACTGTTAGTCCTTCTTAGGGGAAAGTCAATTGGGAAAACTATGAAGGCACACATGATTTTCATAACAGAATACAGCTGATATATAACAAGCCAAGTAACACCAAAAACTCCTTGGGATTTGGCTTCCTCTGGAGGAATTCCCTGATCCCTCCAGGTAGTGACTTTGCCATAACCAGCTGAGTTCTTATGATATATTTCTGCGGCCCGCAAGACCCACAGGGCCCTGGAAAAAAGAACTGGACCTCCAGAGCTGGAATCATACAGGAGCCAGGAACCCAGAGTCATGGCTGGCAAGGTAGAATGACCCTGAGCCCTGCAAGAAGATCTCAGATGAAGGAGAAAATATGGCCAGTACACATACTAACTTACAAGGTTCAGGGGAAGGATCTAATGAGACCCTCTCCTTAGGAAAAGTGCTACAGGAAACTAAGGACTATTGAGAGGGAAAATTGTTGGTTATCCAAAATGAAGTGGCCTGCGCTGAAATCATAAATAGAAGAAATACCATGGACTCAGCAGCTCATATTTATTTCTGGGCATAGACAGAAATACGAAAAGTGAAACAACCAGTTTGAGACAGAGTATTTGAGGGCATGTAGCAGGTTTTCTTTTGAGTCACCAACCAGCTCCCATATCATGAAACAAAGATGTCTTAGCCATTATGAATGCTTCCTGTCACATGGATTATGGCACAAGATGTTGATTCTGCCCTATCCACCCACACAACACTATGCACACCTGATAAACCTCTGCAGCTCAGAAACGCCTTTTGTCCCCTGGAATAAAATTTCACTAGAAAACACCATTGCAGCTGGTGGTAGCAGAAAGGTAGAAGAATCTAATCAGGTATTGCTGAAAGATGATCCACCTCACCATCATTCTACCAGTTTCTAAATTATTTGTAGCATTTATAAGATAAACGTGAAAGAGGAGTGCAATGTTCAGAACTTCTAGAAACCAGACCTTCAATTTTCCAATCTGTCTTCTCACTGCACACCAAAAGCTTGCCTGTGTGTGCACACTGAACAATGATGCCACAAGCATCATATTCTCCAATGCCAGGGCTGCAGAGTTTTCCCCTCCCAAGGAAATCCATCCACAGAGAAGCTCAGAGACGAGGACAACTCCCACAGTCAGCATATGGAGCAACAGAACCATAGTCTGGCTCACATTTCATCTAAATTCCATAAGAAATGACAGATAAACAGTCCTTGTCTGTGAAAGACCCCCACTCCATTGTGAGGACATGGGGCGTCGGGCCGATGTAATGCCCCCCCAATAACTTAGCCTAAGAAACGCCATTGTGAAGGAATCAGAAAAACAGGAGTTCACAGCTGTGACTAACTAGCCATCCGGCCTTGGGAGAGAGAGATAACTGTGGCCAGCCATCCGGCCTAGGAAAGGAGATAATTGGGTCAGCGGCCTTGGGAGAAAGACAGTTGAGTTATATCAGGATATTTTATGGCGGGCCCCTGGCCTTGAGGAATAAGCGGCTGGGCTGGAAAAACACCCACTATACTCTGTGCAAGGCCAAGTCAGCCACACATCAAACTTCTGATAATTAAAGAACGCGACCCCAAGTTCACCCTGGCCTTCTGTAAAACAACCAATAGGGACCCTGTAACTATGCTTCTCGCTTCTGTAACTGCGCCTTTGCCCCTGGAATCCCATAAAAAGTCCCCTTTGCCCTAGGAAAGCACGCAAGTCCTCCGAGAGACTTGGCCCCGGGTACCTGTGCATCTAATAAACCCTCTTGCTGTTTGCATCTGATCTGTGGTTTTGGTGTGTTCCTTGGGTTTGGGGTCTCTCCCGGAGGAAGATCTCCCCTGGGGGTCTTTCATTTGGTGGCCCGTACGGGGATTGAGACCCCTCCCTGGGACCACCGACCCACCATCAGGAGGTAAGCCGGCCGGCCTTGGTTTATGTCATCCCTGTCCTGTCTGAATGTTGTCTGAGTGTTGTTTGTTTGTCTGCGCGCCTGATAATCTGTCTGTGTCAGTGGATCTGAAGGAGCTGACGAGCTCTGACTTCGCCACTGCGACCCTGGAAGACGTTCCACGGGAATCTGAAGTCCCCTCTGGGGCACGGTCTGAAGTCGCCTGTGTGGCACGGTTTTTTGGGGCCACTCACGTATCCGAGGGATACGTTGTGTTGGTCGGAGAAGAGGGGCCTGGACCCCCGCAGTCTCCTTCTGAGGTTTTGCTTTCGGTTTGGAACCGAAGCCGCGCAGCGCGTGTTAGTCTTATTTGTATTTGTCTGTCGTTCCTTGTTTTCTGTTTAACTGTTCTTCTCCTAGAAACTGCCATGGGACAGACTGTCACCATCCCCTTGAGCCTCACGCTTGACCACTGGTCAGACGTAAAGACACGAGCCAACAACGAGGGAGTCGTAATCTAGAAGAAAAAATGGATCACTCTTTGTGAGGCCGATTGGGTCAGAATGGATGTAGGATGGCCTCGCGAGGGAACCTTTAACCTCAGTCTTATTTCACAGTTGGAGGGAAAAGTTTTTGCTCCGAGTCCCCATGGCCACCTGGACCAGGTCCCATACATTGCCATGTGGAGACTCCTGACAACAGAACCTCCCCCATGGGTTAAGCCGTTTCTCTTCCCCCCAGCCCCCGGCAGCAATAGCGCTCGCCGAATCCCGGGGCCAAGGAAGCCAGATCGGCGGATCCCTCCCACTCCCTGTTCCTCCCGAACCCCACACCAGCAAGTCTTTTCCTCTCCCCACGGCCGGCCGCTCCGGTGGAGGCGGGCTTGCAGGCAGGTGCGGGATATGGGAGCGCGCAGGCGGGTGCGCAGGCGAGTGCCCAGGCGGCCCCAGGATATGGCGCCGGTGCTCAGGCGGGGCCGGGGATGGGATCGGCAGGAGACCGCTCCCCGGCCGGCGAACGGCCACTGCCGAGCGCACTTCCTCCACTGTGGCGGTGTGCCGGGACCGGCTCCGGGACGACTGGGGAGGCCCGATTTGGGGAAGGGGGCTCGGGAGGGACGGCGCCACCCGCGGGCGCCAAACCACCGCTCCCTCCCGCCCCTCCTACCTCCTCCCTTTACCCTGTTCTCCCACAAAAGGATTCCCCTAAGGCTCCTGTCCTCCCCCCAGACCCCAATTCACCTCTTATTGACCTCCTAACAGAGGACCCACCACCATACCCAGGGAATCGGGCGCTGGAGGGACCAGCGGCCCCTGCAGTGGCACCGGAGGAACCGACGGCCCCCGCGGAGGCGCCTGAACAGCCTCTAAGGAGAGAGAGGGAAGATGAGACTCCAGCTCCCTCCCCAATTGCCGGTCACCTACGAGGAAATCGCGACAAGCCAGCCAATGAGTCCAGAGCCTTTCCCCTTAGGGAAGGTCCTAATCACCAGCTCCAATACTGGCCGTTTTCAGCTTCTGACCTCTACAACTGGAAACAACATAACCCTCCTTTCTCTAAGGACCCTGTTGCCTTGACTAACCTGATTGAGTCCATTTTAGTGACCCACAAGCCCACTTGGGAAGATTGTCAGCAGTTACTGCAGACCCTCCTAACCGTGGAGGAAAAGCAGCGGGTCTTCCTGGAGGCTCGGAAGCAGGTTCCAGGAGACGACGGAAGACCCACCCAATTCCCTAATATCATTGACACAGCCTTTCCCCTCACCCGCCCGAACTGGGACTGCGAGACCCCAGAAGGTAGGGAGCACCTATGTCTCTATCGCCAGTTGCTCTTGGCGGGTCTCCGAGGGGCGGCTAGACGCCCTACCAATCTGGCCCAGGTTAGGAATGTAACCCAGGGAAAGGAAGAAACGCCGGCGGCGTTCTTAGAAAGACTTAGAGAGGCATATAGGATGTATACCCCGTACGATCCGGAAGATCCAGGACAGGCGCCGGGTGTCATCCTGTCTTTCATCTATCAGTCAAGTCCAGATATAAGGGCCAAGTTACAGAGACTAGAAGGATTGCATTCACTCAGTTTGTCAGATTTATTGAGAGAGGCAGAAAAAGTGTTTAATAAGAGAGAAATTCCCAAAGAGCGGGAGGAGAGGTTATGGCAGAGACAGGAAGAGAGAGATAAAAAGCGTCATAGGGAAATGACTAAAGTCCTGGCCACTGTAGTGTCTCAGGGACAGGTCAGCGAGGGAGTTAGGACGAGAGATCGAAGAAGGACACCACTTGACAGAGACCAGTGTGCTTACTGTAAAGAGAGAGGACATTGGGCTCGTGACTGCCCAAAGAAGCCTCAAGGGTCTCGGAGACCTAAGTCAAGGGCCACGGACATCCTCAATCTGGAGGATTAGGGAGGTCAAGGCCAGGAGCCCCCCTGAGCCTAGGATAACTCTCAAGATTGGGGGGCAGCCAGTGACCTTCCTGGTGGACACCGGGGCTCAACATTCAGTCCTGACCCATACCGGAGGCTCTCTCAGTGACCGCACAGCTTTGGTCCAGGGGGCCACAGGTAGCAAGAGGTATCAATGGACCACTGAGAGAAAGGTTCAGCTGGCATCTGGACAGGTAACCCACTCTTTTTTGCATATACCCGACTGCCCTCACCCATTATTGGGCCGAGACCTGTTGACTAAGCTCAAGGCTCAGATATATTTTGATGATAAGGGGTCGACCGTTACAGGGCCCAAAGGGACCCCCCTACAAGTCCTAGCCCTAAAACTAGAAGAGGAATACCGCCTGTTTGAATCTGAGCCCTCTAAGGGGCCACCACAAGAAATGCAGGACTGGTTGAGGGAATTTCCCTCGGCATGGGCAGAGACTGGCGGCTTGGGGCTGGCTCACGACCAACCCCCACTTGTTATTCAGTTAAAAGCCTCCGCCACTCCCGTTTCAATCAAACAGTATCCTATGTCCCGGGAAGCCCACGAGGGCATTAAACCGCACATCCGGAGGCTTTTGGACCAGGGAGTACTTGTGCCCTGTCGATCACCTTGGAATACCCCCCTCCTGCCTGTAAAAAAACCTGGGACAGGGGATTACAGACCGGTTCAAGACCTGAGGGAGGTTAATAAACGGGTTGAAGATATACACCCCATGGTGCCAAACCCTTACAACCTCCTCAGCACTCTTCCACCAAACCACGTTTGGTATACGATACTGGACTTGAAGGATGCCTTCTTCTGTTTGAGATTGCACCCCCAGAGCCAACTGCTGTTTGCTTTTGAATGGAGAGACCCAGAGATGGGACTTTCAGGACAGTTGACCTGGACTCGGCTCCCCCAGGGGTTTAAAAACAGCCCGACTGTCTTTGATGAAGCCTTACACTCAGACCTAGCCGAATTCCGGGTCGAACACCCGGCCTTAATCTTGCTCCAATATGTGGACGACCTCCTCCTAGCAGCCAGAACCCAGGCTGAATGTCTGAGAGGCACTCGGGCCCTTTTGGCTAAACTGGGACAGAAGGGCTATCGGGCTTCGGCCAAGAAGGCTCACATTTGTCAAAGCAAAGTCATTTACCTGGGTTACGCCCTAGAGGGAGGACAGAGATGGCTCACGAGAGCACGGAAGGCGGCCATACTCTCCATACCCCCTCCAAGGAACCCCCGCCAGGTGCGGGAGTTCCTAGGTACAGCCGGCTACTGCCGCCTCTGGATCCCAGGTTTTGCTGAGATGGCTGCCCCCCTGTATCCTCTCACCAAGCCTGGGACCATGTTCCACTGGGGAGAGGAGCAACAACAGGCCTTTCAACGAATTAAGAGCACCTTACTTGAGTCACCAGCTCTTGGCCTACTAGATCTGACCAAGCCTTTTGAACTGTTCGTGGACGAGAACTCAGGCTTTGCAAAAGGAGTACTGGTACAGAGACTGGGGCCATGGAAGAGACCTGTAGCTTATCTATCCAAGAAATTAGACTTGGTAGCTGCAGGATGGCCCCCCGTCTACACATGGTAGCCGCCATTGCTGTTTTGCTCAAGGATGCAGGGAAACTGACTTTGGGACAGCCATTAACTGTGTTATCCTCCCATGCGGTGGAAGCTCTGGTCCGGCAGCCCCCAGACAGGTGGCTCTCAAATTCCAGGATGACCCACTACCAGGCTCTGTTGCTAGACACAGACCGAGTGGTGTTCGGACCAGTTGTCTCCCTCAACCCCGCAACCCTGCTGCCCTTGCCAGACCCATCCGAGGAGCACAATTGCCTCCAGATTCTGGCGGAGGTCCATGGCACCCGCTCTGACCTAACAGATCAACCACTGTCGAACCCAGATTTTATCTGGTTCACGGATGGGAGCAGCTTCCACCAAGAAGGAGAACGGAGGGCCGGAGCAGCCGTTACCACCGAATCAGAGGTAGTTTGGGCCTCACCGCTGCCACCTGGAACATCGGCCCAAAGAGCAGAGCTGATCGCCCTGACCCAGGCCCTCCGGATGGCGGAAGGTAAGAGGCTCATGGTTTATACCAACAGCAGATATGCCTTCGCCACTGCTCATGTACATGGAGAAATCTACAGAAGAAGAGGCCTCTTGACCTCGGAGGGTAAGGAAATTAAAAACAAAAAAGAAATTTTAGACCTCTTAAAGGCATTGTTCCTCCCGCATCAGCTCAGCATCATACATTGTCCTGAGCACCAAAAGGATGACTCTGTCGTAGCACGGGGAAATCGGCTGGCTGATCTGACAGCCCGGACAGTCGCCTTACAATCCCCTAGGGGCGACCAGCTGTTGGTCTTGCAGGACCAACAGCCAAGCAGAGACCCCATGTCCTACAGCCCGGAGGACCAGGAACTAGCAAAGAAAATGGGGGCGGAATGGAGCCCCGAGCGACAAGCTTATATAATGGATAACAAATTAGTTATGCCAACCTCCCATACTAAATACATGCTCAAGTTCCTCCACGCGTTAACCCATTTGAGCAAAAACAAGATGAGGGCCCTTCTGGCTGATGAGGCTTCGGACACTGTATTATTGAATCAGGAACAGGTCCTCCAACAGGTGACTTCCAGCTGCCCTGCTTGTGCCCAAGTTAATCCAGGAAAAGCCCATCTGAGCAGAGGGAGCCGCCTGCGAGGTCACCGCCCCGGAGTCCATTGGGAACTTGACTTCACCGAGGTAAAACCCGGACTATATGGATATAAATACCTTCTGATTTTTGTAGACACATTTTCAGGGTGGATAGAGATCTTCCCTACCAAGAAGGAGACCGCTAACGTGGTAACCAAGAAGCTCCTGGAGGAAATTTTTCCCAGGTATGGAATGCCCCAGATATTGGGGTCAGACAATGGGCCCGCCTTCGTCTCCCAGGTAAGTCAGAAGGTGGCCAGGCTACTGGGGATTGATTGGAAACTTCATTGTGCATACCGCCCCCAGAGCTCAGGACAGGTAGAATGTGCAAATAGAACCATTAAGGAGACTTTAACCAAATTAACGCTTGCAATTGGCACTAGAGATTGGGTGTTCCTACTCCCCCTAGCCCTTTACCGAGCCCGGAACACTCCTGGGCCTAACCCCATTCGAGATTATGTATGGGGCTCCCCCACCAATTGTAAATTTCCTTCACCCTGACATCTCCTCTTTTGCCACTAGCCCTACCCTAGAGGCACACCTCCAAGCCCTCCAGCTGGTGCAAAAGACGGTGTGGAAACCCCTGGCCGATGCCTACCGGGAGCAACTTTCAAGATTGGGGACTCTGTCTGGGTCCGACGCCATCAATCCAAGAACCTAGAGCTGAGGTGGAAAGGACCATACACCATCCTGTTAACTACTCCCACCGCACTCAAGGTTGACGGGATAGCGGCTTGGGTCCACGCATCGCATGTGAAGGCTGCCAAGGAACCCGACAAAGCTGAGAGCACCGAAACATCAACATGGAAAGTTCAACGCTCTCCGAACCCACTAAAGATAAGACTCACCCGGGGGTCCCCTTGATCCCCCTAATAGTCCTCCTCCTGACATTAGGAGGGGCATCACCAGAGAGCCCACACCTGGTTAAGAAAATTACCTGGCAGGTCATTTCCCAAACTGGGGATGTAGTCTGGTCCACGACTGCTCAACACGCTCCTAACACATGGTGGCCCTACTTGACTCCCAAGATATGTGACCTAGTCGCTAGGCTGGATACCTGGGATATCCCTGAGTACACCCACACCAATAGGCCCTCTGTCCTAAATGCAGACCACTACAATGTTATGTCTCGAAAGAAACGGGCCATACTGACTGGGGTTACAGCCCAAGGACAACATATAGCCGACTCACCTGGCTGCCGAACGCGGTCAGCCTATAGAAAGCTGCAGCAGACCCAGCTGTATGTATGCCCTAGGGACGGAAGGGACTGGGATACGACTTACAAATGTGGGGGGCTAGAATCTTTTTTTTGTGCAAAATGGGGATGTGAAACGACCGGGGACTCGTACTGGGAGCCTAGGTCCAGTTGGGATCTTATCAAGGTGGGACGAAGTCAGAAGGGAGAAGATTCACTAAACATTTCCTTCACCCCGAAATGCACAAAGTTCTCTTCATGGACCGATGGACGGTCTTGGGGAGTCAGGTTCTATATGACGGGAACAGACAGGGGATTCACCTTCCAAGTAAAACAAAAGATAGAATCAGTTAACATTCCTGTGGGCCCCAACCCTGTTCTCCCAGAACAGAAGTTACCTTCACAACCTGAAAGAGCCCCAGCCCAGCTCCCCCACCAATCTATTACATTGTCCCCTACAGCCAGCATGGCCACCACTGCTTCCTTTGTAAGGCCAGGCACTGGAGATAGACTCCTGAAATTAATCCAAGGGGCGTATCTAACCCTCAACCTCACTGCCCCAAACAAAACCAGAAGTTGATGGCTTTGTCTAATTTCAAGTCCCCCTTATTACGAAGGGGTTGCTGTTATGGGGAATTTTACTAACCAGACTTCCCCTTCTACAAGCTGCCACACCGCCCCCCCCCCCCCCCCCGGCACAAGCTGACTCTCTCCGAAGTCTCTGGACGAGGGCTCTGCTTAGGAACCATTCCACCATCCCACCAAGGTCTTTGCAATTCCACCCAGGCCCTTCCATCAGGGGCTTACTATCTTGCAGCCCCTAAAGGAACATTTGGGGCATGTAACACGGGACTCACTCCCTTCGTCTCCACTACAGTGCTGAACCTGACCTCTGACTATTGTATATTAATAGAATTATGGCCCAAAGTTACTCATCATGAACCTGAATATATTTATAGTCACTTCGAAATGAGAAACACCCGTCTTAGAAGAGAGCCTGTTTCCCTGACGCTGGCCCTGTTACTGGGAGGAATTACCATGGGCGGAATAGCTGCCGGGGTAGGTACAGGGACCGCAGCCCTTATGGAGACCGGCCAATTCAGACAGTTCCAAGTAGCCATGAATACAGACATCAAAGCCCTAGAGGAATCGGTTAGTGCGTTAGAAAAATCCTTGACATCCCTGTCAGAAGTAGTGCTGCAAAATAGGAGAGGGCTGGACATACTCTTCCTACAAGAGGGCGGTTTATGTGCTGCCCTCAAAGAAGAATGCTGCTTCTACGCAGACCATACTGGGGTAGTCAGGGACAACATGGCTAAATTAAGAGAAAGATTAAAACAAAGGCAACAATTATTCGAGTCTCATCAGGGATGGTTTGAAGGATGGTTCAAAAGGTCACCATGGTTTACGACCCTTGTCTCCACCATTATGGGCCCCCAATCATCCTCCTGCTCGTTTTATTGTTTGGGCCATGCATCCTCAATAGGTTGGTACAATTCATCAAGGATAGGGTTTCTGTTGTCCAGGCTTTGATCCTAACCCAGCAATATCAGAGGCTCAGACAGTCAGAGATGGAGCTGACCCCTTATTCTCCATCCTAAAATGAAAGATTCCATTTGGTACAAAAGAAGATGGGGGAATGAAAGACCCCCACTCCATTGTGAGGACATGGGGCGTTGGGCCGATGTAATGCCCCCCCAATAACTTAGCCTAAGAAACGCCATTGTGAAGGAATCAGAAAAACAGGAGTTCACAGCTGTGACTAACTAGCCATCCGGCCTTGGGAGAGAGAGATAACTGTGGCCAGCCATCCGGCCTAGGAAAGGAGATAATTGGGTCAGCGGCCTTGGGAGAAAGACAGTTGAGTTATATCAGGATATTTTATGGCGGGCCCCTGGCCTTGAGGAATAAGCGGCTGGGCTGGAAAAACACCCACTATACTCTGTGCAAGGCCAAGTCAGCCACACATCAAACTTCTGATAATTAAAGAACGCGACCCCAAGTTCACCCTGGCCTTCTGTAAAACAACCAATAGGGACCCTGTAACTATGCTTCTCGCTTCTGTAACCGCGCCTTTGCCCCTGGAATCCCATAAAAAGTCCCCTTTGCCCTAGGAAAGCACGCAAGTCCTCCGAGAGACTTGGCCCCGGGTACCTGTGCATCTAATAAACCCTCTTGCTGTTTGCATCTGATCTGTGGTTTCGGTGTGTTCCTTGGGTTTGGGGTCTCTCCCGGAGGAAGATCTCCCCTGGGGGTCTTTCATCTGAACACTCTACATCTACCATGACATAGCTTGTACATTTCCCCCTGCAGTGGACACAGTACACTGTTCCTCCTCTTTTGGTCTGAAGGGAGAAGTCATGCTCCACACATAAATCTTTTCCCTGTTCTGCAATGCATAGTCCACTGTGCGACTCAAACAGGTAATTTTAGAACTCTGCGATGCTACAGATGTGTCTTCCAGGAATTTAGGGTGGTTAGTCAGGAGGATAACAAGGGCAATGTCCTGTGGGACTACAGACAGGGTTCAAGACCACCTAATTAACATAGAAGTTCTTGACTCAAAAACAATTTTCAAAAAGACGCCCCTATTCTAGAATTAGTATAACTTCATGGCACACCATCACTTAATGTTGGTTCTGACCCTGTGATGGTTCCTTGAGCAGCATTTAGAGACTGGTTCTTTTGTTTTTGGTTTTTTTTTTTTTTTTTTTTTTTTTGGTTTTTGTTTGTTTGTTTGGTTGGTTGGTTGGTTGGTTGGGTTTTTTTTGTTTTTTTTTTTTTGTTTTTGGTTTATCGAAACAGGGTTTCTCTGTGTAGCTTTGCACCTTTCCTGGAACTCACTTGGTAGCCCAGGCTGGCCTTGAACTCACAGAGATCCGCCTGCCTCTGCCTCACAAGTGCTGGGATTAAAGGCATGTGCCACCACTGTCTGGCTTAGAGGCTGGTTTTTTAATGGAAGGATGGGCTTTTCTGCTTGTTGTAAATTAGGGTTGTCTCCTTTGTTATGGAATGTACCTGGTTAATCCTGCAGAACAAATATTTACATCTTATCATACTAATCTCTAACTGGCATGGTTGCATATACTTATCTTTGGGATATTTGTGATGCAGCCCTTCCTTTCCTAAATTCTACTTTGTAAATTAATGTCTCTTAACAATTGGTAAGGACTAGCCGGGTGGTGGTGGCGGTGGCAGTGGCGGCGCACGCCTTTAATCTCAGCACTTGGGAGGCAGAGGCAGGTGGATCTCTGTGAGTTCAAGGCCAGCCTAGTCTACAAAGCGAGTTCCAGGGAAGGCACAAAGCTACACAGAGAAACCCTGTCTCAGAAAAAAAAAAGAACTGGTAAGCCCTTATACCATCAATTTTACTACCATCAATTCCACTTTTCTCCATCACAGTATAGCAGAGGAGTGCTATTTTGCACAGGAGACACTGTTTACAAGGTCCACACAAATAACTCCAGATGGATCCCAAGCCTAAATATGAAAAGTTCAAAGTGCAGTACTTCTGGGAGATATATTAGATACAGGACCAGGTCTCTCTGAGTTCAGCAAATTTGTGTTCCATAGCAAAAATGCTTATGCACTCAGGGTGCCAGCATTACACAGTGATGTCAACAAGGTTCTTTCAAATCTCAGTCCCACTGCCAATGATCTGCACACATGCAGCCTAGAGAGTGAAGTGACACAGGCTGCCAGCCAGCCCAGGAATTGCTGGGAAATTACAGGAAAGAGCGCAGGACCACACAGAAACACACTGGAACATGTAGGACAAGCAGAACCACGTTGGACCATGAAGTACCATGCAAGAACATGTGGAACTCTACACCCGGACACTGGCTCCCACCCAGTCAGGGGAGGACCCACCAAACTGGCTCCCGTGACTGAAATCACCACTCCTCCCAGTCTGGAGACAGCAGCCCTTCACTCACCATGTTGTGGTTTTCCAGATTGCCCAACCTCTCTGCTCAGCTTCCTGCAGCAGCACACAGCACAGTACACAAAACCTCTGGCCCCAGCTCCTTTTCAAAGCCAAGCCTGAAGCTTGTGACAGGAAGGACCCTGCACCACTTCTGACTGACTGCTTGCCTGGAGGGCCTGATTGGCTAGTGAGGCCTGAGTGACAAGAGCACCTCCTATAGGGTTACAGTGTGCTTAAAGACACAGCACAATGGTTCCTGACCCTGCCTTCCACCTCAGACAAAGACCTTTTCAGAACTGGGAGAGATTTACATTTCAATAGCACCTGTCCCTGGCTCTAAAAGCAGATCCTGCTAGCTTCCTGTCCTCCATAGGCACTTCTCCTTCCTCTTCCTGGACACAATGTGGCTAGCTACTTTGTACAACCCACTATAACTATGTGGGGTGGAGTGATTCCTTGTCCCACAGGTAGAAGGATGCCCAGAATATTAACAACTAAAGAGATATTTAAGCACACAAAAAGAGATTTTTGTTAGGTGGCTTCACACTGAGGTCAGGTGAATTGAATGGACTTTTTACCTGCTTTTCACAGGGACTTCAGACAACCAGGAAAGAAAGGCAGGAACCAGACCACAAACATGATAATAGCTCTTTCTCCCATCAGAAAACTGAATGAGGGCTCTATTGCTTCAGGAGTTTAATTTCTGAAATTCAGAGCAAACTGTAGGCAAATTAAATAATAATAAAGAGTAGTCTTCATGGAAAGTTGAATACTTAGAGAATAATGGAGCTAGGAAGAATGTGGTTATGAGCACCATTGTTAACCAGCACATCTTACTCAGTGGGCAGGTAAAAAAAAAATGCAACTGTATTATTCAAGGTTCTCTACATGATCAGGACTGGTAGAATGAATCTCTCCATGTATGTAGAAAGTTGATTTTATAGAATGTCTTACAAGCTGTGCTCCAGGTAGTCTAACAATGGCTGCCTACCAATGGAAATTTGAAGAGTACAGTACTTGTTCAGTTCATGAGGCTAAATATTTTAGCTGGTCTTAACTATGCACCAAAATACCAAGGACGTAGGCTCTAATGCTAGTAAAGGACTGAATTGGTGCTAGGGCAAGGAGGCAAAGAGAGAGACAGAGCTTCCTCCTTCAATATACTTTATATATGTAGGCTGCCTCCAGAGGTACAATCCAGATTAAAGGTGGATCTTAAACTTTGATGTTTTTGTGTGTGTTTTCAAGACAGGGTTTGTGAGACCAAAATGAGCTATCTTAGAAATAAGACCAAAATGCTTTCACCCTAAAATTAAGGCCTAAGATTTCTCCTTTTGGGAATAGGCCATTAGTTACTAAAACCAGTCAGTTCAGATTCCAGAAACCAGGAAGTGTAAAAGTACAGAGTCACAAGATAGTCACGAGGTAATGCTTGCCAGACTATGGAATGTCTTCTCCCTGGTTTCCAGGGTAACTGACCACAGAAATGTCCCCACCTTAGGGCAGCCAATGAGAAATGGTGGTGGGCAACCACTCCCTTAGAAGTAATTTCTAGAAGTCCCTAGAAGCAAGCCAATCAGAATTGTATCCATACTAGCACCCCTAAATGATGTAACCTTGTGATTTTTCCCTTTAAAAGCTGAGCTTGCAGATAGGTGGGCACTTCCTCCAGCCTCCACTGCATTGGATGTATTGGACGAAGTCCCTGCCTAGGCTTGTATTGCCTTTGGATATCCCGATATTAAACCTTGCTTTTGCATTCCGGCATGCTCGTCTTTGGTGGTCTCTCTGGGGGTCATGATCTGGGCACAACAGGTTTATTTGTGTGGCCCTGGAACTCATTCTGTAGACCAGGAGAGCCTCAAACTCAGAAAAGTCCAACTGTTTCTGCCTCCTGAGTGTTTGAGTTAAAGGTGTACACAACCACCAAGCAGCTAATTTTGGACTTCACCTCAAATGATCCAAATTAAAGATGGGTCTTTAATTTCAAAACATTAAAAAAAAATCTCTCACAGGTCTATCAACTCTTTGGGTTTTAGCTAATTCCAGAAGTAGTCAGTTTGACTACCAAGAATAGCCTTTACAATAGCCAAGAAAGATGAAATGAGAAAATTTCCTTATCTGCAGGAGGTAGGGAAAGCATGCTTTTCCTAAACAAAGGAAGTATGTGGATTTTACTTAGGAAGTCTGAACATATTCATGCAGAATTCTCCCTATTCCTAAACATGCAGGTAAAGAAAACCACTTCTGATCATAATCAGAATGTAAAAGCAGAGATATTTAGATATTCTTACTGCAATGTTGTGGAACCAAAATAAGACCAAAATGCTCTCACCCCAAAACTAAAGGCCTAAGACTGCTCCTTTTAGCTACAGGCCATAAGTTACTGGAACAGGCCAGAAGTTACTGAGACCAGTCAGTTCAGATTCCAGAAACCAGGAAGTGTAAAAGTACAGAGCCACAAGATAGTCACGAGGTAATGCCTGCCAGACTATGGAATGTCCTCTCCCTGGTTTCCAGGGTAACTGACCACAGAAATGCCCCCACCTGAGGGCAGCCAATGAGAAATGGTGGCGGGCAACCACTCCCTTAGAAGTAATTTCTAGAAGTCCCTAGAAGCGAGCCAATCAGAATTGTACCCCTACTAGCACCCCTAAATGATGTAACCTTGTGACTTTTCCCTTTAAAAACTGAGCTTGCAGACAGGTGGGCGCTTCCTCCAGCCTCCACTGCGTTGGAGGTATTGGACGAAGTCCCTGCCTAGGCTTGTATTGCTTTTGGATATCCAGAATTAAACCTTGCTTTTGCATTCCGGCATGCTCGTCTTTGGTGGTCTCTCTGGGGGTCACGATCTGGGCACAACATTTGGGGGCTCGTCCGGGATCCCCAGAGACCCCCCGCCGGGACCCCTAAGAGCTCCGGAGGTCCATCTGCACCGATCGGTAAGAGCGCTCCATTTTCTTGTCTGTGTTTTCCTGTTACTTTCATTTTCTTATCCGAAGCCGGCGGTTGAATCTGACAGGCTCACCTTGGCGGACGCGCCTGTAAGGTGACCCTGGAGGAGTTGGAAGACGTTCCAACCCCTCATCAGGACGCGGGGGTCCTCACAGGTCCTCCCGTCATTGGACGCCCGAGAGGGGTCCGTCTGTTAGGATGCCCGTGAGGGGTCCGTCTGTTTGGATCCGTCTGGGGATCGGGAGATGCCCATGAGGGGTCCGTCTGTTTGGATCCATCTGGGGATCGGGAGACTCTGTTGAATTGTCCCTGTCCCATCCGTAGGTCTTTGGCATTATTGAGGCTCCCTCTCCGGACTCTCGTCTGTCTGCCTGGACCATCTGTAGGGCCCTTGTTCTTCTTTTTGTCTGCCTATCTTGTTCGTCAGTATTATTTGTTATACCTTCATAAATGTATAAATGTGTGAGAACTCTGGCCACATGTGTGAGTGTTTTATGCCTGAGCTTGTGTATGCATTGGGACTTGTGGGCCGGATTGCCAGCCGAAGGGATGGAGATCCCTTTGGTGGTTGAACTGGCACAGACTAACCTAACATTGCTTCCTTGCTCTCTCTGACCCGAGCACAGGCAGCAGCTGCACAGCTGCTACTTCGGGGACCCAGGGCGCCGCTGAGAGGGCTAGGCGGCCGGTGAGCATCACGGGGCCTAGATGCAGCGGGTTCGGGCCCCAGCTCGCTCAAAAAGCTGTGGAGTAGAGGCTTGGCTGCATGGGAACTAGGCATGGCTTTGTGCTTGAGCGGGCTGTGAGCACTGTGGGGCCCAGATACGGCCAGCAGGTTCTGGCTGGGCTCCTGTGTGGACATGGGGCAGAGCTGGCAGGAGCCAGCAGGAGCCTCAAGGAGCTCAGTGAGGGGGCTGGTGGAGAACTAACTGCCCCTCCAGGGTCACAGCTGAGGAGTGGCCTACAGGTCTGTCGGCCCAGCCAGGGCATGGAGTCACTTTCATTCTGCCATTCTCGTGTTCTTGAAAATCTGAGGTTAACAGCAATCTTTTGTCTCCATGGTGCATGCCTTCCCCGTTCTCTTCCATGCTGTTGGGTGGGGCTCCCAAGACCTGCCCTGAGGCTAAAACCTGATCAAGGTCTGGCTCCAAGAATGGAATGTCACCAACAGTTTCTGGTCTGCAGTACAGTGCTGATGCAAATTGAGTTATTCTTGTTATGGTATATGCATGTATTTCTGTTCTTGTTTTAAATACTGTAACTTTACAATATATTCTAGAGTACTGAGGGAAATCACAAGAAAGACTTTGGTAAGAGTTTCTGTTTTAAAGGAAAAGAAAAAGCACAATTTGTCTGGAGTAAATGTCTGAGGGATCAAAGGAACGGACTGAGGGTACATGGAAGGTCGTAGAAGGTCAGAGGGGATGTGATGTAAACTGTTTGTTATGGTTTCTTATACCTGCAAATACTGAATTTGAAAGTTAATTCTTATTGGTTTTCATCTTAAAAATGGCTAATGATTCTGCAAACTGCTTATATGTGTATGTATACAGGTATGTGACTTGAAAATGTAAGCAAGCTTTAACTGTATGTATGTGTGTAACTTGGATCCAACTGTGTGTATGTGTGCAAGTAATTACTGTTTAGAAAAATGAGCTTTAAACAGCAACCATGTGGCTCCCTCCATCTTGGCTGGTGATCTCATGGGCAGCCATGTGGCTGGCAGCCATCTTTTACTAAGGTTATAAAGATCTACTCGGGTTAACACCTAATACTTATGTCTTTACCAAGTGTTCAACAGCAAGTTTCTAGAGAATTTAAATAGATGGCAACATATGTTTAATAAATAAGGTATTTGATTAATATTAAAGCTGCACATCAATGCTTTTATTCACAGGAATATACCTTGCTCTGGCAGCCAAACTTTGCAACATAAAGGAATCATAGGAAACAGCTGAGGTTTGCAAATGTATGGCAGGACTAGAGTTCCAAAAAGAGTCTAGTTGCAGTGGTGGAAGACATTTGAGAGATATCAGTCTTTTAAGAACAGTTTTTATAGTTAAAAACCAATGGCTTAAAAAAAATGTTTCTTCTTACCTAAGGTACGTTCAGGCTTAAGAATGTTGTATAATGATATTTTGTTTTGATTTCTTTACTGAACCTGTATTTGATGCTAGAAGAGCTTCAACTTAAAAGCATTGTTTTTAGGCTACTTTTGTAGAATGTTAGAGAACATAAATAGTCAGTCATAAGTAATCAAGTTTTTTAATTGTAGTCAGTGTAAGTAAGTACTGATGTAAGTTTACTCATTTACTCAGTCTCTTGCATATGTTTTTAGGGTTGAGCTTGAAACAAGTAATTAGAAACAAAGTTTGTCTATTCAGATATGCCTGGACAGCCCTCATACTTCAGAGATCTGCAGAATATGGCATTTAAATGTTGATCTAAAAGCTTACTATATCAGACAGGCTTCCAGATCCTAGCAGTGACCCAAGGTCTCCAAAGAAGATTACATACGAGGCACCACAACGTCTCTGCCTGAAACATGACAACGCTGACCACAGGGCAAGATGCCCCAATGCAACGCCTGCCCCCAGGACCCAGCCCAGACTGTGGACAAGCAGTAGGACACTGGAATTGATTGCACCCTTTTGCGTGATCAAGGTCAGTCTTCCATGTCCTGATTCCACAGGAAAAATACTCTGCCTTATGGACCTGATGGCGGAAGAAGATTGATGCTGTTCTGACTGGTGCCTCCAACATATGGAGACCTGGGTAGGGATTGGTCCCTGTAATTTATAGGATTGGAAGCTTCTTGGTCTGCACTCAGATATAGTTTATCCTTCTCAGATTTCTGATAGTACTGATGGCTGGGCTAGCTCTAACTTTGTCAGCATGGCAGCATCAACCAGATCCTTGTGCAAGGCCATAGCTAGCTCATTAGCTCACTTTTAGGAAAATGTTCTAAGTCATAAAGGTTCAGATATGAGTCTAAAATTGAGATATGTTTCATATTACTCTCTTGTTCTATGGTTCAGAGCTTAACATTTAGGAGTCCTGATGAGCTGGTAGAGCAATGACTACTTACTGTTCAGTCACAAGTTCAATATTTTGGATTTGTTTTAGATGTCATCTAAATATGTATAAATGTAAACCTAAAAGTGCCTCTCACCAGGCCAAAAATCTCTGTCCAATTTATACCTGGCTTTCTGGACAGAAGGAAAATGCACAAGCTTTTAACCCAAATCTGTAGTTCTTGTTGGGACTCAAAGGCATGAGTCCACTTCTGCTGTTTTACAGACAATATGGATTTCAGTATAGATTGGTAATACTAATGTATCTAAAACTTTTATGTCATTTTGTAAGTAGGCCTCAAAGGATCAAAAGAGTCATAAAAACCTAGACCCACTTCACAGAGGTCAAAAGGACCCCAGATAAGTATTCCCAAAGATGGTATTTTTCCTCTCTCCTGGTCTTGGGACTACTGCTTTTCCCATTACTAAGGGTATGGACCTAAGGGTTCCAAATAAGTTCATAAATTTTAACTTCTGTTCCTAGTTTAAATTTGTCTCAACAGATTTCTACTCAGCTGGCAGTCACCTCCAGGTTTCAGTAGCTGACTCCACTGCTCCAGACGACTGTGAGCTCCAGACTTGCTAAAAGCTGACGTGGACCAGCCCAGCTAACATGGTTCTTCCCTGTCCCTATGGGGTCAGGCAGCTACATGCTTCTGACAAATGCCCCCTTGCCCAGTCTTTGAGTAGCTTTTCAGCCTTTTGGGGCCCCCTGACATCGGCGCCCCAATGCCAGCTTGAAGCAGTTCCAGAAGAGAATACATCACCCATATTCCCTGTTCAGAAAAGGCTGAAATGCTGGGTCAAAAGAAAACTCCCTGGCATAGAGACAAGATGGCTAACACTATACATGGCCATTATTAGAGAGAGATACTTAGGAGCTAACTGTCCAAAACCCATGATTGGGTTCCATTAGGCACATGAGAAGGGGGAAATGTGGAACCAAAATAAGACCAAAATGCTCTCACCCCAAAACTAAAGGCCTAAGACTGCTCCTTTTAGCTACAGGCCATAAGTTACTGGAACAGGCCAGAAGTTACTGAGACCAGTCAGTTCAGATTCCAGAAACCAGGAAGTGTAAAAGTACAGAGCCACAAGATAGTCACGAGGTAATGCCTGCCAGACTATGGAATGTCCTCTCCCTGGTTTCCAGGGTAACTGACCACAGAAATGCCCCCACCTGAGGGCAGCCAATGAGAAATGGTGGCGGGCAACCACTCCCTTAGAAGTAATTTCTAGAAGTCCCTAGAAGCGAGCCAATCAGAATTGTACCCCTACTAGCACCCCTAAATGATGTAACCTTGTGACTTTTCCCTTTAAAAACTGAGCTTGCAGACAGGTGGGCGCTTCCTCCAGCCTCCACTGCGTTGGAGGTATTGGACGAAGTCCCTGCCTAGGCTTGTATTGCTTTTGGATATCCAGAATTAAACCTTGCTTTTGCATTCCGGCATGCTCGTCTTTGGTGGTCTCTCTGGGGGTCACGATCTGGGCACAACATTGTCATGCAGAAACTTATGTAAATTATAAAAATGATGGAAAGAAATTCCTTGGCAGGTTCATCTTGTAACAAGGTCTTAGCTGAAAATCAATAAATGACACAGTGGAAAAAAATATTGCTTTGGAAACTATGCAACCTGTCAATCTTGATGTTCAGTCTAAAGGATAACTGTACCAATGCCATTGCCACAGATGGAAAAGATAGAGAACAAAAATACAGAGGACTTCAAGGAAAAGACATTTTATGTCACTGTACACTCTGCTCTTAGATGAGTGGTTACCATGAACTGTTGTGCCCAGATCGTGACCCCCAGAGAGACCACCAAAGACGAGCATGCCGGAATGCAAAAGCAAGGTTTAATTCTGGATATCCAAAAGCAATACAAGCCTAGGCAGGGACTTCGTCCAATACATCCAACTCAGTGGAGGCTGGAGGAAGCGCCCACCTGTCTGCAAGCTCAGTTTTTAAAGGGAAAAGTCACAAGGTTACATCATTTAGGGGTGCTAGTACAGGTACAATTCTGATTGGCTCGCTTCTAGGGACTTCTAGAAATTACTTCTAAGGGAGTGGTTGCCCGCCACCATTTCTCATTGGCTGCCCTCAGGTGGGGGCATTTCTGTGGTCAGTTACCCTGGAAACCAGGGAGAGGACATTCCATAGTCTGGCAGGCATTACCTCGTGACTATCTCGTGGCTCTGTACTTTTACACTTCCTGGTTTCTGGAATCTGAACTGACTGGTCTCAGTAACTTCTGGCCTGTTCCAGTAACTTATGGCCTGTAGCTAAAAGGAGCAGTCGTAGGCCTTTAGTTTTGGGGTGAAAGCATTTTGGTCTTATTTTGGTTCCACATGAACTATATTAACCTCAGAATGAAGCAGCTTTTGCCTCTTAACAGGCTGACTCGGTGGAAGTGAAAAGCTCCTTCCATGCAAGAACATAGAGATATCCTTTCAACTAGCCCTGGCTGCTGTCTGTCTCAGGGCTGTGATATCACTGTAGAAAGTTTCATTCTTCCCTTTTTCTCACATTAAAAAAATTAAATTATGTGAGTGTTTTCTATGCATGCATCAGTGCACAGTGCTTACAGAGGTCAGAAGAAGGCAGGAGATGACTGGAATTGGAGTTACAGTAAATGATTAGCTACCATGTGGGTTCTAGAAATGGAACATAGGTCCTCTGTAACAACACCCAGTGCTCTAAATTGCTGAGCCATCTCTCCAGCCCCTCTTTATTTAAAGTTTATTTTCATAAATCGTTAATTAAAAGATATTACATCCCTTTTCCCTTTTATATCTTCATTCCATCCCTTCCCAAATCCCTTCTAAATTCTTCCTTTTTAATTATGGGTGAATAAGTATGCTGAAATACATGAACACAACCTGTTGCATCCAGGTTTGTTGGTTGTACCTATATGGATAGTTGACTGATCATGTTGTATTGGACAAATAATTAGGGAGCTCATCTCTGCCTTATTCTCTCAAATGGAAGAAAATTCTACTTTTTAATCAGCATCAGGTTTATGGCCCTGAATAGGCTATCTTGGACAGGAAACATGGTCAAGAATAGAAAACTTAGGGTGGAAAAATATCTTACTAGTTAAGAGCACTCCAGATTAAAGATGGACACAGCTTGTACAACATTCTAATACTTCCACTTTCTTCCTACAGGGAGAGATTCATTCTACCAGTTCTGATAATGTAAAGAACCTTGAATAATGCAGGTTTTTTTCACCTGCCCACTGAGGGATATGTGCTGACGAACAATAGTGTTCATAAACACATTCTCCCTAGCTCCATTATTCTCTAAATATTCAGCTATCCATGAAGACTACTTTTTTATTATTATTCATTTGCCAACAGTTTGCTCTGAATTTTAGGAATAATACTCCTAAAGCAATAAACCTATTATCTGGGTAGTGATCTATCTCCTACTTTTCTTTGCTGGTTGTCTGAAGTCCCTGTGACAACCAGGTGAAAAGTACCTTCAGTTCACCTGATGTCAGTGTTAAGTCACTTAACAAACACTCTCCTTGTGTGTCTTTAAATCTTTTTTTAGTTGTTAATATACTGGGCACCCTTCTACCTGTGTGACAGGGACTCACTCAGTCCCACATGATATAGTGGGCTGTACATGCTAGCCACATTGTGTCCAGGAGGATGAAGGGGAAGTGCCTATGGAGATCAGGAAGATCACATGGTCTGTTATTAGAGCCAGGGGCAAATGCTATTGAAATGCAAATCAGAAAAGTTCTGGGTCTGCAGTGGAAAGTAGGATCAGGAATCATTGTGCTATATCTTTAAGCACAGTTTAACCATATGGGGGTGCTCTTGTCACTCCGGTCTCACTGGCCAATCAGGTCTCCAGGCGACCTGCTAGTCAGAAGGTGTGCAGGGTCCTTCCAGCTGCCAGCTTCAGAATTGGCTTTGAGAGAATCTGTCACCAGTAGTTTTGTTTGCTGTCCTGGGAGTGTTGCTGCAGGGAGCTGAGCAGAGAGCGTGACTGAGCTGGAAAAGCAAGATATGATGAGTGAGGGGCATGCCATTGAGTCATGGGAGACAGTGTGGTGGGTCCTCCCCTTGCTGGGTGGAAGCAAGTGGTCAGATGCAGAGTTCCACATGTTCCTGCATGATTCTGCATTGTCCAGCATGATCCTGCTCATCCTGCATTCTCCAGTGTGGATCTTTGTGGTCCTGCATGGTCCTGCATAGTCTTTACAATTCTTGGGGCTGGCTGGCAGCTTCTGAATACCTTCAGTCTGCTGCTGCAGAGCATTGGGAGTGGGACTGTGCTTTGAAATGTCCTCGTTGACATCACTGTGAAGTACTGGCACCACGCTTGTGTTGTTTCTATGGAACACAGATTTGCCAAACTCAAAGAGGCCTGGTCCCTCCCTTATCTTCCAGAAGTTCTACACTTTGAACATTTAACATTAAGGTTTAGGATCCAACTGAAATTACTTCTAGCAGCTTGCATACAGTATTTTCTTTGTAGAGTTGCACTCCATTGTTAAACTGTGATGTAGAAGAGTAAAACCAATGGTAACAGAATTGATGGTACAAGGTCTTTACAGTCCTTAGGAGACATTAATTCACAAAGTAGAATTTAGGTAAGAGGGGGCTGCATCACAAATACTCAAAAGATGAGTAATATGCTAACCATGCCGGTTAGAAATTAGTATGATAAGATATAAATGTTTGTTCCCCAGGATTAACCAGCTGATACAGATATATAGGATATAGACATGACAGGATAAAAGGTTAGATTGTTGAACCTCCTTTTAAAGAGCAACAACTTGTTTAAAAATGTTTTACATCGCTATGGATTTTAGTTTATTGATACAAATTTAAAGTTAACTTTGTTATACTGTGTGTATATTTTCACTCTTGTTTAAGGTATGTTTGTACAGCTCATTTAAAATTGTAATGGAGCCGGGTGGTGGTTGCACATGCCTTTAATCCTAGCACTTGGGAGGCAGAGGCAGGCAGATCTCTGAGAGTTCAAGGCCAGCCTGGTCTACAAAGTGAGTTCCAGGAAAGGCGCAAAGCTACACAGAGAAGCCCTGTCTCGAAAAACCAAAAAAAAAAAATTGTAATGGATAATTAAGAAATAGATTAATAATTAATCTTCTATGATAGTCAAACTTATTGTCATGTTAAGTTTTCTAGGTATACATAGATATATTTCAGATAGATAGATAATCTTCAAATACTTCAAAGACCTGCAGAATATGGCATTTAAAATGTTTTTAAAAATTTAGACTTTCTGGACAATGAGACATGGCTCCTGGCAGCACCGATTTACTTCAGAGACGAGGATGGGCATCCAAGACACTCTATATGGAGTTTATCTTCACCTTGGCAAAAATAGCCATTTGGGAAAGAAACTGTTGTACCTGGAATGCTTGATTGACTGGACATGCAGGACCCGTAGGAAGGTGACCACTGAACTTTGCTTGGCAAAATGGTCCTACAGGTTCCTGCTTCACAGAGGAAACTGCCAGACATTTTACAGGACACAGAGAGAAGTGGCTGAGAGACTCTAGGCCTGTGGGCCTAGAGAAGACAGATGCCCCAACTTTACAGGGGAACTTTGGATGACTGGCCAGGCTGCCAGCTATCTCTGTCTACCCTGTAAGACTCTTGAAAGTTGCTTGCATCCTTCTCCCATTTCTCAGGTAAATTTATATCCTTCTGAGGTCTTTGATGGAGTTGAAGACTAGATAGTTATAATTTTATTTAGTTATGATAAGAGATAAATTAGATATAAAACCTTGAACTCACAAATATAAGATAGATAGGATATCTTCTAAATTTTGCCAAATACAAATAGACCAGTTATTATAAACAGACTAGATATTGTAACTGTAATTCTTGCTTGATAATTGTTTTGTTATCTGTAATTTACTATGTGAACGTTAAAGCATTCCTTTTTTAAAAAAAAGAAAAGAAAAGAAAAGGGGAAGTGCTATGGATATTCCTCTATATAAATAAAATGCTGATTGGCCAGTGGCCAGGCAGGAAGTATAGGCAGGACAAGCAGAGAAGAGAATTCTGGGAAGTGGAAGGCTGAGGCAGAGAGATGCTGCCAGCTGCCGCCATAACAAGTGAGATGTAAGGTACTGGTAAGCCACAAGCCACATGGCAAAGTATAGACTAGTAGAAATGGGTTGATTTAAGATAGAAGAACTAGATAACAAGAAGCCTGCCACAGCCATACAGTTTGTAAGCAATACAAGTCTCTGTGTGTTTACTTGTTTGTCCTGACCGTAGGCCAGGCAGGACCAGGAAAACTCCAGCTACAGCCAGCTACATTCCATAACATGGGAGACAACCCTGATTTACAACCAGTAAAAAGGACCATCCTTCCATTAAAAACCTGGCCTCTACTATGCTGCTCAAGAGACCATTACTGGGTCACAACCAACTTTATGTCCTGGTATGCCATGAAAGTATATTAATTCCAAAACAGGGGCATCTCCAGTCTTTTTGAAAAGCAGCTTTGAGTCAAGGACTTCTATGTTGAGGTGAACTTGAACCCTGTCTGTAGCCCCAGAGAGCATTGCCTTTATTATCCCCCGACTAATCACCCTAAATTTTTGGATTACATATCTGTACCACCACAGAGTTCTAAAATTACCAGTTTGAGTCACATAGTGGACTGTCTACTACACAACAGGGAAAGGATTTGTGTGTGGAGCATGGCTTCTTCCTGCAGACCAAAGGAGGAGGAAGAAAGCACTTGGCCTGCAGGCAGGGGTGGGGCCAGTAAACAGGGGTGAGGTCACCTGTGACCTTCCATCTTTCCCTTCTGCCTGGGAGAACAGGGCCTACAGGAAGGGGTGGGGCCACCTGTGTCCTTCCTCCTCTCTCCTCTGCCTGGTAGGGTAGGTCCTGCAGACAGTGGGCAGATCCTACAGCCAGGGGGAGGGGGCAGATCCTGTAGACAGGGGGCAGGGCCACTGTGTACACTGCAGGGGGCATTAGACCAGGCAATGTCTTAATCACAGACTGCAGTTAAAGGCAATAAGCTGTAGGGGTCTCCATTAGAAAGAAGGACTGATGGGGCAGGGTGAGTGACTTTCTCTATAATTTCTGTGCATGTATTAATTCCTTCCATGTGAATGAAGACAGACACTATTGGCTGGTGTACAGTTTAGGAAGGATAGCTCGAACTACTAAGTATTCAGTTTCCAATTAGCAAGCTCTCCTGTGCACATATGTGCAATCCTGGTTGATACAGAGAAGTCAGCTGAGAGGTTTGAGATACAGGTCACTGGCTGTAACTCCATGTGTTAGCTTATACTAGCTAATATTTTACATGGGACAAAGTCATACAGTCTCTTATTAATGGTATTCACTCTACCATGGAGGCGCCGTCTCCATTTCAAAGTCAGTATAGCTACATATACTTTCAATTATTTTTATCATTTTAAAACATCAAATATTGGTATCATTTATTAACATTCAGGTTCTTTTAATGCATTATTGAAAGCTTTTTCTATTTTTCTATGTTTCCCAGTTTAGGAATTTTATTCCTTTTTTTCTTAACTGCTGTTTGTTTATATATTTATTTATATAAGTTTATAGCAGTGCTTTTCAATTTTGGAGGACATGGCTCTCTTTGGGGGATCAAACGACCCTATCACAGGACTGGCCTAAGAAGGTGTAGATATGTATATTATAATTCATAACGGAAACAAAAATATAGTTAAGAAGTAAGAGTGAAAATAATTTTATAGTTGGGGTGTCACAACATCATGAGAAACTGTATTAAAGAGTCACAGCATTAGGAAGGTTGTGAACCGTTGATTCAGGTCAACACGTCCTGTAGCTCAGGCTTGACTCACACAATATAAACACCTAATCCTGCCTCTGCCTCCCAGTGCTGGAAAGACAGTCCTGCAACTCCTTCCAGGCTGGGCCTTGACTGGTCTGTGGGAAGGAAAAATAGAGCAGTGAATCAATGTCCTCCAACTTCTCTAGATTTTATTGTGAATTTAGAAATAAAGTAGAACTTGTGTAAGAATTGAGTTCACTGACCAACTGTAAAGCAGGTATAGTCACAGCACAGAGAGGCATGAGCAAGAAAGGGTGAAAGCTTTCCTGCTATGATAGTAGTTGACCTTAGCAATGAGTAGTGAGGTAGTCAATGTTACAGGATCAATAAATGTCCTGACTGGTCATTTCTTGGGGCCACATACCAGGCAATCAAGAATCTGGATTAGAACTGAATTTTCATGAAATCAAATTATAGTAGTTACACCAGTTGAACCTAAGCAGTAGGACTGGATAGAATGGTGTGGCCCTGCCTAAAATGACAGGTTTAAGATATATACCCCAAGAGAAATGATGTGAGTAGTACTTGGTGTGATCTAATACAAATCACTAGTCTCTGGAGCACATGGTCATAAAGCCTATTTCAACTTTTTAACAGAATTATTTGGAATTATATTTACATTATTATCACTATCTCTTCCCTGCCTCCAAGCCCTCCCATAGATCCTTCATTGTGTACTCATCCATGGCCTCTTTTTGTTTAACAACAGTTACTGCTTGAATGTGACCTGTGTTGGGTTGCAGGACTTCCCAACTATGAAGCAAAGGGTTGGCTGCACTGGACATTGAGTGTGTCATAAACTGTCAACCATAGGTTCCTGTGCCTTGAAAGAGGAACAGGAAGTGCTGTGTGTGTGTTGGTATTCTAATTGTACTGAAATGTGATTTTAGTTGTATGTTAATAAATAAATTTCCCCGGGGTTCAGAGCTATTAGAGCCATAGACAGAACATGGTGGTGGTGGTGGTGGTGGTGGTGGTGGTGGTGGTGGTGGTGGTGGCACACGCCTTTAATCCCATAGATCTCTGTGTGTTCAGGGATACAGCCAGCATTAGAGACATACACCTTTAAGACCTACAGGGCTGTACATACAGACAGTGATGAGGCAGTCACATATTTGGGTTTATAACCAATGAGAAGGCAGAACAAAATACTATGAAAAGACAGACACACAGGAAATAGCTCTCTTTAGGGAAGCTAGGAGCACACAGGAGGAAGGGAGAGATTTTAGATCTAAGCCCTGACCTCTCAGCTTTCTCTTTTACATTGTTTCTGTGTTTCTTATTTAATAAGATGGTTGGTTACCTCTACATCTGGCGCCCAACGTGACAAGAATCCATTAAAAACTGCTTGGCTTGGCGGCAGGTCCGGTTTCCCACAAGTGCCGGCTCCCTAGCCTGGGGGCGGCTGCCTACTTAGTCCAAGTGGTCAGCTTCCTAGCCCAGGCCCAGGTCTGCTTGGCCTCAGGCCAGACTAACTGTGAGCTGCTTGCTTAAAGTGGGTTGTACAAACAACTCAGGTCTGCCCTGCCGAACAGGGCCCCATCTGTAAAGCCAACGCACATGGTCAGAGCTTAAGGAAGCCAGAGCCAAGCCTTGACTCAGCTCAAGAGGGAACATGTGGCTGGATTTAAGCTTTAGTCAGCTATGCTTTCTTGCCCGTTTCTCTCTCTCTCTCTCTCTCTCTCTCTCTCTCTCTCTCTCTCTCTCTCTCTCTCTCTCTCTGGATTTAAACCTCGGACACTAGGTGGCTGTTTTGAAAATCCCCTAGGATTTCTACTGTTCTATGCAGATTTGGTAAGTCATAACATATCAGATATTTTAAAGGAAACTATTTAAAAGAGAAATTTTTTCCACATTAAAAAGAAAATGAGTTTTATGTGTACATTGGAAGAAAATTGGATTTTGTTTGAAATTTTAGGCAGTCTGACAATGGAACAACTATATGAGAAGATTAGTATTGTTGGAATTATGTGGTTTATCACTACGCTTATCTACCTTTTACAATTTAAAAACATAGTCAATTTAAGTGCCAGGATGACGGCTTTAGAAAAACTTGTTAAACCTGTTAAAATTCAGACAGAAGAAACAGCGAAGTTGTTTCAAGTTTGGATCATAAGGTTAAAGAAAGAAAGCCTGTTTTCACACAGTCATCCTTAATTTATCCTGTAACCATACAGCAGCAGCCTGATCAAATGACTACACAAAATATTTGGGCTCCACTTGAAATGTTGGATTGAAAAAGTTTTAAGGAGGCAATAGTATCTTATGGCATGCATTCCCCATATGTAAAGCAAATGTTAAACTCTTGGTCAACATATAATAGGATTGTACCACAGGACTGGCGGGACCTTGGACAAGCTGTTCTGGAACCCAGCCAGAGACTTCAATTTCTAACGTGGTTCAAGGATGAGGCTAAAAATATAGAAAAAACAATGGAGGAATAAAGGAATACAAGTTTGCCAGGATCCGCTTATTGGAGAAGGCCAATATGCTACAGTACAAACACAATGTTTATATGATGTCCAAACCCTAATTTTATGTCATCCAGCAGCATTGAATGCAGGGGACAGAGTTGAAGAACCAGGAAAAAAATCTGAGCCATTTACAAAGGTTATGCAAGGCCCAAAAGAAACTTTTACAGATTTTTTTTTTTTTTTTACAAAGACTAGCTTCAGCAGTAAAGAGAATGGTCTTGGATTCAGAAGCTAGTAAGGCAATAATTGAATCTTTGGCCTTTGAGAATGTGAATGCAGCATGCAAAAGAATTATCAGGCTGTTAAAGGCAAGATCTGCACCTTTGGAAGATTGGATTAGAGACACAGTTAATGTTGAGGCTCATGACCATGATGATATGTGGGTAGGAGAAGCAATTTCAAAAGGTTTGAGGAATGTTAGATGTTTTGGATGTGGAAAGCAAGGACATTTGAAAAGGGACTGTAGACAGGTCATTCCTAGAAACAATGTTTCTTCAAGGAACAATGGCAACAGAATGCCCCTTCCTTCTGGAGTATGCAGAAGGTGTGGTAAGGGAAAACACTGGACCAACGAATGTAGATCAAAAAAGGCCAGACAGGGTAATCCTTTGCCTCAGTCTTTGGGAAACTCCCAGAGGGGTCTCATGCAGGCCCCCATAGCAAATCCAGTTCAAACCTTTCCTGCAGCCATAGAGGAAATCCCTGCTCAGAGCAATTAAATAACCAAATGCCTGTTGGAATAAATCATGCTGGTCAGGATGATGAAACAGAGAGAATAGAAAATTCAGGAGAAAACATAAAAAAAAATTTTTTGGCAAACTTCTATTAATGAACAAAGACCAAAATTAACAATAAAAATAAATGGTGTTTTGTTGTCTGGTCTGATAGACACAGGTGCGGACGTTACCATAATTGCACCAGAATTTTGGCATCCAACTTGGCCTCTTCAGGAGGTAAATGTTCAACTGTTAGGAATTGGGACATTATCTCAGGTTAAACCGAGTGCAAGATGGCTCGAATGTATAGGTCCAGAAGGACAGAGAGGAAAATTAAAACCATATGTGGCTAGCATAACTATGAACCTGTGGGGTCTACACTTGTTGCAACAATGGACTACTCAGATTAACATCCCTCCAATCTCAGAAACAAATCATAAACTAGCACATGTTTCTGAGAGAAATATTAGAAGATATTGTTCTAATGAGTGGTCACCAGCCATCCATATTATACAAGAACAGGGCACAATAACTGATGATCTTCCAAAGACACCAACAGCTCTACCTTTAAAATGGTTAACAGACAAGGCTGTATGGGTCCAGCAATGGCCTTTAACAACAGAGAAACTCCAGGCTTTAGAAGAGCTGGTAGAAGAACAGTTAAATGCTCAGCATATTGAAGAATCAACCAGCCCTTGGAATTCTCCTGTATTTGTTATTAAAAAGAAATCTGGTAAATGGAGAATGGTAACAGGCCTTAGAGCAATTAACAAAGTAATTCAGCCAATGGGCTCTCTACAATCTGGGATGCCTTTGCCTACGCTGTTACCAAAAGGATGGTCTCTCATAGTTATTGATTAAAAAGACTGTTTGTTTTCAATACCCTTACAAGAAAAAGACAGAGAAAGATTTGCTTTTACAGTGCCTACTTATAATAATTCTCAACCGCTTAAAAGATGTCAATGGAGGGTCCTCCCACAGGGAATGTTGAATAGCCCAACTCTGTGCCAATATTTTATACAACAGCCATTGGAAGTGATATGTAAAAAATTTCCTGACTCTATAATTTATCAGTATATGGATGACATTTTACTAGCTGACTCAAATGCAGATACTTTAGAAAGAATGTTTGAAGAAGTAAAGAAAAAATTGCCTTGCTGGGGATTACAAATTGCTCCTGAAAAGATACAAAGAGCAGATTCTATTAATTATTTAGGATATAAAATAGAGCTACAAAAAATTAGACCCCAAAAGGTACAAATTAGGAGAGATCGACTACAGACCCTTAATGACTTTCAAAGATTATTTGGAGATATTTCTCATCTATGAACTAATGTTGGGGTAAAAAATGATGAACTGACTAATTTGTTCAAAACCTCAGAAGGTGACAAGGACTGAAATAGTCCAAGAGAATAATTATCACCTGAAGCTGAGAAGGAATTGGACTTTGTAGAAAAGAAAGTACATAAAGGAAATGTGGATCGTACTGATCCAAAGCTGGATTGCATTTTGGTTATTTTATCTTCTAGGCATTCTCCTACTGTTATATTAATGCAGAGGGAAGATATTATATTGGAATGGATATTTTTACCAAATAAACCAAATAAAAAATTAAAAACTTATGTGGAAAAAATCTCTGACTTGATTTGGAAAGGAAAATTGAGACTTCGTCAATTAGCAGGAATAGACCCAGCAGAAATTGTTGTACCTTTAACTAAGGAGGACATTGAAAAATTATGGACAGAAAGTGAACCTGGGAAAGAGCTTGCAGTAATTTTTTGGGAGAAATTAACAGCAAATATCACAAAAGCGATAGAATTGATTTTATAAAGAGAACTGAATGGATCTTGCCTCGAATTGTACGGCAAAAACCCATATCTGGAGTTTGTACAGTTTATACAGATGCCAACAAAGAAGGAAAGGCAGGTTACAAATCAGAAAATTTAAGTAAAGTGGTTCAAAGTCCGTATAATTCAGTTCAAAAATCAGAATTGTATGCTATTCTGTTGGTATTAATGAATTTTTCAGAACCTCTCAACATAGGAACTGACTCTTAGTATGCTGAAAGAGTGGTATTACATATTGAGACTGCAGAATTTATCCCTGATGCTTCAGAATTAACTTCACTATTTATTCGATTACAAGATACAATCAAGAAAAGGAGTCATCCTTTATATATAACTCACATTCGATCCCATACTGGTCTGCCAGGCCCTCTAGCACAAGCAATGATGAGATTGATAAATTATTGATAGGAAATGTGCTGGAGGCCACAGAATTTCATAAAAAACATCATGTCAATAGTAAAGGTTTAAGAAAGGATTTTTCCATAACCTGGCAACAAACCAAAGAAATAGTAAAGAAATGTCCTACTTGTTCCTTCTACAATCAAACGCCATTACCAGCAGGATATAACCCAAAGAGTACTCAGAGGAATTAAATCTGGCAGATGGACGTGTTTCACTTTGCAGAATTTGGAAAATTGAAATATGTACACCACACCATCGATACTTATTCATAATTTCAAAGGGCAACTGCTTTGAATTCTGAAAAAGCTGATTCTGTAATCACTCATTTGCTAGAAGTTATCGCCATCATGGGTATACCTACACAAATCAAAACTGACAATGCTCCATCATATGTCTCTGTTAAAATTAAACAGTTTTTTTGCTTATTACAATATAAAGCATATTACAGGTATACCACATAATCCTACAGGTCAAGCAGTTATAGAAAGATCAAA
This sequence comes from Peromyscus maniculatus bairdii, assembly GCF_049852395.1. NCBI lineage: Eukaryota > Metazoa > Chordata > Mammalia > Rodentia > Cricetidae > Peromyscus > Peromyscus maniculatus. Next base: position 7,473,049 of record NC_134873.1, on the reverse strand, counting down.
CACAACTCTAAAGGATATGCTAAATAAACAGAAATGGGTAACAAAAACCCCCAGAAATAGACTGCATAATGCTCTTCTAACTTTGAATTTTCTCAATGCCAATGAGAAATGAACAACAGCTGCAGAGAGACATTAGATAATAGAAAAAACTACAGAATTAAATCAGCCTATATACTTTAAGGATGTGCTGATCTCAGAATGGAAACCAGGGTATGTATTACATTGGGGACAAGGTTTTGCTTTTGTTTCTACAGGAGAAGATAAGCTGTGGATACCATCAAAATTGATAAAAGTTCGATTTGAACAAGAGAAACCTCTGATTTAGAGGAGGTGATAGTTCATCAACCAGCATGAACATCCAATTTAAACTAACTTGTATCAGTAACACATGCCTTTTCATTTAATCAGACATTAACTTGCCAAAAAGGAACATCCCCAAAATTAGTCTTGGGGAAAGGTTTTTGTTTTTGTCTTTTAGGAGAATGAAGGTTAAGGAATCTGAAGAACACAGGACAAATGAGACCACTGAAGAAAAGGGACAATTCATCTATCCCAGGAAACAGAGTGAAACGGCGTATGGGTATATATTATCTAAAAAATTTTATGTCTTCCTAAAGGTTTGTTTCTGCTTTTCTCTAAAGATTTAACACTATTGTTTTTCTAATAGTCCCAGTTCAATTAAAATATAAAGCTGACTTTGGAGTTGGAGAATGGCTCTCTCCTTCTTTAAACTCAAGCATGTTGTTAAAAGGAAAATGCAAACTCCCTGTATCATGCCAGAATAAAAGAGCCATCTTCTGCTATGGAACAGGACAAAAGCCAAATTAATTAAGGGACTATTCTATTACTAATCTCACCCTTCCTCCTTTTTTGGATTTTAATAAACTACAAATTTTCTAGATTTGGATCCTTTCTGGCCATAGTGTGGAAGGACCCACCTGGGAGGGTTTTTTCTCTCTGAGTCCTTTGATGTCTGCACACCCAGTAGGGTAACTGCTAATGTCCTGAAGCCTAGCTGAGTGGTCCAGCTAATGAGGGTCTCTGGGAAGGCTTAGCCATCAGGAGCACCAGCAGGAAGTAGCTTACAGGTTCTTTCCAGGATTCTCCTTTGCTTCTGCTGTAATGAGTTGTGAGAAAGTCCACAAGCTATGTCTTGGTGAATGTTGAGAGCTCAGAGCAGGTCTGCTGAGCTGTCATTTATGCTGATGGACCATCAGCCAGAGTGTGGTTTTGTTGGTCCATGTGGTGACCTGGGCAGTAATCCTTGTTCTTTGAGCCTCCCTGTGTATGGATTTTTTGGGTATGTGGAGACTCTGCAGCCCTGGCATGGAAAGATACAATGCTTGTATTATCACTGTTCAGTGTGCACACATGGACATGCTTTTGATGTGCAGTGAGAAGACAGATTTGTGGTGGTAATCTAATTGTACTGAAATGTGATTTTGATTGTATGTTAATAAATAAAGTTGCCCAGGGGTCAGAGCTATTAGAGCCATAGCAAGAGTGTGGCGGTGGTGGCACACGCCTTTAATCTAATAGATCTCTGTGTGTTCAGGGATACAGTCAGCATTGGAGACATTTGCCTTTAAGACCTAGGGGGCTGTACATTCAGACAGTGATGAGGAAGTCATGTGTTTGGGTTTACAACCAATGAGAAGGCAGAACAACATAGTATAAAAAAATGAACAGACAGGATATAGCTCTCTTTCGGGAAGCTGGGACACCGCAGGCGGAAGGGTGAGATTTTAGCTCTGAGCTCTGACCTCTCGGCTTTCTCTTTTACATTGTTTCTGTGTTTCTTATTTAATAAGACGGTTGGTTACATCAACACAGATTGGAAGACTGAAGGTCTGATTTCTAGAAGTTCTAAACATTGCATTCCATTTTCAGGTTTGTCTTATAAATTTTACAAATAATTTAGAAACTGGTAGAAAGATGGTAATGTGTACAATCTTTCAGCAATACATGATTAGAATGCTTCTAGTTTTCTGCTACCATCAGCCACAATGGTGTGATTTAGTTCTGAGGGACAAAGGGAGTTTCTTATCTGCAGAGATTTCTCAGGAGTACATGGTGTTGGGTAGATGCATAAGGCAGAATCCACATCTTGTGCCATAATCCATGTGATAGGAAGCATTTATAACTAATAAGAAGTCTCAGTGTCATAATTTGGGAGCTGGTTGGTGGCTCAAAAGAAAGCTTGCTACATGCCCGCACTTACTCCATCTCAAACTGGTTGTTATCTTTTGCTATTACTATTGCATATATATTTATATGTCTGTGCACATAAATAAATATGAGCTACTGAGTCTATTTGCTGTTTCTTCTATTTATATGATTACAGGGCAGACCACTTTGTTTTGAATAACCAACTAGGGGACTCATCCCTGGGAAAAACAATTCTCCCCCTCAATAGTCATTAGTTTCCTGTAGTACTTGGTCTAGGGAGAGGGTCTCATTAGATCCCCTCAAACCTTCTGTGTTAGTATGTGTACTGTCCATGTTTTCTCTTCCCCATGAGATCTTCTTGCAGGGTTCAGGGTCTGTCTACTTTGTCAGCTGTGGCTTTGGCTTTCCAGCTCCTGTATGAATGCACCTCTGGAGGTTCAGGTCTCCTCTTCCAGAGCCCTGTGGTTGTAGTGAATGGGCTGCCATGCTGTCTCCCCAGGCCTTGATCTTAAAGCAGCTCTGCAGTTTAGCTTCCAATCACTCCACACTCGATCTCTTTCCTCAAATCTGAGGTCACCACAGGATTCCCAGGTTCTCCAAGTCAGGCTAAAAATAATGTCTGGAAGGGCATTTCCAGAGATAGTGAATATCTGTGAGCATGTTTTATGGATGTGTCTGTGAAGGACTTGTCCGAGGTGCATCTGATGATTGCTCTTGGGTTTGCCTCAGGGAGAGGATGTTTTTCCCAAGTGATTGGCAGGCTTGGCCCAGGGAAGCAGGGAGGCAGGGATGCACAAGCTCACAGGCCCTTGAGTGCACCAACCCAGTTCTTGCCTTGCCTATCTCAAATATCTATGAAGCTGAATGGGGTGTTCATGGAGTGTCACCTGCCCTGATCATTTGCAGCCCTTGAACTAGTCCCTGGAAACTCCTGGAAACTGGATCTAGCTGAAAAAGGAGTCCAACCAAAGCTTTTGATGAAACCCAGATAGGTGGAGGTCATAGTGCTGCTGCTGTATCTGTTAGGGATAGCAGGATGCTGAAAACAGCACAGGAACAGCTGGCCATGGTCATATAGGTGAGAACCTGATGGAGGAAAAGTGAGGCAGGCATCCACCAAATCTTATTCAGGACCTTCCTGCCACCAGGTTGCCTTCTGATTCTTTAGTCTCTAAGCCACTCTACAGACCCTTCTTTGAGTCCAAATGCCTTCCAAATACTTCCTGGTGCCCAGCTGCTTTACAGAGCTTTCCAGGGTGGCCCCATTGGCTTCTGAGACTTCAGGTACTGCAAGAGTCTTGGAATGTTCTAGAGACAGCATGGGTGATACTCATAGGTAAGCTCCTTGGTAAAACTGGAAATGTTATAAGCTAAGTAAACTCATAACTATTTTTTGAAGCATTATTAATTTTGTGTTTAAAAATCTAGTTATATTTGCTATTATCAAAATTATGGAGCTTGTTGATATTATAAATTGCCACTCTTCCTATAGATTGTGGTTAGACAAGCCAGGGTTAGACAATTGTTTGGAAGAGCCCTCTTATGTGGAAAACTGTCATATAATGTGTCAATGATATAGAATAAAATGTTTATTGGAATTTTTTGTTTGTTTTTTGAGAGGGTTTCTCTGTGAAACAGTCCTGGCTATCATGGAACTCACTCTGTAGTCCAGGCTGGCCTTGAACTCACAGAGATATGCTTGCTTCTGCCTCCTGAGTGCCTGGATTAAAGAATGTACCATCACCACATGGCAAATTTGTATTATATGTTCAATGTATATTATTTTATATTTGTTTTATATATTCCATATTTTCAATACGTACTATTCATTAAACTATACAGTGTGAGTTTTAGACCAGCTAGAATTTTCTAATGGGACCTTGTCTCAAACAATAAAGCAAGATTATAATCAACTATATTTGTGTGTGTGTGTGTGTGTGTGTGTGTGTGTGTGTGTGTGTGTGCATTATGTAGACCAAATTCAAAGATGTCTACCTGACTCTGCTAACTTACTCAAATATATTCATTTCTGAAAATGATTTTTCAGAGATCATTGGCTCACACCTAAAATGAATTTGAGATATTGTCCTTAACCTGAGGACCTCTCCAGCGGTTAAGCTGGGACTCTTTACTGCATATTGGAAAATATTTTCAGGGTGAGTCAATATAAATCAGAATTGGAATTTTATTTTGAGGCAGGGTTTCTCTATGTATCTCTAGCTATTCCTGAATTCAGAATGTAGGCAAGATTGGCCCCAAACTCGAAGAACTCTGTCTGCCTCTGCTGTACAGGTATTGGAATAAAAGTTGTGTGCCACATCATCCAATTTTAATTTTATTATCTATTTACTTATGATTATTTGTATGTATGAGATCATTTATTTGTGGAAAGGTGTGCATATGTGTCATGGTTTGGGTGTTAAAGTCAGAGAGCAATTTGGAGTGCTGGTCCTTTCCCCTCAGCATGTTTGAGATGGGGTCCCTAGTTTGCTATCACATGTAAATAGACTTGCAGGATTTCTCTTGTCTGCCTTTTCTCTTGCCTTAAAAACACAGGATTATAAGCATGCACTCTTGTAACTGTTTTTGTAATGCAGAAGTAAAGGGATGGTTGCAAAGTGAGCACTCCATGTGTTGAACCATTTTCACAGCCCTAAAGTTTATAAAACAGAATTTTTGAGTGAGTCTGTTTTGAGACAGAGTCTCACATTCTTTTTTTTTCCCTTTCATTTTATTTTATAATTCTATTCAGTTCTACATATCGGCCACGGAAAAACTTGTTCTCCCCCCTCCTGCACCCTCCCCTTCCCCCCAGGCCACCCCCCATTCCCACCTCCTCCAGGGCAAAGCCTCCCCCGAGGACTGAGATCGACCTGGTAGACTCAGCCCAGGCAGGTCCAGTCCCTTCCTCCCAGATTGAACCAAGCGTCCCTGCATAAGTCCCAGGTTTCAAACAGCCAACTCATGAAATGAGCACAGGACCTGGTACCACTGCCTATATGCCTCCCAAACAGATCAAGCCAATCAACTGTCTCACCTATTCAGAGGGCCTGATCTAGTTGGGGGCCCCTCAGCCTTTGGTTCATAGTTCATGTGTTTCCATTCGTTTGGCTATTTGCCCCTGTGCTTTATTCAACCTTGGTTTCAACAATTCTCGCTCTAAAACAGGACCCCAAAAAAGACACGAGGATCGCCCAATGATGAAGAAATGACTGAGATCTACATGAACAACCTGGACATGAGTGGGAGTCATGAAGGGTGAGGGTCGAGGGAAAGAGAGCCTGTGGGAGCGGGAGATCCCTGCAGGATCAAGAACAGAGAGGGAGAACAAGGAATAGGAGACCATGGTAAATGAAGACCACATGAAAAAATGAAGAAACAAAGTGCTAGAGAGGCCCACAGAAATCCACAAAGATACCCCCACAATAGACTGCTGGCAATGGCCGAGAGACAGCTGGAACTGACCTACTCTGGTGATGGGATGGCCAAACACCCTAATAGTCATGCCAGAAACCCCATCCAAGGACTGAGGAATCTGGATGCAGAGATCCATGGCTAGGCCCCGGGTAGAACGACGGGAGTCTAATTAGTGAGAAAGAGGAGGGTTTATATGAGTCTCACATTCTAACCTTGTCTGGCCTGGATCTCACTATGTAGTAGATAGGCTAGGCCTGGAACTTGAAGAGGTCCAAATGCCTCTGCCTCATGTGATGACACCTGGGTGAAAAGAAATTTTTATTATGGATTTAGCACAGATATTAGTAGAAATAAGTTTGAGAAAGTTTAGTCTTGTGAGGGAATGCCACACCTAATTGATAGAAAGCCATGTGACAGTGTGTGCCTTTCTAAGATCCATTTCAATGGGTTCTTAGGGAGTTTCACTCTGTGTCTCTCTTCTCTGTGTCTTTCTGTCTCCTTCTCTTTGGAAACAAGATCCTAGTTCTGTTCCTGAGGATGCTTGGGTGTGATTCTGTTTTAATGAGGTAAAAGCATGGGTCAGAAGAGTTCTGCACTGTGCCTTACTCTACATGAGGTTCATAATTCTGCCCCGCAATCCTCAGACAATTGCTGCTCATATCTGGGAAAGGAGTAAGTCCTTATTCAAAAGGTTTTACATACTTTGGCCATAAATATGACTCATTTGTATTTGAGATATCACTTAAAAAAGGAAAATTTTCTATCTACACAGCAAATTTTATTAATTTTGAGTGACAGTTAATATTGATTTTCAATTTGATAAGATCTAGAATCAGCCAAGGGAAACTCCTCCAGGCCCACTTTTGAGGACTTATCTAGATCATGTTTTTCTCTGGGGTGTGCTTATGAGAGATTATCTTGTATATGAAGTTCATTGAGGTGAGAAAACTTTTGTCCCTTCCAGGAGTGATAGCATCATTTCATCCCATTGTCTTGTTACTGGATTATGTAATAAGAACCAACATTTACCATTCTCTGACTCCTGACTGTGGATACAAGGTGATCAGGTTAATAGAATTAACATCCAATAGATTGGAGGAATAGAAACTACCCTTGCTTGCTATCTGGCTAGAGTCCAGATATTTGGGAGTTTGCTGAGATTTTCTGCCTTAGTGTCTTGACTTCCAATCCAAGATTGAAGGGCTCATGGAGAGCTGATGACCATGTCAGAGATTTGAAACACCTGCAGAAAGGGCCTGAGAGGACACTGCTTACAGCAGACACCCGAAGCTGTGGTGGATTCTAGAACCATAGGATAAATAAGGAGAGTTGCTAGTTAGTGTGGAATAGTATTGGCACTGTAGGAAAGTTGTGTTTACTAGGGATAGCAAAGTCTAAAACATGGAGCTTCCCTAGTCCATGAGATCCCAGATTATCATTAATGGGCTCAGAATTTGCACAATGTGATACAGGAAGCTGTTCAAAAAGGAAAGAATAGAAATATTGCTTCCTGATTTGTTTTCCCTTAAATGTGATTGATTATTCGCTATGCTCCTGTTCTTTCCTTTTTGAAAACAGTGGAATGTTACTTATTTTTTTCACAGAATATACATTTAAGAGACTGTAGACTTTTTAAATGTTGGAATTTTTAAAGGCTATGGGATTTAAGAATTGGAAAGTGTTTATGTTATGATTAACATGAGACTCTGGGAACATGGATGGAAATATTTTGTTTGATAGGGATGTATTGTAAAATTATGAGTCAAATGAATAATTTCCCCCAAAGCTAATTTGGGTCAGGTTATTTTATCCACTTAATAGAAAAGACACTACTCCACCACCCTGTTTGCTGTTCAAAATGAAAAGAACCCAGATTGTCAATTCATGGACATCTACCAGACCTTTAACTTGAAATACATTTTTAATCGTGATCTATGAGACACAACTTTGAGTCTTTTTCTGTGTCACTAATGTGTAATTCCTTAATGCTTTCATCCCTGCAACCATGTACACAAAAGCTCCAAAAAGTGGACTTAGTAGATTGTCTTCATATATATCAGCATACTGATTCAGACATAGTTTACAAGGAAGAAGTTGGAATAGAAATATTTGAGAAGTGATGGAATGAAGAGAAAAGAGGGGAAAGTGGTGTAATATCTTTTAAATAAAATGTATAGCAATATATTTTAAATAAAAAGTGGGGCTAGAGAGATGGTTCAGCAATTAGTAGAATTGGGGGTTGTTACAGAAGACCAAACTTCTATTCCCAGAACCCACATGGGAGCTAACCATTTGCTGTAACTCCAATCCTGGGCATCTCCTGGTTTTTTTTTTTTCTGGACTCTGTAGATACTGTTCACAGACACATGTAGGCAAAACTCTCACATAACTAAAGTTAAAAACCAGTTAAAGCTGGGTGGCGGTGGCACACGCCTTTAATCCCAGCACTCGGGAGGCAAAGCCAGGCAGATCTCTGTGAGTTTGAGGCCAGCCCGGGCTACAGAGTGAGTTCCAGGAGAGGCACAAAGCTACACAGAGAAACCCTGTCTCAAAAAAACAAAACAAAAAGTTAAAAACAGAAAAAATAAAAAAAATTTCTCTTCAGTGGTTTCCAAGTCCCAAGACAGAGAGCAGACAGAGATAGTTAGAATGAACTCCTTTTTGTCCTGAATGGAAGGAGCCCTGGTCTTCTTCAGAGCCAGCCTCCACAAAACAAAAGCAGCCTTGTTCTGAGCTGAAAATAGCTCAGCAGAGCCATCCAATTAAGAGCAGTGACCACAGTGCTGATAGGTGACTTTTCCTTGAAGTTTTCTCTATTTGTGTTCTCTATCTTTTCTATCTGTGAGAATTGTTACATTGGTATGTTGTGCCCAGATCGTGACCCCCAGAGAGACCACCCAGGACAAGCATACCAGAGCGAAAGCAAGGTTTATTCTGTTTAAGTTTACAAGCTGTGGCAGGGAATCTCATTCCAATGCACTCACTCATAGCAGTGAGGCCTGGAGGAGCTTGCCCTTTCTTTGTGAGGCTAGTTCTGAAAGGCACAGACCAGGTAATTCCTTCCCCCCAACCCGCCTCCCTCTCCTTGGTTAGTATCAGTTTCCTTTTTTCAGTCTTTCATGTTATCTTTATCTTTCATTTGTTCAGCAACCGTGTTAGGAGTTTTATGAACTGTCTCTGGGGTTTGAGAAGTTTGGGATGTTTTATGGCAAATTAGCACCAGCAGTTGGCCGAATATCCTGACTCTGTGTTTTTAAGTCCCTGTAGCTGATATCACTACCTGGGAACTTGAAAGGGGTCTAAGTTCTTATCTATATTTAGGAATCCTGGTTTAAGCTTCTCTTTGTCTGTAGGGCATAGAGTGGGGAGGGGTTACTGAGGTTTTGTTGGACCCCAAAATTTAGAGTCTCAAGTGGATGCCCCAAGAACCCAGACTCCAGTCCAGTTGATGCAATAGCAAGAGATTTTTATTGAAGATTCTATATAGAAGGGCAAACTCTGCTCCTAAGAGCAAGAGCCGCATCTTACTGCAGCCCCATAAGGGTGTATAAAGGAAAAACCCACAAAACCCACAAGATTACAATTCCCATATAGTTTTGTTTCACAAGATCATGGTCTGGTTACAGAGTGATCACAGAGGGGGTACAGTCACATCAACAGGTACATTCTTCCTGAAACCTCAAGGGGGGTATCAGGGCAGGAGTGGAGTTTACACAAAGGTCACAGTGGTCCTTCCTGGAACACCTGCAACTATCCCAGTCACAGTTGAGCACATCTCTTAACAGAAATCTCTTTACATTGTTACATTGTAGGGGTGATTGAATAATGGCTGAGTCAGGTGGCCCTTGGAAGTAGTTCTTTTAGTTTCTCATTTCCTGGTGCTTGAAGTTTCTCCTTTCCTGAGGCTTCGGGGTGTAAGCCTGAAGGGCTAGGGTCTTTCAGTTTCACAGGTACAGATATCTTTTAGTTCAAACATCAAGATGAACAGATATCATAGGCTCCAAAGCAATCTACTTTCATAGTGTCTTTTCTGCAATTTTCAGCTAAGACCTTGTGGTACACTCTCTGTGAGTTTGAGAACACTATGCTGTATACAGTGAGTTCCAGGACAGCCAAGTTGATCACACAGAAAAACCCTGTCTTTAAAAACTAAAAGAAAAAATAATATTAGTTACACTACTTAAGTAATTATAATAAACTAGGTTATGGGAGACAATGGAAAAAAATCACTGAAGACCTTAGAGAGGCATGGCTTGTCCTCATGTTTCTTGGCCCCAAACACCTAGGTTTTTCTCTCGGTTGAAATACTTTCATCTGCATCTACTCCACAGAATTTGTCATTCTCAATGGAAGCATCTATGTTGTTTTAGTCAACCACCAAAGAGAAAGAGAATGTGAGGGTCCTCAAGGGTCCTTAAGGCTTCTGAATAACACCTGTGCTGAACCTCCATTTGAAATGCCCAGCTGGCTCTGCTGGGTGTAGCAGGTTAATTCAATCACATTCCCATATCTATACTAAAGTCCTTCATGATGCTGGTCTGAATGAATGCATGGGAAGAGAACCTTCAGTTTGTTCTGCCTCTGAGAGCCAATAGTGCTCTTTATCTTAGTTCTGCTATACAACAGGGAATGCGGTTTGTGATCCTTGGCATCCAGTCTCTGTGTGTGGTAGCAAGCATAGGGGGTTGTTAGTGTTTTGGAATCTGAAATATTATCAGGAAGATGAAATTTTAAAATAAAGTTTCTTGAGAGGATCCACATATAAGGGAGAGAGATGACATAGTCTCAGGTAAACATATCAATGGAGATGAGACATGTTGACTGTTGTTACAGAAATGCTTCATTTGCAGTAGCCCCGGATGTTGAATTTCCCCCTTAGTTTTGACATGGCTTTCTTTTTCTTTTTCTCAAGTGGCTGTGGAAGTAAACACTTTTGAACGCATGTCACCTACATGTGTTTCCCCACTTTTCATAGTTCTCTCACCATTTTAGATTTTCTAGATAAATTCTCTCAATTAATACATAATGTCTATTTTTTTATATTACACACAAACATGGATACTTGCTTCCTACTTAGAATGTAATTGGGTCATTTAAATCAGTTAGGAAGGAGACATGTTATATGACCCTTCTGCCCAGGAATCAATTGCTCATTATATAAAAATCAAAGAAAGAGGCACAAAGAAACAGGAAGGAATGTATGCCCTGAAAAAATTAATGTTTAAAGTAGAATTGCTATAAAAAACATACTGTGTCATATACTAAGATGAAGTATTTAAATGTAATACAAACTTCCAAATGGAATTTGTCAGTCATAAGGTGGTGGGAAATTATCCTAACAAGAGTCTTTTGTTCTTTTTACTTTTCTGTTTTTGACTGGATTTAAAGAATCTATTCCATCGTTTCTCTCTGTTAGCTCCTCACCTCCTTGTCTACCTGCACTCCCCTTCAGTTGTGCTGACACCTGCTACCAATCTCTCCCACAGGGGCTGAGGCTGATTTTCTTGCCCTGGCTGAGCAGAGTCACATTTGCCTTCATCACTTAGACTTCACTGTCTTCTCTTTAGCACTAGGAACAGCTCTGAGGAAATTTACAAAGGAATGTGAAAATTTAATCAGAATTAATGTAGAAACTGAAGTTTCTCTTCAGGTATCATCTTCACTCCCTGTGACACAAGGAATGTTCCAAGATTCTGTATATGCACTCTAGCTGTTAAAGGCAGAGATGCTGAAGCAGGCCTAAGTTCTATGCCTTTACATTTGTGTTGCTTACTCATGCCTGAAATGAGTCCTTCATAGCTCAAAACTCATCCAAGATGAACAACGTCCTTTATGAAGGCACAACTTCTAATTCTTTCCTAAAGAGACCACCTACTAATAGAAAAGTGGTCAAATGAATGAACCTATGGGGGCAATTCAGTGGGAAGCCCACACACTCAAAAAGAAGTAAGCCATGCCTTTCACTGGCCCTTTCATTTGATCGGTTGTGGAAATCTATCCACAAAGAAAGAGGCAGTGCCACTCATGTAGGTCATGTCCACTCAAAATGTGTTTTATACAAGTACATACATATAGTTAGGAATATTTCGGGCTGGAGAGATGGCTCAGAGGTTAAGAGCACTGACTGTTCTTCCAGAGGTCCTGAGTTCAATTCCCAGCAACCACATGGTGGCTCACTACCATCTATAATGAGATCTGGTGCCCTCTTCTGGCCTGCAGTCATACATGCTGTATACACAATAAATAAATAAATCTTTTTAAAAAAACCATAAAAAAAGAATATTTCTAGGGTTGGGAGGGGCAGGAGGAGGGAAGAGGGGATCTTTGATTGGTATGTAAAATGAAAAATTCCTAATTAAAACCAATATTTCTATTTGCTAGATTTATATTTGTGCCTAGAATCATTATTCTTCCACATAGTTTCTGAACTCTCTTACTCTCCCATCACCCATAAGATATGTAAAAATTACAAACCTTAAAAATATATTATGCTATCACTAAGTATTTGTTATGAACGTATTGGTTTCAACAGCTTTATCTTTCTGTGAAGTACCGTGCTCCAAACTGTTTCTGGGAAAGAAGCAGTTGAAAACAGAAGTTCACATCTGAAAATACAGATTGTTTTCATTATGAAACCAGTTTTCAGTCTCCTGAAGGGATTAACAATGTTAGATGTTCCCTCGATTCTGGATATGAACGTGGAGCATAGCTTACTCCTTTAAAACAATGTATCAAATCATGTTATGTTAGAATAGTAACAATAGTTATCTGAAAGCCTGAGATTCTGGTAAGTTGAGGCTGGGCACCTCAGCAGATAGAGTAGTCCCACAGTGGCTGTCTCACATTGGAGGGCCCACAACCCAGTGGTTGCTCAGAGCATGAATCTGGCTACCTGAGCAGTCTGAATGTGGTACTAGAACTTTAGAAGTTTCCTGGAGAGGAGATAGTCTCTAATCAATGGAGAGATACTGCAAAGATGTTTCTGGTATCAGCAGAGCAATCCTCTGCAGCAGCAACAGGTTAAATCAATTCATCAGCAAGAGGAACAGCCAGGCAGGTACAAGGTTAACAGCCTGCATCCTACTCTGCCCTTTTTAATCTAGGCTGCTAACAGAAGGTTTCACCCACACTTATGGGGTGGGTTCTTTCCACATAAATTAAGGCAATCAGGACAAGTTTCTAGTTTGGATCCCTACTGAGGCAATTCTAATTTGTGGCAAATTGACATTAAAACCAATCTTCACATTCCACCATTGCTCACTGGCCACCTTGAAATCCATATGCTTATGCAGACATAAACATACACACATCACAGCAAGGAAACAAAAAAAAAGGAAGAAAAAAAGAATATATTTAGAAAATGACTTTCAAATTAAATTGTAAATACAATATAATCTTTTGTCCCTCAAGCCTCATATTTAGTTGACAGTATAATACAATTCTCTTTTAAATGTCCTATATTCTAATATCCTAAAAATCCAAATCCAAGTCCTTTAAAAGTCTCATATAAAATATCATGGACTAAGGGGGTCCAGCCCCTCGATAGTCCCCTCCCAGGGTTTGCGAAGAATCTACAACCAGATGATAATTAATCTTTGATGAAAAGAAATGAATCTATGTACATGAAACTCCTTAGTCCACACACTTTATTATTCTGTGTCAATTCTCTCTCTACACAACTTATACTCTGCTCTCATTTTTAGCTCCTTTCTTGCCTGATTTCTCTCTACATTTATCTGCTGTCCCCTCTAGGTTCTATCTTAATTCCTTCATCTTAGTTCTGTCCCTTCTAGGTTCTCATCCATCTGGTTCTTTCCCATACCATCTCCTTTTCCATCTCCTCTTCTCTCATCTGTTTCTTCCTCATCTTGTTCTTTCCCATCTGGCTCTTCCATCTCGTTCCTCTAGTCCTCTCTTCTAGCCCTTCAATCTAGTTCTTCACCATATCAGTTTGTTCCTCTCAAGCTCTTACCCATCTAGTTCTTCCATTCTCTTTTCTCTTTTCCATCCCCCTGTGCCCTAGAAGTCCCAGCAAATATACACTTAACAAGCAGTAATCCCTTGGCAGAACAAACCCAGGCTTCCAGGGTCGAATGGTGGGGTGATAAGAACCACATAGAGAGGCAGTAATACTTAATTATCATTTGCAACCCAAAAGAGAAGTGACTAATGGGGAAATGAATTAACTAAAGGCTAAATTCGTGTAATATCTAAGAAGAGAAATTTTATGTGCTCCATTATAGTCTTAAACGTGATTGGTAGAAAATATTAAGACTCTATAAGTTGCTAGGTCAATGGGAGAAAATAAAACCGTCTTCTTTTTTCCTGTGGTTCTTATCTATTCAAGTTACCTGCCATTTTTTTCTGGAGGGTGCTCGATCACTAGGCAACCTGTGTACAGCTAGATGCCTCTGTTGATAGTAAAAGGGAGATAGGTAAGATTTGGGAAAGGAGGTAGTTAAGCTTAATTGGCACATCTGCCAGGCCTTCACAAATGGGTAGTCTGGATGCTTAAGTCTGTTCTTAGAGAGTACAGAGGTATCTCTGATAAGGTACTTTCCTCCATCTGGGGATGGACCTGGCCAGATGCTGCCAATTATGATAATTACAGGGAGGCTTGAACTAGGGCTCTGGCTGTGCATAGCTGTCAGCACAGAAGGTCATCTAAATATTCCTTTAGTAGAGTGGAAATGGTGCCCAAAAATGATAGAAAAATCTACAATAGCACACAAGAAACTCATAGCAGAAAACAACTGATACTCAAGAGCCAAATATCACCAAGGCTCCCTGAGCCTCAGCTTGACCTCTGGAAGGCCCTTGGCTTCTTCCAGGTATTAACTTTGTCATAATCAGCTGAAATCCTACTTTGTATATTTTTGTGGCTTGCAGCAATAAAGAAACAGTGTATATACATCCAGCACATTATGTTAATAGTGTCTATTATAATTCCAATAGTGAAAAAATAAATGTCATAGCAAATAGGCAATCAAACCAAGCTAAAAAGACATCCAGCAGAAAAAAAACTCAAAACCTGGTGTTCTAATGAATTTGGAATGTAATATTATGAACTCAGACATAGACTAGGTAGTAAATTTCTTTGAAGAATAATTGTTTTAGTGTCTCATAACTTATCTTTGATAATATGGATTCATAACATTTGACTGATAATAGTGTCTCATTCAATATTGGATTAAATTATAAATAGAAATAAGAAAACAACATTGTCTCTTTAATGTATGCATACTTATTTTATTAACAAATAGAAAAAAGCCCATTTATGTTGAATATAATAATTTTATATTTTTTAAAGCTGAAGGGCACTCATTCTAGGGCCAGTCTCAGATTCATGATCCTCCTGCCTCAGCTTCCCAAGTTGCTAGGTTTAGAAACATGTACCACTATTCCCCGATAAAATGTATTTCTCAAACTGGGTGGTGAGGTCTATGTATTTGCTTGTATAAGGCATATGAAATTGGAGTTTATATAGCTACTGCCAGGTTGCTCTCTCTAGAAGCATCTGCAGAGCTCAAAATGTAACATAGGTCTATTTTCCAGTTTCCTGTCTCAAGCCTTGCACTTGTGTCTTTCACACGGTCCTACTGATATTGAGTGGAAGTTGGCAAGAACAAAGCTCTGGATGAGATACTTTGATGAAGGTGGAACTTTCTGCCTCCTTTCAACATTATGCCCAGACCCAAAATATTTCTCTGTCTTGCCAACTGATTCAACAACACTTGCATTCCCCAAAGTGACCCTGATGGAAGACAGAGGAGGCACAACTTGAGAAGCCCCACAGTGACACTAAAACAAAATCTGTTTCCCTGGACACAAACTGTCTTCCTCCTTTCCCTTCTGCATGACACCTCTTATCTTAAAGGTCATGAAATCACTCAAATGTATGCTTTTGTCATTTCTCAGCCATGAGCCACTAAGTCATTTGACATGCCGAATATTTACCAATTCACTTGGAGAGGTGAATGATAGGAGCGCAGTCCGACTGATGCAAGCTCCCTGTCCATGCTGAGTCACAGGAACGCCAAGCTGATGACTCGATACAATGTCAACATTATTAGATACCACTTCCTCATTGGGACTAAACACAGTCAGTTCTGCGGAATAGAAGTCAACTCTAATCTAGCTGTCTGTGGAATTGACTTGACTAGGGTTCCTGTCAAATACAAGTAGTTGTGTGATTTTGAGAAAGTGACTCTCTGGTTGTCATTTTAATTTTCTCCTCTTTGCAATAAAGCAGCGCTATCTGTGGCCTCCCAGATGGCCAAATGGGTTTTCTGCTCCAGGTAAGAGAATGTGAGGCTAGGTCAGATAAGATGAGGCAAGGTGAGACAGAACAAGAACTATGGGATGGTAGGTGTGCAGCTCTGGCCACAAGACCTCCCTCTGTAACTTATGAGCAGACCATGGAGGCCTGAGCACCCACTTGTCCTGTGCTGAGCTGGAAGCCTGCGATGTGCAGACCCCCAGTGTTGAGAGGCTCCACAACCTTTGTCTCTCTTCAGACACTGCAGACCATTCCCACCAAAGCCACATCCCACCAGAAAAGGCCAGCCTCCAAATAGAGCCACATGCAACACATCCAATCATAAATGGCATGTGAGGCTTAAGCCCGCCCCTGAATCACTCTGGCCCAATGAGCATCCGGGCAGAGACTCTAAACCTCCCCCATTCCACCTTGTTCTTCTGGCCTGGTACATTGAGCATGCTCAGACTTGAGGACGGGAAGTAACTGCTGAGGAGGTGCTGAACCGTTTTGGAGGAAGTCTGTGGAGTTCATTCTGGTGAAGGCCGACCCAGGTCAGGGTGGCCAGCCTCAGGGTCTCTGAGGGGTGGACCACACAGGTGGGAGACCGCCATCTCCTCAGAGTCTGGACTTCCTCACAGCCCCGGTTCTGGCGAGGCTGAGGTGAAGGCAAAGGCCTTCTTAGCAGCAGTCTCCTCTTAGGCCAGGTCTAGTGAGGGCTGGGGCAGTCTTCTCAGAGCCTGGAGACTCCTCACAGCCCAGTTCTCCTGAGGCCGCGATGCCTGCTGTGAAGATCCAGGATGGCAGGATGCAGTTCTGAAAGAATGATTATAGGCTTTCCTCCAAATTGTTATAGGCTTAACGCTTTCTGTATTTCTTTACTTCATCTTAGTGCCTGTGGGATCTGCGATATCCCTTTTCTCATTCTTTATGTGAGTAACTTTAGTATTCTTTGATTTTTCGTCGCTAGTGTGCCTAGAGATTTATCAGTGTTATATAGATAGGTATCTTTCTCTTACTTCTTGTCATATTTATTTTCAGTTTATTGAATTTTAAAAATTGATTAGGGGCTTCTTACTCACTTTCTTTTTAGTATTTATATAAAATTTATGTCACAGATTACAAATTACATAAGTCAGGTGTTAAGTATTTCATACCTATAATCCAAGCCCTTGGGAAACAGGATTCCATTAGTTTGAGAACAGACTGGGCTCCACACAGAGCTCTGGCTACATTGGGCTATGCTACAGAGTGAGATCTTATTGTAGAACGTACACACAAAATCCAAATGTATTCACATTCATATAAAATCATTTAATGTTTCAGTTTTTTTCTAATTATGATTTAGCTTTATTCCATAAATTTTGTTATCTTTTATTTCCACTTCAATACTCTTACTATGACTTTCTCTTTTAATCCATTGATTATTGTAAGAATGAAATGTTTAATTTTCATTTATTGGGGATTATTAAGATACTATTCTGCTATTAACTTATATTTTAATTTCCCTGTAGTCACATTGCACACACCACTTTATATCGGGTCTTTTATGTTTATTTAAACCTGTTTAGTATCTTGTAACATGGAGTTTGTTGAAAAGAGACTTGTGTGTTCTGGAAATGTTGTCTTAAGCTGTCGTTTGAGGAGGTGTTCTATAAATGTCTGTTAGGTGAAATTGATTGACAGCAGTGTTCATGTTCTCCTTGTCTGCTTCTTTCTTATTTTCTCTTTTTATAGTACAAGAACTTAATTATAATTTCATTTTTTTCTTATTACCCAATCTTATCCTGTGGATATATCAAGAGTAAAATGGAATTTTCTGTTCCAAATGCATCATCTTTAACCCTTGTTATATAGGAACTCTTTGTTCCTATGTCAAAATTGCACTGAATTATTCCATATGTTCATATTTTTTAAAAGTCAAAAACCTCATTCATTTGAATTCTTATTGTTTAGTTCATGTTAACAAATGGTAGAAAGTGAAATTTGATTTTTTTGTTTGTTTGTTTTTTGTTTTTTGTTTTTCGAGACAGGGTTTCTCTGTGTAGCTTTGCGCCTTTCCTGGAACTCGCTTTGGAGACCAGGCTGGCCTCGAACTCACAGAGATCCGCCTGCCTCTGCCTGGGATTAAAGGCGTGCGCCACCACCGCCCAGCTTGAAATTTGATTTTTTTTTTCCATCACAGGCAATTTATTTTGTTCTATTCATTCACAGTTAATACAGAAAATACTTGGAAACATTTCCATATAATGTTTGACACAGAAATCATCAAAGAGAAGTATACAATGTTGACAGGAGGCAGTACATTTATAATTTATAACCCCAAATGTATTTATAAATTAGAAATGGAAAGATTTACAAATGAAATTATGAAGGTTCACCAAAGTCATTTAATCTGTCAGTTTCTCATTCATTTTTATGTCTTAATAATATTCTATTGTATGAATAAGCCACATTTTATTTCTCTCCAGTATTTGATAGCTATTTGAGTTGTTTTGACTTTTTTACTATTAGCAACACACCGCTGTAAACCTTCATGTACATGTTTCATAGGTGCACATTTTCAGTAGTTTGAGGATATATTCCTAAGGGTAGAATTGTTGAGTAACAGAGTAACAATGTTTTGCATTTTGACCAACCACCAAACTGTTTTGCCAAAGTGGAGGCAAAAAAAAAAAAAAAAAAAAAGACATTGGAGGCAGGGTTCTCCGCTCACATGCCACTGCATCTGGTCATCGCGGCAGTGCCTCGGAGGTTAACCCTGAAGTTTGCCTCGCCGACCAGCAGAGAGGCCGGAATTTACGCCGTCGGACCACTTCACCAGATTCTGCTGTTGACAGCACTGCCATGGAGAACGTTCCTGATACCAGGAGCACCCCTGGGACACCACGCAGAGGCCGCAGCGCGTCCAGGTCCAGCCGTGGTGCATCCGGATCCAGCCGCGGTGCGTCCAGGTCCAGCCGCGGTGCGTCCAGGTCCAGTGGCGTCCAGACACAGGCACGAGCAAACCCTTCCACCTCTGGGAATGAATTTCTGAAGAGAACCCTCCCGGCGACCTCGAGCTCTCCTTCAAGGCGCCCAGTCCGTATGCGGGCCTCTTGCCCTTCCCCTCCTCGTAGGCCATATCCTCCCTGTAGTCAGCATAATGAAAGTTCCGACTCTTCCTCCTCCTCCTTATTGTCTCTTGATTCATCCAGTGATTCGAGTGCCCCCTCTTCCCCAAGCAAGTAGGTCACTTGACCGAAACGCCTGCTCCTGTCCATTTAGTACCATGAGCTCTACCTCTGTGCCTAGCCACGGTACCCTTGGATGTGCCTTGATCCCTGACCTGGATAACCTGGATTCTTCCACTTTTGGAGAGTTACAGGAAAAAGCAAAGGATCCCCTTCACTCTCTCTCCATAGGAGGAAGTAGGGCATGCCCCTCATTCCCCTACTCCACCGGTGCTGTGACTCTTGTGAGTGTCTTCCCAGACTCACAAAAGGAATCCGCACCTGGCCACTGTTTTCTGTGTGAGGTTTCTAGGATTTCTCCCTATTCACCATTATCCAGAGCAGTTTTGAAGCCCCCTGGGCCTGGCTAACCAGCACTTAATAAGCCACTTCATTCAATTCCATGCTTCCCTAGCCCGGTTTTTGTTGTTGTTGGGGTTTCTTTCTTTTTTTTGCTTCTGAAATTTGATTTTTTTAACCTATGCATTTTTTCTTTTTTTATTGATTCTTTGGGAATTTCATACCATGTACCCCAATCCCAACCATCTCCCAGTCCCTCCATATCTGCCCCTCACTCTTTTAGGGTCTCCCCACAAAGGAGAGAAAAGGGGAATATAAATGAGGCAAAATAAACAATACTTAAAAAGAAGAAAAAGTAAAGCACTCCACTCCCCCGACCCCCATCTTTCCAACCTCCCCATCATCTTAGTGGCATTAGGAGCTGATGTGTCTCATGCAGGTCTAGCATTGATGGTGTACTGAAGGCAGGGGCCTTGAACCTGACCAACATCTCATTACACAACGAATATTTGCAAGTGAAGCTGTTGGACTTTCCCTCCTTTTGTTCTGTTGACTCCCATCTCCAACTTTAATTGTGGATTTGTCAGTTTCCATCCACGTTCTCATCCAGGTTGGAGGATTCCTAGTTAAATACTTTTCAAGTGGAGTGTTCTGTCTGCCTGGAAAATTGATCCCTTTTCACCACACACATGTATATTATAATATTTGTGTTATTCATAATAGATACTTTCCCTAGTAAAACTTAATGTTCAGCAGTTTACTTTAGTGGTAACATGGGTACTAGGACATTTTAAAGAACTCTGCCTTTTCCTGTCTCCTTACTCTGACACTCTGCCCATACATTTGTTTTCTATTCATCATAGAGTGAAATCCTTTGTGGTTGTTTATCTAGTCTGGCAATTTCTCCCATCTAGACCTTTATGTTTAATGCAATTACATGGTTAGTTTGAGTCTTCTATCTTGATAGTTTTAACTTCACGGGTTCTGTCCAAAATGTCTTTCTGTGTCTGCTTTTGGGTTTTTATTCTCTTTATCCCCTCACCTAGCTTGTTATTTAACATCTTTAAAAAAAATTAGTAGCTGTTTTTCAGGCACTGAAGGCCCATGGGATACTCAACTCAGAGCTCCTTCCTTGGTGACTTATGTCAGACCAAACAATAGTTTATAGTTTACAGATTATTCATGCCAAAATTTCTGTCTTTTGTTATGGTGGACTTCAAAGCTTTTGTAATACTTCTTAATTAAATAAATACAATGTATGACAATATGGTGATGGAATTTAGGCACACTGTAACTTTCAGTGACTAAAACTAATGAAGTGCTAAGAAAGCCCTTATAATGTTTAAATTTTATGCAGATTTATTTACATCAACTTTATACAACTCAGATTTCTTACGTGGTCCAATTATTTTATATATTGGTGTTAATCTTTTATGATTCTGAGTCCCAGAACGACCTTATAGTACTTATAATTTATTAATTGCACTCCTTTATTCTTACAACTGAGAGTGTGAGAATGAACTGACATCATGGATAGCATACATGCAACCCTCCCTGCCTTTCTGGTTCCATAAAACTCAACAGGGAAATTTTGAGAGAATACAAAATTCCACATATGTGTTTATAGGGGGAGGTATGTGCACAGGAGAGCAGTTCCCACAGAGATAAGGAGAGACTCCAGATTTCCTGGAACTAGGGATATTGGTGTTTGATTATGAATCACTGTGATGGATAATGGAAACTGAGCTTAGGTTCTTTGAAAGAGTACAGTGTGTGTTTTTCAGTGAGGCCAACTCTAGCCCCATCATTCAAACATTTTAAGAGAAGTTTAGAAGATAGTAAAAATGGAGTCATTATGTTTAGTTTTATTAATATCTATAAGCCCTTATGCATATAAGTAATTCTTTTTCTGTTTTGTTACTTCTAAAATTAATCTTATTTTTCTGTACATATTAATTATACAAAGTCACTAATTTGCTCATATACATCCCCTCACTATTGTGTTATACTCCCTCCATCTAAAATTTGTGCCCTCATGCTTCCACAAAAAATTTCTTCCTACTTTGATATTTTTTTCTAGATTCCATTTATGAGAGAAGATATGGGATATTTGTATTTTGGAGAATTATCTATTTCTTAAGTTTGATGATACATAGTTGCAGCAATTTTCTTGACGATTATATAATTAATTTTTTCTATAGTTTTTTTCTTTCTTTATTGAATAATTATTGAATTATTGAATTATTTATGCATATCATGCTTTCTTTATCCATTAGTATATTGGTGGTCATCTAAGCTCATTCCATAAATCATCTGTGTTGTAGGTAACACAATGATAAAAATTACACACAAACCCATATACACACACATACATGATCCAGTATAGTGAGTTCACTTTTAGAAGTAGGCACACCCAGGAGTGACACAGCTGGTATGTCTATGTTAAATTTTCATTCATAATTATTATCATTATAGCATCCATAGTACCCAGGATGTTTATTTTACAGTAAACACAGCATATATGCTCTTTCTTACACTTCCTGTGCAGCATTAAAAAATTAGATTTGGTGAAAATTGTAATCATTAAAAAAACACTTAGAGCTGGAATTATGGGGCAATCTAAATATCCACATCACCACAGAATCATTTGTCCTCTTCTGTGTTTACATTTTTTTTTATTTTACTAGTGTGAGAATGGGTCTGGGGACCCAAGAAAATGACCACATAATCTGTAGTGTTTGAGCCAGGCTATAAGTCCTGTTGCAAATTTATTTTAATGCAAGTGGTTGCCATGCCTTCCTTACTCTGAGTGGTCAGAGCTTGACCTCATATTACTGCATGGCTGGTTCCCTCAAAGTGGTCCACTTGGTAAGCAGAATGCACTTGTGAGTACCTAGTATAACTTTGCACACATATTTGTGTCTCACATATATGTTGGCATTTGAGATACTGTCTCAGATATGGTCATTATGAAAAATTGTTTTCAGCATGTAGAAAATGAAACTCTGCTCTTTATCTTCTACCATATGCAAGCTCTGCACCAAATGCATCATAGATGTCAAAATGAGACCTGATACCCTGAAATTGTCAAAGGTCACTGTAGAGCAAATCCTTCCACTTCCAAGAACAGGTAAGGGATTTCTGAGTAGGACTCTCATCCAATAGTAAATGAGACAAAAAAAATCCACAAATAGGATCTTATGAAATTATGACTTTTTATTTCAGCATAAGCAAATATAATTGAAGTGGTGGCCTACAGAATATGAGAAAATCACTGGTGCAATAGTGACATGGGAGTCACTGTTTAATTAACTTCCTTCTGATCTCGTGAGGCCTGCACTATAGGAAGGAATTAATACCTAGTACTGTGTACCTGGTCGAAAGTCACTGGCTTGACAGGTCATAACCCTTAAGATGATGCTACTATTGTTATTTTGTGTAATAGCAACTGCTTTGTAAATATTTCTGTTTCTACATCTAGATCTCTTCAGCTCTCAGTCTTGGTCAGAGGTCCTTCTTTCTGTAGTAGGCATCAGTGAATGCACAGCCTCATAACATTAGAATGTTGAAGTGACCATGAATGTCATTGCTAAATAGAACCTGTAGATTAACCACTTCTGTTAGACATAGGAAACATTGTGGAAATGGGCCCTGAGTGTCCTGACTGAGTGTGAGGGGAACTGCTGTGACATGCTGTCTTTTGGACATGACATAAGCCATTGCTCACTCACAAGAGCTGTGATCCCCTGAAGCTTCAGGTGACCCTGTTCGGGACTGACTGTGAACACACCTATCTGTCCTGAACCAGACAGCTGGAAGAGGCAGTCTGCTGGTGGAAGACAAGGCCTACTAAGCCTTTGTCACAGTACAGAAAATAAAAAGGAAGCCAGAAGTTGGCCATTTGTATTACTTATCAGTTCCCCTTTATCTGTCTGCCTCCCAGGGAAGACTGTGTAATTCCTATTCCCTCAAATTAATGAGTTTATTGAGGTTAATACAGGAGAATAGGTATGGAATTAATTATAAGAATATGAATATCTGTAATGTGTGGCATCACAATGTCTCACATTAGAATGGGTGACTCATGAAGACTAGAATTCTGAATGTGTCTGCATGACTTGTTTGCAGCTGAATGAGACAGAGGGTCTCATTTCTTCAGTTCTCCTTAGTTACCACCTATTTAAGCTTGGGAGTGGAAGGGCCTTGTTAATCCTGTAAGTTTCAGCTTTCCCAGCCATAGTTTAATTGCTGAGTATTATGAACCTCCATAGAACTATCTGAGACTTAAGGAAATAGCCCTACCCAGGGAAGAGCACACTAGTTGGATACTCAATATCAAATGATCAGTCCTGAAAACATATATTCTAGCTATACAGAATGATTGGTTTACATTTAGGGAATATATAACTACATGCATACACACACACACACACACACACACACACACATATGTATAAGCTTATAACAGCAATTAATGAAAAGGCAGGTCATAAATTAGAGAGAGAGCAAGGAAGAATATAGGGAAGATTTAGAAGGATGAATGAGAAGAGAAAATAATGTGATCATAATCTCAAAAATAACAGAAAAGAATATCATGTCATAATAAGGAAAATTGTTATACAACACTTCACCCTTTCCTTAAACTGTTCATTGTTTCCACAAGATCACTTTCTTCCATGGAGCTCTGCAAAGGCTGGAGAGCCACACACCAGTCCTGAAGTCCCTGATGAAGCAACCATTTAATTTTCATCTCTTCTTTAAGCACAGCTCCATCATGCCCAGTGAATTGGCTATAATGTACTGCTTCTCTCACACATATATTTTTCTTTCTTTTTTTTCATTAAGAATTTTTTTCATTTTATATAACAACCACATATTCCCCCTCTCTTCCCTCCTCTCTCCTTTTCGGCATTTCCCCCTTCAACCCTCCCCGTACTCCCTCCTCCAACAAGGTAAGGCCTCTCATGGGGAGTCAGCAGAGACTGGCCCACTCAGTAGAGGCAGGTCCAAGCCCCTCCCTCTGCATCAAGGCTGTGCAAGGTGTACCACCATAAGTAGTGAGCTCCAAAAACCCACCCATGCTCTAGGGATGGATCCCGATACTACTGCCAGAGGGCTCCTTAAGCAGATCAAGCTAAACAACTGTCTTGATTATGCAGAGGGCCTAGTCTAATCCCACAGAGGCTCCATAGCTGTTGGTCTGAAGTTCATAAGTTCCCTGTAGTTTGATTTGGTTGACTCTGTAGGTTTCCCCATCATGATCTTGATGCCTCCTTACTCATAGAATCCTCTTCTCTCTCTTTGATTGGACTCCCAGAGTTTGGCCTGGTGTTCGGCTGTGGATCTCTGGATCTGCTTCCATCAGTTACTGGATGAAGGCTCTATGATGACAGGGTATTCACCAATCTGATTACTGGACTAAGACAGTTCAGACACTCTCTCCACTATTGCTAGTCATCTAAGCTTAGGTCATCCTGATGGAGTCCTGGGAACTTCCCTAGCACCCAGTTACACCCTATCCCCATGATTTCTCCCTCTATCATGGTATCTCGTTGCTCTTCCACTATGTCCCTGTTCTAGATCGACCATCCTGTTCCCTTATTTTCTCATCTCCAACCCCTTACCCTCCATCGCTCCCCTCCTCCCCAGTTTACTCATGGAGATCTCATCTATTTCCCCTCCCAGGGCAATCCATGTGTCCCTCTTAGGGTCCACCTTGTTACCTAGCTTCTCTGGAGCTGTGGGTTGTAGATCCTTTGCTTTACATCTAGTATCCACTTATGAGTGAGTACATATCATGTTTGTCCTTCTGAGTCTGGGTTACCTCACTCGGGATGACATTTTCTAGTTCTATCCATTTGCCTGAAAACTCCATGATGTTATTGTCTGTTACTGCTGCATATTATTCCATTGTGTATATGTACCACATTTTCTCTTCAGTTGAGGGTCTTCTAGGTTGTTTCCAGGTTCTTGCTATTACAAATAATGCTGCTATGAACATAGTTGAGCATGTATCCTTGTAGTATGACTGAGCATTCCTTGGGTATATGCCCAAAAGTGGTATAGCTGGTTCTTGAGGTAGATTGATTCCCAATTTTCTGAGAAACCGCCATACTGATTTCCAAAATGGCTGTACAAGTTTGCATTCCCACCAACAGTCGAAGAGTGTGCCCCTTGCTCCTCATTTTCTCCAGCATAAGCTTTTATCAGTGTTTTTAGCTTAGCCATTCTGACAGGTATAAAATGATATCTCAGGGTCATATTGATTTGTATTTTCCTGATGGCTAAGGATGTTGAACATTTCCTTAACTGTCTTTTGGCCATTTGAGATTCTTCTGTTGAGAATTCTGTTTAGATCTGCACCCCATTTTTAATTTGATTGTTTAGTATTTTGATGTCTAGTTTCCTGAGTTCTTTACATATTTTTTAGATCAGCCCTCTGTCAGATGTGGGGTTGGTGAAGATCTTTTCCCATTCTGTAGGCTCTCATTTTGTCTTATTTACCGTGTCCTTTGCCTTACAGAAGCATCTCAGTTTCAGGAGGTCCCATTTTTAATTGTTGCTCTCAGTGTCTGTGCTACTGGTGTTAGATTTAGGAAGAGGTCTCTTGTGCCAATGCATTCAAGACTACTTCTACTTTCTCTTCTGTCAGGTTCAATGTAACTGGATTTATGTTGAGGTCTTTGATTCACTTGGACTTGTGTTTTGTGCAGGGTGACAGATAAGGATTTATTTGTAGCCTTCTGCATGTTGACATCCAGTTATGCCAGCATGATTTCTTTTTTCCATTGCATAGGTTTGGCTTCTTTGTCAAAAATCAGGTGTTCATAGGTATGCAGATTAATATCAGGGTCTTCAATTCAATTGATTGGTCCACATGTCAGTTTTATGCCAATACTAAGTTGTTTTTATTACTGTAGCTCTATAGCAAAACTTGAGGTCAGGGATGGCGTTGCCTCCAGTGGTTGCTTTATTGTACAGGATTGTTTAAGCTATTCTGAGTTATTTGTTTTTCTATATGAAGTTGAGTATTGTTCTTTCCAGGTCTGTGAAGAATTGTGTTGGGATTTTGATAAGGAACACATTGAATCTGTAGATTGCTTTTGGTAAGATTTCCATTTTACTATGTTAATATTACCTATTCATGAGCATGGGAGATTTGTCCATTTGTGATATCTTCTTCATTTTCTTTCTACAGATACTAAAGTTCTTATCATATAGATCTTTCACTTGCTTAGTTAGAGTTTCCCCAAGGTGTTATTTGTTATTATTTGTGGCTATTGTAAAGGTGATGTTTTTCTGATTTCTTTTTCAGCCCATTTATCATTTGTATATAGGAGAGCTACTGGGTTTTTTTAGTTAACCTTGTATCCTGCCACATTACTGAAGGGGTTTATCAGCTGTAGGCATTCCCTGTTAGAATTTTTGGGGTCACTTATGTAGACTATCATATCATCTGGAAATAGAAAAAGTTTGACTTCTTCCTTTCCAGTTTGTATCCCCTTGATCTCCTTTTGTTGTCTTTTTGCTCTAGCTAGGACTTTGAGTACATATTGAATAGATATGGGGAGAGTGGACAGCCTTGCCTTGTTCTTGATTTTAGTGGAATCGATTAGTGTTTCTCTTCATTTAATTATATGTTGGCTGTTGGCTTGTTGTAAACTACCTTTATTAGTTTTAGGTGTGTTCGTTGTATTCCTGATCTGTCCAAGACCTTTATCATGAAGGGGTGTTACTTTTGAGACTTGTTTGTTCCTAAAAATATCAGTTGAAATCAAGATTTGGAGTTTTATCAAGCTACAACAGCGTGCAGTATAACACCATTTGTATTATGCTATGTCCATATTCATTGGTTACCCAGATGACAGCTTGGATCAATCATATGGTGAGTAGTACATCCTGGCGTGCATGTATTGAGGATGGTATGTCTTGTAAATGAAATGTATGTGTTCCACACAGTTGGTACTCAAGATATCAACTTATATCTGTATATGAAGTTTGAGAGTCTAAGATTTTCAACAAACATTCTTCCGTGTGTCTCTTTTGAGGCCTTGATTGACTATAAAATATCAAGGTCTGGGATCAGAGTTCCCTCTAACTACCAAATATGTTAATGATGTCCATTTGCTTTCATCTGTAAGGGAGCCATTGGCTCCATTGAGAACATGGTATTTCTGGCTCCCTTTTGGTTAGGGTGTTGGATGAAGAAGAAAATATTCTGCCCATACATCCTTAAAGTTCAGAGCTTCTGGGTTTAATTCTTGCTCAGTAGGCTGCAGGTCTCCACTGAAAGCAGTTTATGGTCAGGCATGTTTCTCTTCTTGGAATCACTGGACTCCTTTCACACAGGTCTTGGTCCTTGGCTACTTGATCAGTGTTTGGTCTAGGAAGAGTTCTTCATTGTGGTTGGAGCAGGCTCCATTTAAATTATCTTTTCAAACTGGACTTCCTCGGGTCAAGATTAAGTCTGACCACCTATCTCTCATTGGGTTGGCAGGAGCTCCCTTGATTTTAGGGTTTGTGGTTTCTCTTCATCAAGGTCTGTGGTTGGCTTGCAACATTTGATTTTGCCTAGTTTGTTTTATGAGCTTTGTATGATCTCTGAATTCTTCCCAGTCAATATTTGCCCCAGACCTCCTTCTTTATTTGGTCCTTGGTGTTTTCAGAAGAAGGATTAGAGCTGGGCATAGATGTTTTCTTGGTTTTCTCTGGGTGTTCTTTCTTTAAGGGGATGGCCCAGTCCCACTTCTCTTCTTTATTAGGGCCCAGGCATATTCATAGTTAGGACTGGACTCAGGCCCACTAATTTTCTTGGTTTTGGCCTGGTCTTTTTCAGCCTTAAGCTTATGAAGTGGCCCACATCTCTTCTTGCTTAGGCACATACTTCATCAGGGTAAGGATTATAGACAGACAGTTTTTTTTCTTGCTTTGTTCTTGACCTCTTTCATTTAAGAGAATGTTCCAGGTCTTCTCCTCTCCTTGTTTTGTCTCAGGCTTTTCTCGGGGTAAGTGTTAGGTTTCTGTTCCTTTTTCCTGCTTTGTCCCGGCCTCTCATTTGAGGGATTGGTCTGGGCCCATGACCTTTCTTAGTTTGGCCCAGTCTTCAGGGTCAGAGTTATGCTGAAGCCAACTTCTCATCTTGGTGAGGGCCCTGGCTTCAGTCCAGGTAAATTTGAGGCATGGATATTCTCCTTTTCTTTCTTCGAGCCAGGTCTTTTTCTTCTGAGGGATAGGGTAGTACTAATTTCCATTTTGGTTGGGGCCAGCCTCCTCCAGGGTCAAGGTTAGGCATGGCCATTCTTTTCTTTTCTTTTTGTTGCATCTCATTTTGTTACTTTTCCTTCTCTTTTAGCCTTGGCTCTTCTATTTAATGGACTGGCCCAGGGATACCTCTGTTTTTCCTCCGGGTCAGAGTTCATTCAGCTTCAGGTTTTGGTGCAGGCCTCTTAGGTCAGGGTTTGGCAATTTTATTCTTAGGGTTGGTCTCTGGCCTTTCTGGATGAGGGAAAGCCATTGCTAATTTAGGCTTTATTCCTGTTCTTCATCAGGTTCATCCTCAAGCCTTGGAATACTTTTGTCTTGACATCTTGGTTTAATGGTTAATCCTGGTCTACTTTCACTTTAGGTACTTAGCATGGGCTTTTTCAGGGACCATGTTGGCCTGGACTATTTTCAGGGTATGGTGGGATCCAGGCAGTTTTTGTGTTAGAGTTAAGCCTGCTTACATTGATATTCTGGGACTCTGTGGTACCTGTTTCTCTTTAGGGTTGAAGCAGTGGATACATTTAAGTCCAGGTTTGTCTGAAGCTACTTTATAATTTGTAATTAGCCTTGGATTATGCCCAGCCTTTCTGAAAAAAAAATAACATGTGGATATTGATAGAGATATTGTAGCCCTTCTCTACATCTCAAGTATTTTCTGAGGAACATTGGCACTTTCCAAGGGAAATAGGCACAGACACCAACACAGCAGAGACTCCAGATGAAATAAACTACATATTATACAAATAGAAAGGTGAAGTGGGGAGGAGACAGTGGTGCTTGGGAGAGTCCTTGCTGTTGCATTGGTGACTGTGGGCATGGTAAAGAGGCACCCTGAGCTCATGTGGAAAATTGTTGCTTCTGAGTAAAGATAACAAAATAGAGTTCCAACAAGGTCCCTGCTGCCTTTCCTTCCTTCTGTGATCTGCTTCCATGAAGGCATATGGCAGGCAGTTAATATAACAGCAGAGGCTGGTCCTCCATTGATCTAAGGCTGCCTTGTTAGGCACATGAGGGTTGTGCAGATCTTCATGGGGCCTCTTATGCAGTGTGGGCATGGTGTCCTCTCCTGTATGGCATTCATGGCATGCACTAATGAGGCTGTTCCTCTGGTCCTTGCTATGGAAACACTTCTCAAAATGTCATTAGTCTTCTGCCTTGAAAACCCCTGGAACAATGAACCATGCCTTATTGATCCCTTTCAAGAAAGCTCCTTGTCATGTCCACTCACTGATGTGTGATCAGGTCTTCCCAAAAAGAATGTCTACACTGACTTACCAGAAATTGATTCCTGCTCACATTATTGTTGTGAATTACAGGCCGCTTTAATAGAGTGACCTGCCAACCTGTCAAGGACACATATGTAACCATGACAATGATTCCTTATGGAAAGTCACAGAGGCTAGGCCTCACTCTGCTCAGGGGAGCACAAAGGTGGTCAAGCTATGTAGATGTTTTTGGATTGGTAACTAGGGAAGGTGCCCAATGGCTACAGCTATCGTCATTGCTTGGGGACAGCTTCCCATCCAATCATCCTCTCCTACTACAGAAGTTCACTGCTGAGAAGAGGAAGGTCAGTGGGGATGGGGCAGACTCAGGCCATATGTACACAGTTCAAATACTGGTCTATATTTCTGAGACTCACTTTATCATCAAGATTCTCTTATCATGAGGCTGCTATTGTGCCATCTGCAGTACCCGGGGTTTGGGAACAGAGCTGTTTGAAATTTGCCCCCTAGCCTGTCCCTTCACCAACATTAAACACATCTTGAGTGGTATTGACCAGAAAGCAGAAAGCCATGAGGCTTTCCCTACCTCCTCTCATCATGGTAGTTGATGACTTCTGAGGCTGTCACTCACTGGGTAGCAGTGTTACAGCAGTTCATCCTGTCCCATTTTGGAAAGTGGAGTCCTGGGACAGGTGCTGACTCTGCCTCAGCTGTTGTCACCTTTTCTAACAAATGCTAGTGGAGATTGGTAGTATAAAACAAGGGACATATCCCACTTTGAACAAACCCCTTCCCAATCTCCCATTGTCCTTTGCCTTCATGCCTCTCTCCCTCCCTGACAGTTTATCTCTCAAGGCTGGCCTCAGATTTCCTGCAATACTTCTAACTCAGTCTCCTTAGTGTTGGGTTTCCTTTTTATTTATTTATTTATTTTTTTTACCATGGATGCTTTTTTCTTGCCCTAATATGACATTTAAGGGTAGTGGGAAGGAGGCATCTTAGAGATCTGAGGAGTTAGTCAAGGTATCACAGTGTTTCATTCCTCTATCTTATGAGGATGGAATCCTACACTTAAGAATTGTGGCATGCAAAAAAGAAAGAAAACAAAGCTGAATTAACATGTTAACATGGTCCTCAACTGATAAAATCTCAGTTATAAAAGAAAAACTCTTGGGAATTTCTTCCTGTTATCTCTAGATGCAGTGTAAGCATTATTCTATCCTCAAAGCCAAACAGGGTTGAGGGAGGGTGGCCTCAATAAAACCAGCTATCTAATCACAGAGCTTGAAATGCTTTTCCTGTCTGCAGCAGCAGAATCCGGAAGAAGAGAACTTACATGGTTGCCCAGCAGAGATGCCTCTTTGCTGTCTCAGCCTGGATGCCTGTGGTAGCAGTTACAGTAGGAACGCCCCACCTGGAAGTCTTCCAGTGGACATCATTGTATCCTGGGCACCCACAATTTCCTGGTCTTCTCCAAGTTCTGGATAGTCAGTAAGTGTTTTTAGTTTTACTAGATGGTGGTGATTTACTATAATCTCAAAGTGCAGTAGAAGAGGAAGGAAAAACTGAAAACTTACATATGCTTGGTGTCAAATGTTATCTGAAGGGCTTAACATGTGACATAGATTGTAGATCTCCATTTAAGAAAGATCCTGAACATCTACACATTGTTAGCAACATCTTAGACAACATCAGTATTCTGAGAAGCATGGAAATTCCATGCACAGAATGCAGCATGATCAAGCATGCCCCACCCAAAAGTAATAGTGCCACCAGCCCATCAGAAAGGATCAGGGCACCATCATTGTTGTGCCACAATACACACATGCTTTTTCACACACTATACTCACATATATGTGCCCACATTCATACATTTAGAAACATGTATTTGTCTACACCTTTGCATGCACACACACACACTCACACCCACATGCAGACACATAGAAATATTCATTATATTAATTAGATGTACAATAATTTGGCATAACAAAAAATAAAAAGAAACAAACAACATTTGTGGTATTGGTACGAATGTGTGTGGTATGCATGTTGTATGCAAAGCTTTGGGTATAGTTATGTGCATATTTTTATAAGTATCTATATGGTATACATAATATGTACAACCATATCTAACTGCATATACATGTGTATATAAATATAAAGATAAACTGAAATCCCAACTCCCAGACACCAGCCAAGGAGGCAGCAGAACTTTCCGAGTGGCCACCTTGCTGTGTTATCTCTTTTCTACCTTCAACTCTGAGTACCTGTTATGTTTGTTTGAAAGGCATAACTTTTTAATTCACAACAGAGACACTGTTTTTGCCTTACTAGAAAATATGTAAAATGTAACTTTCAAAAAACAGAATCATGAGAAATAATCTTTGATTTCAGTATCTAGAAATGAATATCAAAACTTCATTCAACAGTTTTCTATAACTGTATACCATTTCAATACTTTAATATTAGAGGTGTGCACCACCCACCACCACCCAGGTCTGATGCTCCTCCCTTTGTGCACACCCTGCTCCAAATTCACTCTGTCCCCTAAGTCTACTTCCGGGCCGCAAAGTTCTAACTCTTTCTAAGAATGTCTCTCGGAGCCTCGTGGTCAGCAGGCACATGGAACTCAAAGTTTCATTTCTCACCCTGACAGGTTCAAGGCACTCTAAGCCTTGAACTGAACTCCCTGGTGCTCTTCAGTCCTCTATCGTATCCTTCTGGGCAGCTGTAGCTGTGGGCACAAAGTCATTAGGGGTTCTCTGACCGTGACATAAGGTGGCTGAGGGATTGTTCATAGTCCCGGTCATTCTTTTTTTCCAAGGACCTAAAGCCATCACAGAATCCAGCCAGTAGGAAACACACCACGTCTCTTTCTTTCCTTTTTCTTTTTCTTTCTTTCTTTCTTTTTTTCTTTTTACCAAAATTCACTTTGAGTGCATGTGAATGTGCTAATTTATAAAAAACATACGATTTTATTTTTAGCCTGGCAGTCGTGGCGCATGCCTTTAATCCCATCACTGTGGTGGCAGAGGCAGGCTGATTTCTGTGAGTTGGAGGCCAGGGCTGTTACACAGAGAAACCCTGTCTTGAAAAACAAACAAACAAACAAAAAGCATTTATTATTGAGAATGGTGGATACAGTCATATGTATTTATCACGTTGCTGTGTCAGTTACCCTGTGAAGAGTCACAGAAACACCTGTTCACCCAGACAGGGCGATGACAACCTGAAGGACAGATTCCATCACGTTTGTCTTGGTGAGCCAGTGAATTTGCTGAGCGTTGTTTACTGAAGCTTGAGTGACCGTTTCTTACACAAGTCAAGATGACCGTTGGAGCTGTTACATCACCAACTATCCACTCTCCCGGGGTTGACCATTCACAGAACCCATGCCGCTAGCATCCCTACACAATTGGCCAGCATCCCCACTGCCCTCTCCTCCCTTCCATCAATGAGAGACTGTTCCTAGAACCTCCGGAAGGGACCTCTGAGCTTTACATCTCACCTTGTTTTAAAAGTTTCTTGTGACTTTCATGAGCCCCGTGAGGGTCTTTTCTCCCTCCACGAGGGAATATTTTAATTCAGTAACAACTATACATCACGTTTAGCTACCATTAGCCTGAAGCACATTAAAAAAATAAAAATGGATCGGAATAGAAAATTCGCCTGCATACAGCCAAATATCGCACATACCTCTGTGGATAAACAGCTGTGAAGGCTGTGGTAATAGAAGTTTGTGTAAAGTGTTGGCTTAATAAAAAGAAGGTGGAGCTGGTTAAAAAAAAAAGAAGTAATCCTTAAATGTGCATATTTTCACATAATATTAAGTAAATTAATTTACAATTTAATTTAAAGAGTCAGGTACTTTAAATGTACATTAATAGCAACATTTTGACTTCACTTTATCAGTATCAAATTAATTAAATATAAAAGCATATAGTATTGATGCCCAGCCATTGAGTAAGCAAGGGAGTTGGGAGAAGGTGAACATAGCATCATCAGCTGCCATCCATCCCCACCTCACTGCCATTTGCCCTGTGGTGCCTCTAACCCTGAATCCCGGACCTCTGTGCACCCAGCCAGGTACCCTACTCATTTGGAGAGGTCCCTCTTAGACCCAACTTAATGAGCTTCCAGCTATCAGGAAAAGGATGGAAAGAGGTATCTATCACTGAAACTGTTTGATACGTATGAAAGTGTAAGAGCAACTGCTAGCACTGTACCTGCCTACACTGTTTTTGAACAGGTCTCATTCCCTGGTCTATGTCATCCCTAGTCAGGCTACCAAGCATGAAAGACAAGAACAAAGTCTTTGACACCAATATCTCACTTGTGCCTAAAGTCTCAACAGGAAGAGCAAGCAAACAGGATTAATCCACCCCCAAGAGTCCCCATGCCTCATGCAAATGGCAGTTACCACAAGCTTCACAGACTCCTACCAAAAACTGTCCCAAGTGACACCCAGCAGCCCCAGAACACTCCTTAGTTTAGAAGTGGGGTACTATCCCAGGTGCAGGTCAGAGTGGCCCATGGAGCCCATGGAGATGGTGAAAGGGCATCAGTCCTGCTGTGGTGATGATCTCAAGAGGAATTACTGACCCTGCAGGCAGCTAGAGTCCAGGACAAGGCTACCAAAGAAAGGGGGTCTTCCAAACACTCATCTGGTCTCATATCAGGCCTCTGTCCCCAAATTCTACAATGTATAGGGACAGAGGTACACATGGCCCCAAAATTATGGGCCCTTACTCTAGATATTACTATGGTCCTGATCCTTGGAGTGGGCTACAGCCTTCATGTTCACCAGAGTTCCTTCCATACCACAAAATGATGCCTTTATGTATCTCCCATGTTTCCCAATACCCTTACCCTTCTCACCTCAGGGGCCTATCCTGATACTCAACTCCTGGTGGGCCCAGTCATTTCACCCATGCGGCATGACATTGAGCCGTGGACATGCACCATGGCTCAGGGCCAGCACTCTGCCTCTGAGAGCACGTAGTCGACCTGAGAGTTCATTCTAGAGTTGATGGAAAGTGGAATGTTATGAAACATGTGTCAAAATGAAAGCAATAGGAGTCAAGCAGATGAATGGCAAATAGTGAGGGCTTTTGGATCACGTCCTCTCTGTGTGCCTTCATCAGTCTTCAGACATGAGGCTGCACCTTTCCTCCATGGAGGGGCATGTGGTGCTTCTGACTGCTTCAGGAAATTGTCAGGAAGTCCTTCCTAGGTTCTATGAGCAGTTTCAGGGGAAGATCTGAGTCCTTCCTCACATTCATTCATCCACTCAAATACCTACCTATGTCAAGCCCCATGTTTTGAGATAGCATATTCTGAATGCCAACAAGTATGAAATAAACCAAAAGTCTGGGTATAATTAATGACTGTGCTCATATTTGATCCTGAAGTGTAACTTCTATATAAATTTAAAGATGCATCTCAGTATATTACGTTCTGTGCATGTCATTTTGCATCAACTTTTCAGTGATTCTTGTTTTAAAAGTATCTAGAGATTGAAATGTACAAGGTACCTCATCTAAGTGGGATGTTTATCACTAAGTCTTTGAGACATTAGTATTCTAAAACATGCAGTAGCCACAAAGTCTATTTAAGTTCTGAAGTACCTTGCAAATTTTGACCCTTGTAGGAATGTTATACTGGGAGAAGTATGTGATGATTGCTGTAACTGGTTCAATGCTGAAACCGGAACTGTCCACAGTGGTCTCAGAGCACTAATGACTAATAACCTTAGACCTGAGAAGTGCATGGGGCACATAGGACAGACTCTCAAAGGCACAATGCCAAGAAGGAACATGGCATTTCAATGACTCACCCTTCCTTGGTGCTTTTTCACTGGTTATTTCCAGTGAACTCACTGACCTGCATGGCAGAGTAACTTCACTTTTGCCTTTTCCCATAAATTACTCTGGACAAGCAGTTTCTACAAGCTAGACACACAGCAACCCTCCTCCCATCAAGAATTCTTACCCCTAGGGTGAGCTTTTATTAAGAGTATCAATCAAATCAGAGCCGGGCGGTGGTGGCGCACACCTTTGATCCCAGCGCTTGGGAGGCAGAGGCAGGCGGATCTTTGTGAGTTCAAGGCCAGCCTGGTCTACAAAGCAAGTTCCAGGAAAGGCACAAAACTACACAGAGAAACCCTGTCTCAAAAAAGAAAAAAAAAGAGTATCTATCATTTGAAACAAAATTCTGCACAAATTTTCCCAACGTACTTTAATATTAAAATATTCTCTAAGTATCAGAACCACAAGAAAATCCTCTAAGGCAGAAAGCCACAAGTTGATCATGAAAAGTACCAGGGAAGGGCCAATGAGATGCCTAGTTGGGTGGGAGGAAAGAGCTTACTGCTCCTAATTTGTTCATTGACCTCCATATGAACAGAATGTCAAAATGGCATGGTGTGTATTGTATGTTCATTCGTTCTCTATCATATGTATGTATGTATGTATGTATGTATGTATTTCCCCCTCTCAAAATAAGTAAATGGATATATGTTATTATTTTAAATTCCGATCAGTAGATTTCTATACACTATTCATATGAAATAATTAATTTTTAAAATAATGAAAAAAATCGATGCAGCTCACAACTGTTTGTAACTCCAGTTCCAGAGGATTTGATACCTTCACACAGGCATACATGAAGCCAAAACACCAATGCATTTAAATTAGTGAATTAACAATTAAATTTTTGTAGGTGATAGTGGGATCAGGAGCCCCACAAGCATGCCCCAGAACTAAATAACCTAGGCTCATAGTGACTCAGAGCCTGAACCACCAACCAGGGAACATGCATGGGACTGACCTAGGCCCTCTGCATATATTTTTCAGTTGTATAACTTGGTCTTCTTGTGAGACTCCTAACAGTGAGAGCAGGTCTTGTCTCTAATGCCTGCTTTTGGGACCCATTCCTCCTACTGAATTGCTATATCCAGCCTTAATAGAAGAAGTCATGCCTAGTCCCACCACAACTTGATATGACATGGCAGGCAGATATCCAAAGGAGGCCTGCACATTTCTGAAGAGAAGAAAGAGAAGGTAGAATGGATGTGGATCAAGAAGAGTGGAGGTGGGTGGAGGGTTGAGAGGAGAGGATGGAGGTGAAATTTTGGTTAGGATGTAAAAACAAAAATAAACAAATAAATAAAATCATTCATTCTAAAAGAAGGGAGAATATTGATGTTTATCATATTTAAATTTGAAATACTAAAAAATGTCCCTCAAGGGACATTGCTACTTATTGTAACTTTTTATTGTGTTTGTAGTTGTACAGGGATAGTTAAATCATGCTAGGCATAACTTTGAGCTGGTCTAATACATAATGTGTTTGGTTTGTACTTGGAATAATTATATCTTGTTTAGGCATTATTATGACCTGGTTATTGTTTTACATTTAGAAATTAATCATGATATAAAAGATATAATTGTGTGTCAAGTTGACATGGTGTGAAGTTGTGATAGCTATTTTTAGTTGTCAATTTTATTACATCTGGAATTAGCTAAGACCCAAAAATGGAGGGGCACACTTGTGAGGTATTTTTGCTTAATTTGAAGAGAGAAGATTCACACAGAATCCAGCTCTTTGTGCTTGGAAGACATTATCTGGATGTTAATGAGGAAAGAAACACCTTTAACTCAGACGTTTTGAGCCCCAAAACCTCATCTGTAATCTCAGCCAGGCCTTGTGCTGTTAGCCCATATACAGAAATGGAGGAAGGGAGCTTTTGCTCTTTAGCTGCTTGCTCTCACCTTGCTAGCAAGTCCATTCCTTCACTGGCATTGGAGCCATCTTCTTTGGGATTCCAGACTATACTACTGATGGGCTGAGACATCACGCATTGTGGACTGAGCAACTACTGGATTCTTGAACTTTGCCATTATAGCCAGCCAATGTTCAATGAGCTGGACCATAGCCTCTAAGTCATTCTAAAAATAGGCTTTTGTATTTATAGAAATGCATTCTATAAGTTGTTATCCCATAGAACCCTGACCAATACACCAGACAGGGATAAAACTTTTAGAGTAGTTTGGTCCTCACAACAGCATTATGTCAGTTATGAATTGTACAGAATCACTGGGCAAGAAGTAAAATAACACAAGTCTGAAATTTCTCATATGGAACACACAGTAATCTAATTAAATGAGTAAAATTATATGAGATGGAGAGATTCTAGCTTAAGTGAGGAATGAAAAACCAGATGTCTTAGTTTATGTGGGCCAAGACCTGGCAACACACACACACACACACACACACACACACACATTAAGATCAGAAGACAGTAGGTACTTTTTGCTCTTGATAGTGATAGTTCTAGCCTGGAGGCACACAGAATTACTTCCTTTACATATTAAATCTCTGCCTCACTCTCAGTTTCAGAAGTCAGATCTATCCCAGAATAGCTTCACAAGAGTAAATCAGTCATCTTGAAGAACTTTCTCGATATTATCGAGATCTGCTGTAGTACAAGAGCAGCTTCAACCACTTCTCTCCTATCTTAGTTTTACCCAGAATCACTCTGCACCAGAGACATGTGGCCCTGATGCAAACTCTATCCACTCCCTCTAGTCATGAGGTTCCTCCCAACATTACTTATCTGGACCATCAAGAGGGATTCCTCATCCTACCTCCACCCCCAGGAGGGTCTTCTCAATTCTGCATTTCATCAGACAGGCTTAATAGGTGTTGTCAACCTAGAAGAGATCTAGCAAATCTGTTCCAGTTTGACAGTCAGTGAGACTTGGGCAGGATCCTGAACCTATGAGAGCCCTGAATGGATGTGTGGCAGCCTAAGACAATTAGCATGCCTGTACCTATAAGTTTCAAGAAATTTCAGTCTTTGCTTGGGAGTGATCCAATCCACCTAATACAGCACACAGGGCTGGGAGGACAATGGTCAATGCAGGGACTGGGGAGATGGCTCATCCATGAAGAGCATTTATTGCTGTCTCAGAAGACCCACAGGACAGCTAACAAACCTCTTTAACTTAAATTCCAGGTGGACTCTGCTCTCACCTGGCCTCTGTGGGAATTGCATGTATGTGGTGGTAAAACACCCCTAAGTATAAAGAAAACACCACAAAATATCCCAACATGTCTTGCAGGAAATTATCTCTACTGATCTGTTATCACTCATGATATATTTCAAGAAAACCAGAGGCATATTGCTTTTCATT
Source organism: Peromyscus maniculatus bairdii (assembly GCF_049852395.1). NCBI lineage: Eukaryota > Metazoa > Chordata > Mammalia > Rodentia > Cricetidae > Peromyscus > Peromyscus maniculatus. The sequence continues at coordinate 7,434,006 of NC_134873.1, read as the reverse complement.
TCCTGATTTCTTTTATACAATTTTAATGAACATTCTTATTTCCTGAGAGGCCTGAAGCAATATATTTTTGTTTCCCTTAATTTGGTCTACATGATGATTTTGTGAACATGTGTGTACAGTGTACCACATTTTACTGGTAGCTAAATATATGACCTCAAAGATACAATATGTCTAGTTTTTCTCTTATGTAGTTGGTATCCATGGAGTAGGCTATGCCATCCACATCCAAGGTGCCATCCCCCTGTGTAGCCCTGAGACCCATGAATGGAAAGAAAATCCTTGTGCAGCCCGAGCTTCTTGGAACTTACTGAGATACATCCAAGCCTGTGAGTTCTGGGTTTACAGGAGTGTGAAACCTCACCTGACTAAAGAAGAGTCTCAGAGTGAAAAGTTTGAAACTGTATTTTATTCATAAAATACATCCATTTTACTCAATGGGGCCTTCAAAACAGTATCATTATATACAGTCTATAGCCTTAGCAAACTATTAAAACAATGACAAGAATAAAAGTAATAACAAAAGTTAACAAAACCTTAAATGAAAATGAAGAAAACCAAAAATCAAAGCATAAATATCCCAAGATACAAAAGAAAAATATTAAGGAAATTACAGTTTTCTTTGTAATTTCATTATGGAAGAGCAAATGGGGTGAGGAACTGGCTTATTCTCTGCAGTGAATTATCTTCAGCAACACTTGCCCATGACATGGTGTCAGCTTCAGCACTGCAATAGAGAGGCTCTTGTGCTTTTGGTGTGGTCTGTCTGGATGGCAGTGTGACATAAACACAGTCTTCCTTGTCAGATTTCCCATCACATATGGAGTCAGGGTTCTTAGTAATTTGTATTGTGTTCTCTGTGTTTTAGACTTATTTCTGACACAAAATTTTCTTCAGGGATAGTGAGCCAACAGATATGGATCAGATTGAGGCTGGATCTCCTGATGATAGGTTGATATTTGCCTCACTATTGAGTTCAAAGCTGAAAAGACGTGGCATTTTCTGAGGAGGCCTTGAACCTGGAGTGTACAATGTCATGCCTTCAAGGTTTCTCTGGCTTCTTCCAGCCTTCTCAGTCTTCTCAACAGGTGCTGTCAGGGAAAGTCAGTATAGAAAATATTATTTAGAAACACTTTTGCTGTGCCACTGGCATGAAAAATCAGGGCCTATTCATTCCTAGTAAACAAAAGTTAAGGAAGTAACCCCACCCCATGATCCCTGGCTGCTGGGGATGGGGCTCAATGGTGACTTCCGTGCCTGGGACATAGTGTTTCTGCTTCAGCAGCTCCATCTGCAGGAGGCTGTCATCCTGGGCTGTGGTCTGCTCCAGTTTCTGCTGGAGGTTTTCAAACCTAGGGGAGGAAGACAGCTGTGACACAAGCCTGGTGGGGACCTGCCATGTCAGCTTTTGAGCCCCCACCAAATCTACTCAGCTAGACATTCGAGCATTACCTTTCAGCTGAGTTCATTCCCTGCTTCCCCAAGGGAAAAGGGTCAGAGAGGTCCTGGGCAGGATTTTTTCTCAACTTTTAAAAACTGATAGAAGTTGAACTGGAAAATACACGCTGTGCTGGATTAGAAAAGACAGCATATTTCTCCAACAGTCCAAAGACATCATTTTGGAGAAATATCAGTATGACAAGCTCTGAGACACAGGTCAGAAAAGATGTAGCTGGCCTTGATTAGATACCAGGTGAATGTGAACTTCCTGAAAAACTCTATGCCCGCCCTCTAGTGGAGCCTACACAGCAATGCAAAGGAGGCTCTGATGATTCCTATAGCCCAGGACCCTGCATGGGATTAATTTGTCAACTCTTACTCTGTTTATGACCAGAGTAAATCTTCTCAGGAGAAACTGATAAACAGTGCAGAGAGCCAGCAATCAGCAGGAGGCTGCTGTATGCAAATATGCCAAAGTGTAGACACTTATCTCTAAATGTGATGTTCCTGATGGAAAATAAAGTTGCAGGAAGACACACTTTCCTTCACGATTGATGATCCCCCTCTAGGTTTCTGGCTACCATGTGAATATTTGTGAGGAGATCTAATGTTAGAGATGAGATACTCAGAGGATACTAGAGGTCTCAGAAGGGAAGAAGAGGACACAATCCCCATAAGACCAAGGAGAAAGCATATTGCTTCCAGGACAGAAGTTCCTGTTGACTGAGCCAGTAACGACACTCTGAGGAGTTCTTTCCCTGGCTGTGGCTGGGAGCTTTGCCAGTTGAACAGAAACTCAAAGAGAAGAGAGATCCAGGTACAGCGGACCCACTTGGACCCACCTGCTTCTGGAAGCCTGGGCTCCTACCTCATCTGGGACACAGTGAAGTGATGCTGCAGCTTTACTGCCAAGTCCCTTTGCCGGGTGAGCAGCTCCTTCTGCTTCAGCAGGGACTGAAGATCTTCCTCAAGTCTTTGATGTTTCTGTTCATTAGAACATTGTGTTTTTAGGAGAGGATTGTGTGCACCCCTTTAAATACACACAAGTACAAGCACACACACACACACACACATACACACGCATGCATGCACGCATACACTCTTGAACATACACATGTGCATGGATGCACACATACAAGCACACTACATTGCATCCATGTTTAGTTTTCCAGATAACACTATTGTAAGAAGAGATCACCTGGGATAGTATGGAGAAGAAAGTTAGTTTCATTTACCCACACTCTCTTTACTCATATTCCAGCCCAGAGGCATTTCCATTCTAGAATCAATGGTCCACCTAGAGTCTGTATTTCAACTTTCTGTATAATTGTACATAGCTTCTCACAGGGCTGCACCATTTTACACTACTACCAATATCTGAGAGTTCTCATTTCTCCCAACTCTCCATCAGGCTGATTTTAACTCAGTATGAAGAAATTTGGAATAAAAGCATTTTCTGAGTGCTGCAGACACAACATGGAGTGGGTGCTTTAGAGTATGGTGAGCCTAAGGGGTGCCCTGAGACAGTCTCTTCTCACACCTCAGCATAGCTGTGGGACTTCTGCTGGGCTGGGATGCAGCCACAAGCACCTCTGCAGTTCAGAATTTCTCAGAGAATAAAATCCAGGCCAAGCTTCAAGGACAAGGTTAGCTGAACCAAGGTTAGGCAAAGGTGAAAGGAAAATGGCAGCAGGCGATGAGGAGAAGAACAAAACAGGATGCAGTAAGTCATCAGTGGTCAGCCTCCATTCACCCACAGCAGAGAAGGATACAATCCGATGGCAGCCTTTCCTGCCTCTCAGTAGCCTCGTTCTCACCTTCATGGACCCCATTACTTTGTTTTTCTCCAAAGGATTTCTTTGCAGATAAATAAATTCTGCCTCTACAAATACCTGAAAAACTTTTACCTTGCATCAATTTTCTGTCTTTTGTTGTTGTTAGCTTTATGGACATGCAGAATGATGGGCAGCTCCATCTATTGTTTGACTGATGAAAAGTGGTACTAACCAGGTTAGGTACAGTACCTAACTGTCTGTCTCCATCATTCTTAAAGATGTTCCATTGTTCTGTGAGTGAGTGAACATACACATAGAGGCTCAAACACATATTCCTATACACACAAAGATGCACATAAAGACAACACACAGACACACACACAGACACACAGACACACACACACACACACACACACACACACACACACACCTTTCTTGAACCCAGAAGAACACCTTTTCTACTCTAGGGGGAGGTAGTGGATCCTCCCCGCTATCTAAAAGACTCAGACCCATCCAGGTTCTTCTGCCCTGGCCTGAACTTATTTCCCCTCCTAGGGAAGTTTTTCTCACCAGACTCACTGATTGTACAGAAAAGTAACAACCTCTGCACAACTGAGTTTGACCACATAAGACCAAGTGCCAATGGAAGACGGCTGGACATGAAGCCTCCCAACAGATCCAAGTTAACCCATCATAGACTCCTCACTAAACCTACCCAGGCACCTCCACAGAAGACAGTGATAGACCAGAGATGGAAGTCACCCATTGTCATTACTTTACCCAATAACTTTTGACCAGATTACAGTGCATATTATATGAAAACAGCCCCAAGGAAGTCACTAGGAGGCTACTTAGGTCACCTATAGCACTTTCCTGAAATGCACACTCTATACAACTATGAAGAGGAATCTGTCCTAAGACACAGTCATATACATGATAGAGTGAGCATCAAAATGTCAGGTTCCATATTGTGTAGCCAGTAAGACAAACTAGAAATATACTGGGATGTTACCTCTATGCTATGAAAGAAAAGTCTATGTTGATTTTTCAAATAGCTCCATTGTTTGATTTTTGCTATTTATTACAAAATGCATTAATTTCAAAGTAATAAAAATTAAGAGAAACCAACAAGTCAGTTCTTTTTCTGACCAAATGAATCATTTAGCAATGAGATGAGACAGAAAAGGACAGGAAGCTATACTGTGAGGAGACAGGAGATCCAAAGATCTGTGGCTGTCCAGCTTAGCCAGAAGAGAAAATTTCAGGTTCAGTGAGAGACCTGGGCTAAAGGGAATAAGGGAAAACACAACAGAGGTCACTTGATGTGGCCTTCCAACAAACAAACAAATGTGTGCACCCTCAAGCATGCATACACCACACACACACACACACACACACACACACACACACACACACACACCTCAAATCATAAGTGAACAGAATGCAATGAGGAGGACATCAACTGAATGAGGATGGCATTACCAGTTGAATTGAGACTCCTCACACTAGCTGTTTCAAGTGAGACCCACAGTTCTGCTTTCCATCATTTTGAGACTAAACATGCCTGGGGAAGGATGCTGTGCTTCTGCACGCTGTGTTGGTGCAGTTGGAGAAATAATTCTCTTAAAATCTCAAATCTGCCACCCTGACCCCTGCCTGTCATAAGCCCTTGCCACATCCCTGGTAATCCACTGAGCTTCTGAGTGTAAGATCCAGGATGGGAGAACTGGCCAATGCCAGTCACAGGAAACAGTATTGACAAGCTGTTACTTAGTTTCTGTCAGTGTGAACCAAGAGGTTGACCAGGTAAAGAGAACACCATGGCAGTCTGGAAACAAGGGGGTAAAATGCCATATGACACCAAAAAAGATGTCCAGAAGACCCAGTCATTTGGCTTTTGTAGCGGACGGTCCTCCTTCCATACTGTTTCTGCCTCTGATCTCATATGACCTCTGCAAAGCAAGTGAGACCCAGACCCTTGACCTCACTCACTCAGATCTCTGTGCAACTCCCTATGTGGCTCCCATCATAGCACTGCTCCTTCCATATCGGTGAGTGAAATGTGATTTACCCATCTCTCTCAATGGACTGCAGCTTCTAGCAGAGCAGTGGGGTTTCCTCGGCAGTCATGCAATGTCTTCCAAGAGGCTAACTCCCCAAAAAGACTTGTGAATGATCACAGAAATGAACTATTGGGTGGGATGGGTCAGGTGGATAAGTGAGTAGAGGGTTACATGAGTGTGTGTATCTGTATGTGTATGGTTAGACAGGTGGGCAGCTTGGCCCTGCTGCTTCAACCTCCCTGCTGCTGCTTTGTCCAGAGGTCATACATCTTCTCATGGGCCTCCTCACAGAGCCTCCTCGCCTCCTTGCAGTCCTCTTATAGTAAAATCTGCTCCCCCTGCAGCTTTCTGTTGTCCTCTTTCAACATGCTCACTTTTTCCATCAGCTTAGTCCATTCACTCAGGAGCTGACTGTAGAGGGTGCTGAAATATCACCAAAAATGATGAGCTCCACCTCCATCTGTACTCCTGCACCCCAATACCATCATTCCTGCAAGGTGTCATGTCCCCAACCCCAGATCCCTGGGATGAACCCACATTAGCCATGCCAGCAGACTAAAGCCAGAGAATAGCCAAAGTCCAGAAATATTCAAACTACTTCTGAATACCCTGACAGCAAAAGGGATCCATGTAACTCTGAAAACTAGATCCCCTACCTCTCCACCACACACCCTGGTGCTTACCTGTTCACAGTATTGAGAAAACATGAGCAGGTAGAGGGAAACCATGCTCTGAGGGGGGACAGGAGACCCAATGGGAATGCATTCCATGTTTCCCATAGAAACCAGCTTTGTAAGCTCCTGCCAGAGCCACAGAAAACATTCATGGTGAAAACCATGTTTTCTGTCTAAAAGTTCCAGAAGCTGACAGGAAAATGTTGGGAGGGGCTCTCAGACTCTTCACTCTTAGGAGAACTCAGTCTAGGAGGCACAAGTCCAAGAGCTATCAGACAGGCTGCTTGCTAAGAGGTAAACAGGCTAGAACCACAGCCCAACTTTGTTCAAAGCTGAAGAAGAGGAGAAGCAGCTGTGGGATGTCTTTCTGTATGCTGTGAATATGTATTGCTCCCATTGGTTAATAAATAACCTGCTTTGGCCTATGGCAAGGCAGGATGGAGCCAGGCAGAAAAATCCAGGAGAGTCAGAGAAGAAAGTCAGAGGTGGAGGAGATGCCAGCTGCCACCCAAGGAGAAACATGCCAGCAGCATGGCCATGCAGCAACCATGTGGCAAACATAGATTAATAGAAATGGGTTAATTTAAGAAGATAAAGGTAGCGAACAAGAAACTCAAGCCACTGGCCATACAGTTTGTAAGTACTATAAGCCTCTGTGTGTGTCTTTGGGACCATTTGGCTACAGGACGTGGGTGGGACAGATTCCTCCTGACAGCTGGGTCAGGCAGGACTGGAGAAACTTCAGAATACCAGAAGCAGTCCTTACCAAATTTTGGGGTCCCATCTAAATTAGGCACTCACCAGTAGGAGTTGGTCTGCTCACTCAGCTCCTTGCACTTGTACGAGGCCTCACAGATCTCCTTGGGGAATTTCTTTACATCTAACATCTCCTTCTTATGCTGTGTTTTCAGCATCTCAAGCTCAGGTTTAAGCCTGTGGTAGGGCATGGCCACAGGAGCAAAGAACCCCATGAACACAGGCCTCAGGGACCACATGAATTAAGGTTCTGTTTGTACTACCCTAGCCCACTGGATGTCACACCTGAATCCTATGTACTGGACCTCCTGATGTGTATTAGACTTTGCCTTACTGTCCCAGGGCCAGGAAAGGCTGGGTGACAATAGGGAAGGAGACAGGGCTACATGAGCTCCCTCAGTAGGCCTTTGGGGCAGACTAGCTGGCTAAGAAGTTCTGAGGAGTCTGTGCCACAGATCCAGGTCTATCTGAAATCTGCGATGACATTCCCACTATCTTGAGAACAGAGATTCTTTCTCCTTACAAGGATACCCAGAACTCATAATCTGTAGTGCCATGGGGGAGGCTCTACATGAGGATGGCTTTATAAACACCCAAGGGGATTCCAATGAGGGACCAGGATGAGCACAAAGGCTGAGAGCAGTGATGCTCAATGTAGAGCTCCCTGGCCTCAGCACTTACATCACCAGAAATCTTTGAGACATGTGAATATTTAGGCCTACTATCAATCTCTGACTCTAAGGATCAGGAAGAACACTCACGCTCACACCCACGCGCGCCCAGTCATGTTGGTTTTGAATGGTCAGCCAATACCTGATGTGATGCAAGAAAGTCCTGGACTGCCTGGTGCTTTGTACCTCCCTGCCCGATAACCTGTGTGCAGGACTAAAAGCAACTGAATGTCTCAGACCTGGGAGCATGGATGAAAAGTTTCACTTTCTGGTATTTATATCAGATATCCATGAAATCTACAGAAATCTACTGAGAATAAAGGGAGCCTCTCAGAGACAGTACAGAACACACTCAGACACACAATCCTCAACACAAGGAGATTTATTAACCTAGCAGTGCAAGCATAACTTGGGAGCCTGTCTCTTGAGCAGGGAAGGCAGACAGCAAGCAGCAGGCTTTTTTAACAGTGAGTTTTTAAGTAGAAAAGGTTAAGTCTGTGCTGGGTAAATTGTTGAGCTCTGATGGGACAGGTTAGCCAGTGTAACCAAGTTATGAATTTTGATTGTTGGACTTTGATGTTTAGTTTCAAGAATGAGTCAGTGTCCACAAAAGGGAATGGACTGTGGGGACTAAATTTAGGAATGTAATCTTACGGTTTTTCAAGGGAGAGAGAAGTGAAAAGGGCAAAACCTGCCACTGCCATGATTGTGATGTTTGGGCCCCTTAGAGAGCACTTCACACACATAAACTCACACACAGTTAGGATGCCAAAGAAATGCAGGTAGGGGGCATTGCCTCATAGTATAAGGAACAAGACCAGAGAGGAGCAGGGATGAACTCCAGGCCTTCCAGACACACAGATGGACTGAGTAGGACCACAAGGCCTTTGAGGCTGTTCCCAGAGCAAAAAGCAAAAATAAATATCTAGTCAAATATAAACACTCAACTCAGAGCACCAAGCATTTCCTTTAAGCCAATGCCTGTCAAGGCCTCTTGAAATGCATGTTGTGATCTTACACCCTACTGCCCCTCTGTGGATTGTAAGTCAGGCCACAGGCTCTGGTTTTCATTTGGAGGAATCAGAACGGCCTATGTCCTATCTCACTCCTACAGGCTTCAGTTCTGCCTCTCATATGCACTCAGGACACAGTAGGGTCAATACGGTCACCAGAGAACACGGCATGATGAATACCTGTTGTTCAACTCATTGTTATAAAGGGCCAGGAATTCAAGCAGTTCATTCCTCTCATTGGTCATTATCTGTAGCTGAAGGGTCAGTATATCTACCTGGTTCAGCTGTTGCTCCTGCTCAGTGAGGATGAAGGGTGTGGATGATGCCTTCCTAGTAGTCCCTGTAGGTACATAAACACAGTGAATTTGTACAGATGAATGGCATAGGGCCAAGAGAGATCATATGGAGTCCTGAGAGGAGAAATGAGGAAGAGGAAATGCATGGCACCAAGTGAAGCCCTCAAAAATCAGAGCAGCTATCCTTAAACTGGGGATCATAAGCCATGTGTCTGTCTCCAATCTCTGAGGATAGATATATGCCTCAGGCCCGACTGCAGCCCCACTGTCCCTGAAAGGCATAAGCAAGGCCAGTCATGTTGGTTTTGAATGGTTAGCCAATACCTGATGTGATGCAAGAAAGTCCTGGACTGCCTGGTGCTTTGTACCTCCCTGCCCGATAACCTGTGTGCAGGACTAAAAGCAACTGAATGTCTCAGACCTGGGAACATGGATGGAAAGTTTTGCTCTCTGGTATTTATATCAGATATCCATGAAACCTACAGAAATCCACTGAGAATAAAGTGCAGCAACATGCTACCCTGATACCTCATTAGTGGTTCTGGGCCTCCTTTGGCATTCTTTGACAGTCAGAATGAACTGAAAAAGGTCCCAGCACAGCACTGCATCCTTGACCATTCCTGGCCCTCTGCCAACTTACCATCAGAAATCCTCCACATTGGATCTGCTCTTTAGGACTCGAGATAAGCAGCATTGGCCCATGGCTTCAGATGATTATGCTACTGAACCCCATTACTAGAAGATCCAGTTCTGGCCTCAACTCCTCCCAAAAAACCAGAGACCTCTTTTCCAGTCAGTATGCTCAGTCTTGCCAACATGTGGATTGGTGAACCCTATACACACTTAATGAATGCCTCAAGGGCAGTTGGCATTGCCACAACACTGGTGATTTCACAAAAGATGCCAAGGGCTCTCCAGGATACAACAGAATTTCCAGAGAAGGGACTGTTAGGGTCACTGCCAATAGCCTTCTCCTATCTGATAACAAACTCTTCCCCAATTCACGAAAAGCCAAGCTGCCCTTTCCAGCAGGCAGTCACAGCCCAGTACACAGAACAGGAGATCCACCTTTAACCACCAAGCCACAGGCTAAGCTGCAGGTCGGACCGGAAGTGCCCTCCCCATTCTGATTGGCAGTCCATCTGGAGGTCCTGATTGGTTACTGAGACCTGAGTGATCTAAACAGCTCCCTTAGGGGCAGTGCTGCGAAGTGAGGGAGCCCAATGATTGGTAGCCCTGCCTTTCACCCCAGGCACAGATCTGCCCCCGATCTGCAGAGATTGACATTCATGCAGAACTTGGGGCTGGACTGCAAAGTCTTCCCTGAACTATTTCTGCACTCAGGAGGACTCTTTTCTGGGGAATTAGGTTTTGCTATGAAGTGAGAAAGGACAAAGGAAACCCGGCACCTTCTGAACTAGCAATACCTCAGGCAAGCTGTGGAAAACGTGCTATGGTTTTCATTTTTGTAAAAAAAAAAATTATGATTTAAAAAAAAAACACCTATATACTAATATGCACTCTCTTAAACTGTTATTCTGTAGAAAGGCCCATTAATATAAATACAGGATTTAGAGAAGTAAACCCTACAGGATCAGAGTGAGCTTTTTACTTATATCTATATTTACTAGAGAGCATTAATACTCTAAAGACTAAATTATATATAACTTATATATTTATTTAATTAATAATAAATATATAAATTTATATTTTTAATTATTTAAATAATAAATATATATGTTATTACCCATTTGACATAGGACTCTACTGTGGTGATATTGTGTCCGCCAATATATTGTGCACCCTAATAAACTTATCTGGGGTCAGAAAACAGAACAGCCACTAGATAGACATAGAGGCCAGAAAATGATACCACACAGCCCTTTAATCCTAGTCTTCCCAAGGCAGAGGTCCATCCAGATCTCTGTGAGTTCAAAGCCACACTGGAAAGAGCCAGGCATGGTGACACATGCCTTTAATCCCAGGAAATGATGGCAGGAAGCAGAAAGGTATATGAGGCATGAAGAGGGGGAACAAGAGTCTTTTTTAAATCTTTTAGCTTTTAGCAGCAATTCAGCTGAGATCCATTCCCATGAGGACTCAGAAGCTTTCAGTGTGAGGAAATAAGATCACTGAGGATTTGGCAAGGTGAGGTTGGATGTGGCTTGTTCTATTTCTCTGATCTTTCTGCGTTCACCCCAATATCTTAGCTCCAGCTTTGTTTTTAGTAATAAGACCTTTTAAGATTCATGTAACAGTCTACAGATTTGTTTTCTCTTACTTCTGCATCATTAGTGAAAATAAGTAAAGCAAATTAAGAATATTTATTTTTACATCACACTTCTATTGTTTCATTTTCTTTATCAGGGTCTCACTCTGCAGCCCTGACTGGACAGGAACTTGATCTGCTGACCAGACTGGCCTAAGAATCATAAAGGAAAGTTTGCCTCTGTTGTAGAGTGATAAGATTAAAGGCCTGCTCCACTCTGCATGACTTCTAGTAATTCTGCACAGTTACTAATGAAATAAACAGCAGCTGTTGAGATTCAGCCTCAGATCCTGTCAGTCTGCTTCCCTCACCAACTCCACACCTCCACTTTTGGACCTGAACCTCGACAGAGCTGGACTCTGGCAATAAAGTCCCTGTCAAAGAGTTTTTAGAAAGGGGAGAGAGAGAATTTTCTCCTGGACAAAGGTGGTGGTATTGTGTTCCCCAAAACATTGTGCACCCTAATAAACTTATCTGGGATCAGAGACAGAACAGCCACAATATTAAACATAGAGGATAGGCAGTGGTAACACACACCTTTAATCCTAGCATTCCAGAGGCAGAAATCCATCTGTTCACGATACAGCCGAGCATGGTGAATCACACCTTTAATCCCAGGGAGTGATGGTAGAAAGGAAAGATATATAAGACATGAAGACCAGAAACTAGAAGCATTTGGCTGGTTAAGATTTCAGGCTTTCAAGCAGAGCAGTTCTGCTGAGATCCATTTGGATATGAGGACACAGAGGCTTCCAGTGTGAGGAAACAAGATTAGCTGAGAAGTTGGCCAGGTGAGGTTTGTTGTGGCTTGTTCTGTCTCTCTATCTTCAGTGTTCACCCCAATACCTGCCTCAGGTCTGATTTTATTAATAACACTCTTTAAGATTCATTTTACAGACACATCTTGGCCACAAAGACCGAATCGTTTCTAGACCTTTAGACTTCCAGGCCAGCCATGGACCTTTGGGACTTCTCCTTTCACAGGATCTGACTGAAACTCAGATCTCTTCTCCTAATCCTTTAGTTAATGCTTAAGTGAATGCTTAATTTCATGGTATATGAACTAATGAAGCAATTTTCATAATTTTGAACTCTATCATTAGGTGTGCTTCAATGAGAAAAAGGATAAAAAGAAAAGGACATGAGTGCTCCTAAGTATGGTGGTGGAGAAAGTTTACTGTAGTTGTGTGGGAGAGCATAGTCTGAGGCAGGGATATCTGGGGGAGTCCAGAGTGTTTAAGACCAGACTGAGCTGGGCCATGTGGAGAGAGTGGGAGGGAAGGGAAGAGATGGGAACCGGGTAGAGCAATCAGGAGGCCAAACATACAAAAGAGACAGGTGAACAAAATGTCTAAATTACATATGGAAGAGCCTCTGGGGGAAGGATAGCCCAGCCTCTGGGCAGAAGAGTTCAGGGTAGGGGGTTCAGTATGACAGCCATACCCTGTAACAGGAAGAAACTGAAGGATTCTGGGAGAAATTGGTGATGAAATCCAGATATGCTATGATAAATAGTCACCTCAGCCATTTGTCCCAAGCTTGAAACTTAACATCCCAGCCTTTTGTTGATAGAAAATCAGGCAGCAGTTAGAGCAGTCTGCAGCATTTGATTCCTTAGAAATCTGCTGGAAGAGACACATATTAGCAACAGAAGATAAAGCTGAGGAGGTTAGGGGGAAATTTGTTTCTTAGGTGCCCATTTGAAACCTTTAGTTCTACAGTCCTTGTCACCCTGGGAAGGGAGTCCCATGACCAGAGAAAGGGGAAGATTCCACCCTCAGGAATCGTCAGGTGGGGAAGCAGGCCATTGATTGACAAGAGTATATATCTGGAGTTCATTTGACATGTGAGAGGTGGAAGGAAGTAGATGACCTGAAGCTTACAAGACTTTTTTAAGTTTATATAAAGAGGTACAAGTTTTAGATATGTTAATATTACTACTGTTTGTAAAAATGTACTCATATCCACATGGTAGGAAGAGCAGTAGACTCATGCCCTTGGGTCATGGTAAAAGGTTGGGGTCCCAAAAATGATTCTGGATTAAAAGCATGAGCACTATTTAAGGTGATCTCAGAGAGGACAGAAACATTCTGAGGAGCAGAAGGGCAATAGCTCACTTGATCTTGATTTTAAATATGAAAAACAGCAGGGCATCATCTCTCCATCCAGAATACTGGATGTATATAGATTATTCTGGTGTTTTAGCTCAATAAGAAGAACTTTTAAGTCTGTACCTCAAAAACAACCAAATAGAATTTAAAATCTCATGCTTGTGACTATGACAAAAGAAGCAAAGCTTTACCAGAGCTAGATTAATAGCTTATCAGAACTGCATTGGTTAATAAGACTTTGAGCTTAGAAGTCTAAACATAAATGTAGCATGGTGAGAAACAGAAATTTGAAGCACTTCCTTCTTTTTATATACCTTAAATCAATATTTTATCACAATTTAAACTTTGACATCCTCACACCTTATATAAACTTACATTTACACAACTCAAAACCCCCTTTTTTTGGACCTTAAAATGTTGCAAAGATCCTGAAAGCTTAATCTTAAATGTTACACCTTTTTCTATCCAAATATTCACAATGAGACAGAGGTCATTGTAACACAATTATCTTTTTAAAAAATAGTAAAAGTTATACTGAAGTATGTTTTGTGAGTTTCTCTCCTTTGGAGTCTGATAACAGGGTAAATGATGACTAGACTCATTAGTAACTCCAGGAAAGTGAGGCCTGTGGGCATATTTTTACATATGAAGAGAACGGAGAAGGCAGCTGAAGTCATGCAAAAGCAGTTGGGTACTTGTTATTGATAAAGCTAGCTAGTCAATATCCTCAGATTTGAGAAGGATACATTGTAACTGGAAATATAATCTAAATCATTTGTGTATCAATTAAAATGAGAGTAACCCATTACCTAAACAGGTTACCATAGACTGTGTAGTCGGAAGATTTCTCCAGTCTGGCCTAGGCTTCGGTCCCACAGCCACTTATAAAATAATTACTCAGAGGCTTACACTAATTATGAACTGTATGACCATAACCTATGACTCAATTTTCTTGCTAGCAAGCTCTTATAACTGAACTCAGCCCATTTCTATTAATCTATATGTCACCACAGTTCAGTGGCTTTACCTGTGTACCATTACATGATGCTACATAGACAGCAGGATGTCTCCTCTGCCTTTGCCTTTCTTCTTCCTGTCTCTTTCCTGGATTTCCTGCCTGCTTCTAAGGTAGCTGCCTTGCCATAATCCAAACAGCTTTATTTATCAACCAATCAGAGCAACACATATTCACAACATAGAGAAAGATATGGCACAGCACTGTAGTGGTCTCCACAGTTTCAGTGGGGACAGTCGTTTTAGGTCTTTGGCTGTCATACAAGACAGCATAGGTGTAGCAAGAGCCCACAAATGTATATATCTCAATTTATTAAGGGGTACAATGGGAATACAGACTCACTAATACAAAGCAAGGTAGACATGCTACTGATCTGCTGCTGAACCAGATGCCAATATCCTCAAGACTGATGGAAACCAACTGCAAGCCATTCTCTACCACCTGACTCAGTCTTGACGAACCAAGAATATGAATGACAACTCTTCCTCAGCTCTTAAGGGGTCACATATGCAGACAAAGCCACAGCCTATGTCTTGTGGCCCAAAGCCATTAGCTAAATGGAATGATTTCCCACAATACATAGGACTTTTGCTGCCAGACCCAGGTCTGAGATTTTGTTCTGTGGCAGAGCAACTTGGGGGGTGACATTACTTTTACTAGACAAAGTATGGCAATGAATCCAAAAATATTCAGTTTGAGCAGAGACCTGACAGCAGGTAAGGGGTAGGACAGTTTTCCCAGTGGTTAGTTGCTGACAAATGGTCTTTCTGCATGCTGTGAATATGTATTGCTCTTGTTGGTTGATAAATAAAGCAATTTTGTCCCAATGCCAGGTAGAATAAGGTTAGGCATTACAATCAAACTAAGTACTGGATGTCGAAGAGTGGGGTCAGGGCAGAATATGCAAATATACATCGATGGATATAAATGGGTTAATTTAAGTGTAAGAGCTAACTAATAATATGTCTGAGCCCTCAGCCAAATGTTTATCATTAATATAAGCTTCTGAGTGGTTATTTGGGAACAGGCAGGCAGGAAAGATTCGTCCACTAACTTTAGTGCTACCACAATTTAGACAGAGTTGCCCTGTGCTCACTATATTCTTCGGATACTTTAATTGTTCCTTCTATGTTGGGGCAATTCTATCTGCAATAGGGAGCCTAAACTTTTTTTTTTTTTTTAATTTTAGTTTTTCAAGACAGGGTTTCTTTGTGTAGTTTTGGTGCCTGTCCTAGAACTCACTCTGTAGACCAGGCTGGCCTCAAAAGCTTAAACATTTTAAATGCCATATTCTGCAGATCTCTGAAGTATTTGAGAACCACCTGTCTATTAGGTATGTCTGAATAGACAAACTTTGCTTGCTTCTAGTCACTTGTTTTAGGATTAACTTTGAAAATGTATACAATAGGCTAAATGAGGCTTATTCTTATAATTAATTGTATTAGTGCGTAAAATGACTATAAGTATAGTTCTGAGCATATTAAAGAATTTTATCATTTAAAAGTTGACTAACCATTAACTTGTATTTCTTAATTATCTAAAAGTTACAATAAGTTAGGAGCTTTCATAAGACTAGGACTTGACATTTCAATTGTACTTAAGGTGACTGACCATTAACTGGCATTTCTTAATCATTCTTAAAAGTTTACAATAAGTGAGTAACTTTCATAAGAGTAGGAATATATGTTCCATCTCTGTTAGGTTTTTGCCTTAAAAATGTTTTTGTACTGGGGCTCTTTAGTATCAAAATAAAACTTTTAACCTTGGTATAGTCCATATAGAGGCTGGCAACTTTACTGATCCTTTTATAGTGTACCATGAATGAAAATGGGGGCAGTAAAGAAACCAAAATACACATTCTGAGCATGAAAAGGTATTTTCATGTCTAATTTCTTGAGTTCTTTACATATTTTGGAGATCAGCCCTCTTTCAGATGTGGAGTTGGTGAAGATCTTTTCCCATACTGTAAGCTGCTATTTTGTCTCACTGACAGTGTCCTTTACCAGACCCCGTTACCTATCCCTTCACTTGTAAGTTACCCCACAAAATAAACCTCCCTTTTAACTACATGGAATAGCCTTAATACTTTCACCAATATCTGGTGCTCACCTGGGACAAATTCCAACGGCCTGGGTGTCTCCCACCCTCATCTTCCTCCCCTGGCTGGCAGGCACTTGAAGAGCAGGGTACCACCTGCAGAGCTCTGGAAAACCAGGAAAAACTACATGATTTCATTTCTGAAAAAGAGCTAATCCCTTCTCCATTCTAAGGCAAGTTTAACTTCCAGACCAACGAAACTGACGTGAGACATTCTTCCTCCTCCTTGAGTGCTGGCTCCCTGCCCTATTCTGATGCTTCCACAGTTTCACCTAGTTAAAATAGACACTGGCACTGTCCCTGCTGGCACCCTACTTAGGCACAAGAAGGGCTTGGAGCCGTGCGTGCTGGCAGACCTCCTGTGGAAGAGAGTGGCTTAGAGTGGCCTGAAACTCTCCTCAGCCTGGAATTCTCGATGCCCTGAAGCTCCAGGGAGTTACCAGAAGAACTGCCTACTGCCTGTGCTCACTCTGCCACCTGCCAAGACATTCAACAGGACCTGCTTTGGAGCTATACCAATGCCTCCTGCTGGCTGAAAAGTGCTACTACACGCCCCCAAACCACTGAAAGGTAGATAGGCAAAACAGCGACTTATTTCAAGTTAAAGTACTTGATAATACTACACCTTAAAACTGACTAACAAATTTTGTGTAATTCTTGTAATATGGTCGACAACACTACCTCACAAGAACCTAAAAACCTTTTTGCCTGTATGATAAATGACATTTTCCTGGAAATATATGACCTTCCTAAGGCATATCTGGCCTGTACCATTTTGGCCTTCATCATAATAATTCACAGTGTTCAAACAATGGTTTAATAATAAGAACAAAGATGAGTCATTATTGGGGCTGATACAGGCTTTAAAAATAGCAATGAAGGCTTACAGAAAAAGATTCTCTCTCTGGAATCTGCTAACCAGGATTTACAGGCTTTCAAAGATAGCAGTGAAGGCTTACAGAAAAAGATGCTCTCTCTGGAATCTGCTACCAGGATTTACAGGCTTAAAAAGATAGCAGTGAAGGGTTACATAAAAAGATGCTCTCTATGGACTCTGGTAACCAGGATTTACAAGCTTTAAAAGATAGCAATAAAGACTCACATAAAAGGATTCTTTCTCTGGAATCTGCTAACCAGGATTTAGAGGCTATCAAAGATAGCAATGAAGGCTTACAGAAAAAGATTCTCTCTCTGGAATCTGCTAATCAGAATTTACAGGTTTTAAAAGATGGCCAAGGCTTTATGAGGACATTCATTCCCTTGTCTCACTCTCCTTGCTGACCTGCATTCCTTTGTTCCCAGCACTGAGTGACACAGGCAGTTTGACATGTTCAAAGCAATTCTCAATGACAAGGCACATCTGGCTTAATGGGCTGGGTTGTTTGGTGTCAACTTGATACAGGCTGAAATCACCTGGGAACCAGGGACCTATATTGAAAATGAATTCCTCTGCATGCTCAGGTAGTAAGCTGGATTGTAAGGCTTGTTCTTAATTAGTGATTGATAGGGAACACGCAGTTCAGTCAGTGGGGCTATTTCAAACCTAGAGTTCCTGGGTTCTATATGAAAGTAGCCTGGGCAGGTCATGGGGAGCAACAGAATAAGGGAACCCTTCCATGGCCTCTGCATCAGCTCTTTCCTCCAAATCTCTGCCCTGTTTGAGTTCCTGTCCTGACTACCTTTGATGACATGGAAGTGTAAGCCAGACACACCGTTTCCTCCCCAATATGTGTTTTTTTCTCATGGTGTCTCATCACAGCAAATAAACCAAAACTAAGACACATACCTGAAAACTTGCTCTAAAAAGAAATAAATAGCAATGTGTGGAAAATCAAAAGAAGTTTCTAATGACTGAGAGACATCAGAAATGTAGGAAACACAAATTATTGACATTATATACAAAAAATGCAAAAAAAAAAAAGAGAGGTACTGTGGTGTGTTGAATGAGAATGGCCTCCCTTAGCCCATATGTCCGCAAGCTTAGACATCAGGGAGTGATGCTACTAAGGAGGAATTAGGGGGTGAGGTGTTGTTGGAGAAGGTGTGGTCTTGGTGGAGTAGTCTATCACTGGGAATGAGCTTTGAGCTTTCAAGGGCCATAGCCAGGCCCACTGCTTTTCACTTTTCCTGCTGCATGTGGATCTGGAGGTAGAAGTATCTGCTACCATGTCTGCCTGGGTGCTGCCACACTCCCCACCATGATGATAATAGAATAAACATCTGAAACTGTAATGAAATGCTTTCTTTAAAATACTTGCCTTAGTCATGCTGTGTCCTCACAGCAATAGAACACTGACTGAGACAGGACCTGGTGCCAGGGAACAGGGTTCAGCTGTGACAGGCCAGACCATGCTGCCTGTTGATGGACTGTGGACCTTGGCACTTTGGATTAGGAAAGTGGCTGAATGTGTTGAGGGAGGGATAGTGGGCCATATTAGAAAGAGCTTGGAGGCAGAGGTGCAGAGACAAATGTAGATAATGATGGTCTGCTCAAGAGAAGTTAGTGGAGAATACCAGTAAGTGCCATAGAGACCATTCCAGTGGTATTGTGACAAAGAATGTGGACACTTTGGGCCCTGCTTTCTGAAGGAGGCTAAATAGAAGAGGTTTAGATTAATGGCATTGGGAGAAGAGATTTCAAGACAGACTAATATTTATTCTACACAGTGGTAATTTGTGGTCAGTCTTGTGAAGATTTACAATGAAAAGGAACAGTCGATGCCAAGATATCAATCTGACTCTGATACCTACCAAATCATCTCCAGTGCCCAAACACACACTTTTAATCAAACCTCAACTCTCTGAGCCCTCAGTTTTCAGTGTGAGCATCTGCATGCACACACACACAATTCTGATAATCTGTCAAGTTTACAAGTGGAGAGATGGCTCAGTAGGGAAGGCCACATATTGCTTTTGGAGAAGACTTGAGTTTCATCCCCAGATCTAACATGGTGATGCACAATAATGCCTACATCTTGCAGAGGATCTGATGCCCACTTTTGTCTTTTATGGGCACCAAACACTCGTCAAGAACATACATACATGGATGTAAAACACCCATACAGTTGAAATAAAATAAGGAAATTCAGTAAATTAAAAACACAACCCCCAAATCTCTTATACGTCACCATAGATAAACAGCCAGGGAAACACAGAAATGTGACAAATATCTGTAGCTAAAACTATAAATTAGTAATTAAAAGAATCAAAGAATTAGATAAAAGGATAGATTTCCATGACTGTAGACAGGGAGCTTCATTACTATGTCAGTACAGATTTAAGCTATAGATTCAACAATAGTCCAACAAAATATCTAACTATTAATGCTATCAACAACAGAAAAAATAAAAAAGATCACCATGAAGAACAAATTGTCTACACAAGACTAAGTAAATAGCACACATAGTGACATCAACTAGCTTGAAAACTTCCCATATACCTACAATAAGACTATACTATTTGGAAAATAATAAAGACATTAACAGAATAGCAGAAAAAACTTAGAAATGGACACAATAAAAATATAGTCGGTGTTGACAAATGAGGATATGAAACCCACCTCAAAGGATTTCATGTTTCCTTGGAGAAACCCACAGGACCTCACTGGTCACCATGAGAAGTCATGGGACCTCAAGGAACCTCATAAGACCACCTGGGTCATCATGGAAACTCTCACACAACCTCATAGGTCCTCTTTGCCCAGTGCTGCCATTTCCATCCATGCCTCCCATGACCAGCTGTCTTTGCCATTCACCTGCCAGTGAGTGCTTTTCCATTTGATTGCCATATGCTACTGCACAGGCCCCGTGAACTGCAGAGGTTTTTTGGCATTCTTTAGCTGTTTGTCCTATATATAATTGTGGTTTAATGATTTTGTGGTATCTTCTTCCTCAAACTTGGCCATTCCATCTCAAGTCTAGAGGTTGACACTTTCTATTTTAGTTTGAGATCCATCAATGGTTGATGAGCAATCAGTAAACCATGACTTATCCAAATGATTTCACCATTCTGTTGGTCCCTGCAGTTCATAGTTGCCTCTCTTGAAGGAGGGGTGACCACTTTAGGCTCTGAACTATTTCTTCAGTGCTAACCATATCCTAGTCACTAAGGAATTCTGATATGCACCATTTCCACTGTAATACCTTTCCTTCCATGCTGAGGACTCAGACTTTGAAGAGGTCCAATCCATCATTATAAGGAGTGCCCAGATCACCATAGGATAGTTGGCCTACACTATCAGGTTCTCCATGCCTCAAAAAAATGTAGATTTTTTTGGACAGGATATTTATGCTCCTTATATGGAAAGTGTTTGCAATAGAATCCATATGGTAAGTGTAGGGGGACTCTTTTTGCTTTATGAAGAGTCCATAGATGCCAATTAAGCAATAAATATGATGATATATATCGTCAGGATACCATCTGGTTAAACAGTGGTCAAGGTTGCATGCACAGAGAAGAGCATAAAGACAGCCACAAAAGCTGCTCTTTGCTACTGTCCCCATTGGAAATCATCTGCCTTTCTAGTAATTCTGTAGAGGATTTATTACAATAACCTGTAAACACTGCATCTGACTTTTGACCCTGAGTAGTGGCATTAAAATGGTGAACTACCACCCCTTTAAGAAACAAGCAAGCTATAGAGATCTGTCTGTCTCTGCAGGGATGAAGAGCATGGGCCATCACTGCTCTCTCATGCATCTTAGCTCCCAACCTAACTCTGAGAGATTTAGAAAAACAGTTTGAGCTGTAGTAACCCTTTGAATTTACTTTAAAAAATTTAAATCTCTTAACTGTAATTTTTAACAGCAAACAATAAAATTGTCCTTTTTGTTTAAGAAGAAAACTCAAAAGCTGATGTCCAAAATGTCATGAGTCACATTACAATCTATAGTCTAACACTGTAGCATGGAATTCAGACATGTGGTACAAGAAAACCCATGTTTCATTTCATGCCAGTAAGACAAGTGTGTTGTTGGTAAATTATCATTCGAATTTTTTTTTAATTTTTTTCTTGTCTGATCACATGAGTCTTCATATTATCTTGGATTGAATGACCAAGCTGATGAACTGTCACCTCTTATTAAGCAGGTCCTTCCTATTCAAACCTTACCTTTATCAATCCTGATGGTATTCCCCATTGTTTTTCTCCTGTGAAAGCAAAGGTAAAATTTCTTCCCCAATGGAACACATATCCCAGTTTCCATTCTGAGGTTAATGCATCTTTAAAATATACAATCTAATTTAATTCAAAAGTTATTTGTACTATACATTATCTCATTGTACCTATTGTCTATTCTCAAGGGCATATATAAATTTGATGTTAATAAACCACTGTGTAATCTAACATTGGGAGTTTTGATGCTGACAGATAGTGACTAGATCAAATTTGATATTGGGGCCTTCAGAAGGCCCACTTAGAACATTCCCCATGTCAAAGGTTTACCTTGTCTGTCCCTTCATTATCTGAATTCAGCATTACAACGCCAGCCTTTGCCACACCTTCTGCATACTCCAGGAGGCTGAGACCTTTTTAAATTATCTCTAGAAAAAATGATGTGCATTCTATGCAGGGGCTTTACCCATGAGCCACAACATTTCCTGGATTTTTTAAATATTGTACTGTACTCATGTTTATTGTCATAACTGAGTTTTGGGTCCAGAAGCTCAAAACTATCTACTAAGCCCATCTACAATATTTCTGCAATCACCCCATGTTCCACATTGGTTATGTTTCCCTTTCACAGTGAGCTTACACTCCCTGGTGTATTCTTGTGATGTAGGTGGCATATCAGAAGTTGTAACATGTGAAGTGTTGGAGAGTAATGGGAATCACAAGGAGAGTGTAGGGCGTCATGGTGAGATGGGGCTGGCTGAGCACAATTGGTAATGTCCCAGTCTAATCTCCCAGTGCAGGAGTCCTGGTCATCATTCTGCAGGCTGAGAAAGATGGTCCCTAAGGTTTTATATTGCAGAGGTCAATGATGGAGACTGAATGACTGAGCTGTCTCCTCAACAGGCTAGGGCTTGCATCAGCTGCATCTATAGCAAGACATATCCACACAACTCTGATCATAAATCAAATCCCCACATTCATTGGTCATAGATGGCTGAAGCAGGGACATGTCCCTGAGGCACCTGGCCCAGGCTGGATCCAGCAAACTATCCCTCTCTGTACAGAGATGGTTTTCACTATGTTCCATCACCTGACCATGCTCCACAGAGCCAGTAATAACTATATTGTCTGCAGCAAGTCTGTGATTTGACTTCTCAGGGCTTCACCTCCTCCTCTTCCTCTTCCTCCTCCTCAGACCTGGCCAGGATAGCCTGCTGTACCTCAAGGCCTCCTTTTGCAGAAAGGCTTCTTTGGAAGTTCTGTAATCTGAAGGGGGAAGCGGTTTAATGAGTGGTCATCCTGAGCCAGGATGCAACAAGGGACCTCTTCACTGGAACTAAGTACAAGATACCAGATTCAGGACAGGAGCTGTTCCAACTCAGAACTTGTGTTTGAATGCCCCAGGTGCTGAAAATGTTCCTCATTTAAATGTTTGGTAAGAAAAAAATTCAAACATTTACATTGTTACTCTTGAATGGATAACAGATCATGTTTTGATGTTCATGAAATGATGGCATCCATTGGCCTCTTCACGAGGGAAATATTCAGCTTCTAGGGATTTGAACTTGATCTCAGGTAAAACAAAGTACAAAAGGGGTGGAATATATAGGGCCAGAATGACAAACAGGAAAAGTAAAGCAATATGTGGACAATACAGCCATGAATTTATGGGTGTGTGATTTGTTACCACAATCAAAAACACAGATTATCTTTTAATGACTCAAGGCCCTGTGTACTCACAGCACAAATAAACCAGGCACTGTCCACTGTCTCAACTTTAGGGCAGCAAATACTTTGTCTATTTGGCTTTAGAGAGAAAGCCACAATGCCTCCCCTTTACGTACGGTCTCCATTGGAACATCTTAGGAATTCTAGAGTCTGGAGATGCCATGCTATGCCCAATAACGATAAAGTCAACTTGGAGTATAATATCAATTTATGAAATGCCCAATTTTGACCTGTGACATCCACACATGCACATTCACACAAAGAACACAAACAAAATGATACAACTGAGGGCTAGAGAGATGATTGTGGGGGTAGTGATACTCGCTGCCAAACCTGTTCTATCAGAGAACCATCCCTGGGAACCAAATGGTTGAAGGAGAAAATGGACTCAGGTAAGTTGTACTCTGCTGTGGGATGATTTGTATGTCCTGTGGTAGCCCTTCTTGGGTTCCTTGTGGCGTTACCCAGCAGGTCCGTATAGAGGATGATTAGGACCATGGGCCTGAGTGCAGGTGTTTGAGATGGTCTGCACTTGGTTGTGCTGGGGGATGGTCTGTATGTCAAGTTGTTCTGATTGGTCAATAAATAAAACCTGATCGGCCGTGGCTAGGCAAGAAAGATAGGCGGAACTAGCAGAGAGGAGAAATAAAAGTACAGAAAGGCAGAAGGAGACGCTGCAGCCGCCGCCATGACCAGAGAGGCTGCAGCCGCCGCCATGACCAGCAGCATGTGAAGATGCTGATAAGCCACCAGCCATGTGGCGAGGTATAGATTTGTAGAAATGGATTACTTTAAGATATAGATTTATGGAAATGAATTAATTTAAAATATAAGAATAGTTAATAAGAAGCCTGCCACGGCCATACAGTTTGAAAGCAATATAAGTCTGTGTTTACTTGGTTGGGTCTGAGCGGCTGTGGGACTGGCGGGTGGCAGAGGTTTGTTTTGACTGTGGGCAAGGCAGGGAAACTCCAGCTACAAATGGCGCCTGAACGTGGGGCTAAAGAAAAAAAGGGCTAAAGAAAAAAAGGGACTAAAGAATTGTTAAAAATCCTGCTACACATATATAACCAAAAATTTGTGTTGTTTAGAATCTCCAGCTGAGGGGGCCTCATTCCAGAAAGCCCACCTTTGGCAGCTCCTCCCCCCAGAGATGCCTGGGACCATGCCCATGCCTACTGGCTATTTAAGACCTGGCCATTAGAGCTGCCATGGGTGCTCTCCTCTTCTGTCTCATGCCTTCTTGAGAGACCCTGGAGTGCTCTGCTTTACTATGCTCTATTTATTAAATCTGGATTTATTAATTTGGTTTGATTTGACTTATTGCATCAGTGAAAGAGGAATCCAGCAACCAGGAATCCAGTACTTATCACAGACATACATATATATCAGCTTACACTTGAAAATTACTTGCCATGTCTTGGAGAATTTTGATAATGTTCTTCAATATTGTGGTCTTCCCATTTGTACCCTAAAATACAGTACCAGAAAATGTGATATATTACTGGAAATTAGGAACAATTGAAATTAATGTCTTTCAAGAACCTTAGAACAATGCCTGATATATTCACCAGATGTTTTTCTTCTTTAACATTCAAAACTATAGGAGATCACCAATCTCCAAGAAAGGCTTCTTCCCTTAAGTTAAAAACTGACAGAAAGCTCACATTCTTACCTACAATAGTGAGGCTCCAGTAGGTTTCCAGCATCACATCTTTGTAGACACTCTTCTGGGAAGGATTCCAGCAAAGCCCACTCTTCATGAGTGAAGTTCACATGCACATCCTCATAGGTCACTGCATCCTAAAGTATCCCATATATGTACATAATAGAAATGGTGAGACTGCATTGAAAATGTACACTTCATTGAGAATATATTTACATAATTCTATGTGCTTGATACATTCTATGACATGGGTCAGTCAATAGCAAATGCAGTCACCAACTCATTTTAAAAGGAAACATCAAGAGAGAATGACACCTTCCATTCCACTGTCCACAGAATAGATTATGGCACAGCAGGAGAAATGCCTAGGAATTTATACAGAGAGACATGCAAACAGAGTAACACTATCTACTATACATCAACAGAATTTTATCAAAATTATTAACTTCAAGAAAGGATGGGCAATAAGGGTGTGGTGGTGCACAACTCTAATCCCAATCCTCGGGAGGCAGAGACAGGTGAAATTTGTGATTTCTGAGCCTGCCTGGTCCATGTAGAGATTGCAAGGACAGCCAAAGGTACATAGTGAGACCCTGTCTCTAACAAAAAAACAAACAAACAAAAACAAAAAACAGAAAGCACTCAGGCATCACTCAAAATTTCTCCCTAGAGTTAAACATTCAAGCCAGTTCTATATTTGTCTGTTGACAGGTAAAACTAATAATTCCCAAGAAGCAAAGCATTTTTATTCAGTTGCTGTCTGGAAGATCAATGAGTTCTCAAGAACATTAGTAAAGTAAATGCTGATCCTAAAACAGTAAAACAAACACCAAAAGGGAAGGAGTATATACGGATGGGTTAACAGATACGATCACACATTTGAAAATAATGTAAAAATATAAAAACATACACAAAGGTAGGGACAATATTACACATTGACAATTCAGTGATTCAGGAGATCACTATTAATTTCATGAATGAATGGATTTTTGCTCTGAAAAATGAAACCAATGCCAAAGTTCTAAGTCATTACAGGGCTAAAGTTCAGCACAAGAGCAAATGCCTGACATGTACAAAAACCTGATTCAATCTGCCAAAAATATAAACATGAAAATATCAGGCAAGAAATATGGATTGGCAAGGAAAAGCAATTGCTTCTACTTTACTTTACATTGTTTCAGAATGAAGTTTGTTCTGTTGGTGATGGCATGCCTACATGAGAAGTAAGGGGGCTGCTCACTTTCAACAAAACAAAGATATATGGTGAGACTATAGTCCTCCATAAAGGATCTATGGTGATATTTTAATTGTACTGAAATGTGATTTTATTTGTATGTTAATAAATAACGTTGCCTGTGGGTCAGAGCTAATAGCAAGCCAGAGCAGAAACTCAGCAGTGGTGGTGCACATCTTTAATCCCAGCTCTTGGGAGGCAGAGCTAGGTGGATCTCTGTTTGGTCAAGGATACAGCCAGCATGGAGACACATGCCTTTAATCTCAATACCAACCATAGAAGACCTGGAGTAGTTCACAGGCAGTGAAGAGGTCATGTGGTTGGGTTTATGACCAATGAGAAGTCAGAATAGAAAGTTTATAAAAAACACAAACAGATAGGAAGTAGCTCTCTTGCTGAAGAGGACAACAGCAGCAGTGCAGGGTAAGGTTCTTAGCTCTGACCTCTTGGGCTTTCATCTCTGCATTGGCTCTGGGTTTCTTATTTAACAAGAATGTTCATCTACATTTGGCACCCATTGGGCAAGAATTCATTAAAAACCACTTGGCTTGGCTTGGCAGCAGGTCCAGTTTCCCGCCTAGGCGGCCTGGCTCCCTAGCTCAGGCCCAGGTCAGTTTAGTCTCAGGCCAGACTGACTGTAGCCCCAAGCGGTTACCCACAGCTGGAGCTGCTTGCTTAAAGCTGGTGCTACAAACAACTCAGGCCTGCCCTGCCAGAGCTACCACTAATTGCTGTGGTCAGAGTTTAAGAAAGCCAGAGCCCAGGCTGGATTTAAGCTTTTAGCCAGAACTACTTGTGGCTACACTTTCTTGCTTGCTTTCTTTTCTCTCTCTCTCTCTCTCTCTCTCTCTCTCTCTCTCTCTCTCTCTCTCTCTCTCTCTCTTTGGATTCACACCTTAGACACTAGGTAGCTGTTTTGAAATTTCCTCAGATTTCTACTGTTCTATGCAGACTTGGTAAGTCATTTAAGATATCAGATATTTTAAAGGAAACTATTTAAAAGAGAATTTTTTTCCACATTAAAAAAAATGGGTTTTGCCTTTAATCCCAGCACTCAGGAGGCAGAGGCAGGCAGATCTCTGTGAGTTCAAGGCCAGCCTAGTCTACCAAGCGAGTTCCAGGAAAGGTGCAAAGCTACATAGAGAAACCCTGTCTCGAAAACACCAAAAAAAAGGGGGGGGGCTTTATGTGTACATTGGAAGAAAATTGGGCTTTGTTTGAAATTTTAGGGAGTCTGACAATGGAACAACTATATGAGATTAATGTTGATCAAATTATGCACTTCATTATTTTTCTTATCCTCATATTAATATTTAAAAAGATAGTCAATTTAAGTGCCAGGATAAAAGTTTTAGGAAAACCTGTTAAACCTGTTAAAATAAATTATAGAGAAACTCAAATTCAGACAGAAGAAATTAACAGTGAAGTTGTTTCAAGATTGGATCATAAGGTTACAGAAAGAAAGCCTGTTTTCACACAGTCACCCTTAATTTATCCGGGAACCATACAGCAGTTAGCTGATCAAGTGAATACACAAAATATTTGGACTCCAATTCAAATGTTAGATTTACAAAGGTTTAAGGAGACAATAATATCTTATGGCATGCATTCCCCATATGTAAAGCAAATGTTAAACACGCCGTCAACTTATAATAGGATTATACCACAGGACTGGCAGGAGCTGGCACATGCTGTTCTGGAACCTGTACAACAGCTCCAGTGGCAAATGTGGTTCAAAGAGGAGGCTGCAAACATAGAAAAACAATGGAGGGATCAAGGAATACAAGTCTTCCAGGATCAGCTTGTTGGAGAAGGCCAATATGCTGCAGTACAAACACAATGTTTATATGATATCCGAAACTTAATTCTATGTCAAATGGCAGCCTTGAATGCATGGGACAGAGTTGAGGAACCAGGGAAGAAAACTGAGTCATTCACAAAGGTTATAGAGGGCCCAAAAGAATCTTGCACAGATTTCTTACAAAGACTGGCTTCAGCAGTAAAGAGAATGGTCCCGGATTCAGAAGCTAGTCAGATAATAATTGAGTCTCTGGCTTTTGAGAAAGCAAATTAGGCATGCAAGAGAATAATCAGGCTGTTAAAAGCAAAATCTGTACCCTTGGAAGATTGGATTAGAGACACGGTTAATGTAGAGGCTCATGACCAAGATGATATGTGGGTAGGAGAAGCAATTTCAAAAGGTTTGAGGAATGTTAGATGTTTTGGATATGGAAAGCAAGGACATTTGAAAAGGGACTGTAAACAGGGCATTCCTAGAAACAATGTTTCTTCAAGGAATAATGGTAACAGAATGCCCCTTCCTTCTGGAGTATGCAGAAGGTGTGGTAAAGGAAAACACTGGACCAATGAATGTAGATCACGAAGGGACAGGCAAGGTAATATTTTGCCTTGTTCTATTGGAAACTACCGGAGGGGCCTCAGGCAGGTCCCCAGAGCAAATCTAGTTCAGACCATTCCTGCAGTCACAGAGGAAACCCCTACTCAGAGCAATTAAATAACCAAATGCCTATTGGAATAAGTCATGCTGGTCAGGATGATGAAAGAGAGAGAATAGAAAATTCAGGAGAAAACATAAAGAAAAAATTTTGGAAAACTTCTATAAATTGTAGCATGAATCTTAAAAGTTCTTATTAATAAAATCAAACCCAGGGCCAGTTATTGGGGTGAATACTGGAAGGTCAGAGAGACAGAACAATTCACACCTATCTCACCTCACCAGTTCCTCAGCTGGTCCTGTTTCCTCAGACTGGAAGCTTCTGTGTCCTCATCCCAATGGCTCTCAGCTGAATTGTGTTGCTTCAAAGCCTGAAAGCTTAACAAGCCAAATGCTTAACCAGCCAAATGCTTCTAGTTTCTGGTCCTCATGCCTTATATACCTTTCTGCTTTCTACCATCACTGCCTATGATTAAAGGCTCGCTTTCTGGGATTAAAGGCATGAGTCACCATGCCTCAATGTTTCCAATGTGGCCTTGAACTCACAGAGGTCCCAGATGGATTTCTGCCTCTGGAATGCTAAGATTGAAGGCCTGTGCTATCACTGCCTAACTAGTGGCTTTTCTGTTCTCTGACCCCAGATAAGTTTATTAAGGTACACAATATTTTGGGGAACACAATAACACCACAATAAATGAACAAAGACCAAAATTAACAATAAGAATAAATAGTGTTTTGTTGTCTGCTCTGGTAGACACAGGTGCTGACATTACCATAATTGCACCAGAATTTTGGCATCCAACTTGGCCTCTTCAGGAGGTAAATGTTCAAGTGTTAGGAATTGGAAAATTATTTCATGTGAAACAGAGTGCAAGATGGCTCGAATGTATAGGTCCAGAAGGACAGAGAGGAAAATTACAACCATATGTGGGTAACATAGCTATGAACCTGTAGGGTCAAGACCTGTTGCAACAATGGAATACTCAGATTAACATCCCTCCAATCTTAGAAACAAATCATAAACTAGCACATGTTTCTGAGAGAAATATTAGAAGATATTATTCTAATGAGTGGTCACCAGCCATCCATATTATACAAGAACAGGGCACAACAACTGATGATCTTCCAAAGACACCAACAGCTCTACCTTTAAAATGGTAAACAGACAAGCCTGTATGGGTCCAGCAATGGCCTTTAACAACAGAGAACCTCCAGGATTTAGAAGAGCTGGTAGAAGAACAGTTAAATGATCAACATATTGAAGAATCAACCAGTCCTTGGAATTCTCCTGTATTTGTTATTAAAAAGAAATCTGGTAAATGGAGAATGGTAACAGACCTTAGAGCAATTAACAAGGTAATTCAGCCAATGGGATCTCCATAGGATGGCCTCTCATAGTTATTGATTTAAAAGACTGTTTCTTTTCAATACCCTTACAAGAAAAACACAGAGAAAGATTTGCCTTCACAGTGCCTACTTACAATAATTCTCAACAGGTTAAAAGATTTCAATAGAGAGTCCTCCCACAAGGAACGTTGAATAGCCCAACTTTGTGCCAATATTTTGTTAAACAGGCATTGAAAGTGATACGTAAAAAAATCCCTATATCTATAATTTATCATTGTATGGATGATATTTTACTAGATGACTCAAATGCAGATACTTTAGAAAACAATGTTTGAAGAAATAAAGAAAATTTTGCCTTGCTGGGGATTACAAATTGCTCCTGAAAAGATATAAAGAGCAGATTCTAGTAATTATTTAGGATATAAAAGAGAGCTACAAAAAATTAGACCTCAAAAGGTGCAAATTAGGAAAGATAGACTACAAACTCTTAATGACTTTCAAAGATTATTTGGAGACATTTCTCATCTATGAACTATTGTTTGGGTAAAAAATGATGAACTGACTAATTTGTTCAAAACCTTAGAAGATGACAAGGACTTAAATAGTCCAAGAGAATTATCACCTGAAGCTGAGGAAGAATTGTCCTTGGTAGAAAAGAAAGTACATGAAGGGCACATGGATCATATTGATCCAAAGCTGGATTGCATTTTGGTTATTTTACCTTCTAGGTATTCCCCAACAGAAATATTAATGCTTTCATCTCTGCATTGGCTCTGTGTTTCTTATTTAACAAGGCCATTCATCTACAAGGATCCTCTTCCTAAGGAGAAGTTACCAATCGTGATTGTAAGTCACCAATGCAGGCTCACACCAAAGACAAATGCTCAAACTCAGCACACTACCTGGAAGATTTTTCATTCAACCCTCAACCTTTTGACACAGATCATGACAGGTTCACAGTCAAATCATGATGCACAATGCATTTAGTCTGATTTCAAAGATATTATGTGATAGTCCAATACTGTTTGATTGTCCACAGGTGAAAAGGGCTGTTTAAATGCTTTTTCTATGGCAGAACCCCTTAAAGGAGCTGGATCCGGGTTTTTTGTTTTATTTATTTATTTATTTATTTATTTATTTATTTATTTATTTATTTATTTATTTATTTTTGGTTTTTCGAGACAGGGTTTCTCTGTGTAGCTTTGCGCCTTTCCTGGAGCTCACTTGGTAGCCCAAGCTGGCCTCGAACTCACAGCGATCCGCCTGGCTCTGCCTCCCGAGTGCTGGGATTAAAGGCGTGCGCCACAACGCCCGGCATTGTTTTATTTTTACTTTTTTTTCCCCACCTTTCTCAGGCTGTATGTGGAAATTCCGTGCTCCACACTGAAACACCAAATGTACCAGGCACTTTTAAGGTAGACACCAGCAAGCTCCCACACCATGGCATAGAGACTTATGAGTTTTGAATGCTTGCCCAAGCTGAGGTTCACCTCTGGCTAGCTCTTTCCACTTAAATTAACCTGTTTCTCTTTATCTGCCTTATGCCCCCAGGCTATGTACCTTTCATTCTTTCTGTATATCTTTCCTGCTGTCTCCAGGTCTGCCTGGGGGCTGCCAGGCTCCTGGACCTGGGTGTGTCCCTCTCTTTCGCCCTGATTCTCTCCTTTCTTCCTCCCTCTCTTTCTTCTGGAGCATAGATTCTGCTCCTGTTTATTCTCTCTGCCCACCAGCCCTGTGTATCCCTCTTCCGCCCAGGTATTGGCCATTCAGCGTTTTATTAGACCACTCAGGTGCCTTAGACAGGCAAAGTGAAACAGCAACACATCTCTTCATAATTAAACAAACGCAGGATAAACAAATGTAACACATCCTTGCATCGTTAAACAAATGCAGCAGATATACATATAACATCTTGACATAAGATAATATTCCACATCATAAACAAAGGTAACAAATCTTTGTCCAGTTAAGATAATATTCCACAGCACATTACTCTTTCATTTAACCTGACTTGATTTCCCAGGGCATGTGGAGAATACAGACATAATATAACAAAGTACTACATAACCTGTCTTACTGACTCTTCCCTTGCTCTGAAGCACTATGACCAAGGGAACTCTTTTTGTTTGTTTTTATTTTTCCAGACAGGGTTTCTCTATGTAACAGACCTGGCTGTCCTAGGAATTCACTCTGCAGACCAAGCAGGGCTCAGACTCACAGATCTGCCTGCCTCTGCATCTCAAGTGCTGGGATTAATAGCAAGTAACACTACCACTGATTTAAACATTTTAACAAATTAAACCCAAAAGACTTCAGTCCAGGAAACATGGAGAGTCACAAATCTGATCACAGCCTAGATCAGACTCAATTGGGAGAAAATGGGGCCAAGCAACATCTTGTGTTTGGGGGCTGAGGAGAAGCTGAAAGACCTGGATGAGAACAACTGGCTTCAACGGTTACAATCAGTTGGTGAAACTCATCAATGGATTCAGCTGTCTCTGGTTGGAGCCATGGAATTCTTTCCTCTGTTCCCTAGCTGCATTGGGCTTACCTGCCTAGGATACAAGGACCATCTCATCTTACATGCATGCAAACCTAATTAAAGAGTCTTTTTAGGAAAGGGTAAAACAGTGCGATTTAACCATGGAGAGTTGGGGATCCCACTGGGAACTGTGCCTAATGGAGGATGTGCTGCCTTAGCAGGGAGCAGGTCTAACCTTGAGTAGAAAGTAACCATGTGTCTATCATGTCACTATTATATAATGACAATGCAGAATTTGAGCTACAGATACAGCAAAGTTCAATTCAACTCTAACAATTTATGCTACAAACTAAATTGCACGAGAAACAAAAATAACATGAGAAAATGTCATGAGGAATGAAAAATTGATCAACACACGACTGAATAAACAGTACATAAACACTGTGACACCATCTGACTTCCAACTTTGAATGAAATTGAAATAAAGACTGCACTGAACTGGGCAGTGGTGGCAGCATACACTGTTTAACGAAGCACTTGGGTGTTTGAGGCCAGCCTGATCTACAGAGTGAGTTCCAGGACAGCCTGGGCTACACAGAGAAAACGTATGGTGTGGGGGGAGACTGTGTAGTCTGGCAAAGAATAAAGAGATCAACAGAACATGATAAAACCACAATAAATATACATTCAATTTTGCCACATGAGGCCAGGAATCATAGTAAGTCTGGCCTTACTGACACACGTGACCTGACGACCCTGGCATCTACATGCAAATGTGTTAATGACACAGACTTTATGTCCGCACTACAGATGGATCCTACACCTGAATTTTCAGTGCCAACTGCAGAACTTCTAGAAGACACTAGAGTGACCAAGGCTCTGGAAGTTAGCAAATCTGCCCTCTCTGGCGACAGTTTTTACTGAATGAAATAAAAAAATGATCACCATGATCACCATGCTTTGCATGGTGACTAGGGTATTTCCGCACAAAAGCTCACACTCCCCCATGCTCTGTGAAGGCGCCAACCCCAGCAATAAATCACTCAGAGGTCCCGCTTTTGCCTGGGAGTTGCAGGGACCTCAGGGGACCAAGGGAATCACTCCAGACACTGCGTCCTGAGGTCATTTCCACAGCCTCAGGGGGACCCCTCACTGGCTCCCGTGGCTTCTCCCCATTAGTGATGGCGGCCACTTACTCACCATAGCAGATTACATGCTCACACTCTCTCCTTTTGGCTTCCAGCAGCAGTTATCACAGCCCAGCACACAGAACAGGAGATCCACCTTTAACCACTGAGCCACAAACCATCCTGCAGGGCGGACCGGAAGTGCCCTCCCCATTCTGATTGGCAGTCCATCTGGAGTTCCTGACTGGCTACTGAGGCCTGAGTGTTCTAAACAGCTCCCTTAGGGACAGTGCTGTGAAGTGAGGAAGACCAAGGATTGGCATCCCTGGCTTTCACCCCAGGCACTTGAACTGCCCCAGACCTGAAGAGATTGACATTCATATAGAACTTGGGGCTGGACTGCAAAGTCTTCCCTGAACTATTCCTTCCCTCAGGAGGACTCATTTCTGGGGAATTAGGTTTTGCTATGAACTGAGAAAGGACAAAGAAAACCTGCCACTTTCTGGGCTAGTAATACCTAGGCGTGCTGTAGAAAACGTGCTATGATTTTCATTTGTGTAAAAAAAATGTAATTAAAAAAACAATACACTAATATGCACTCTCTTAAACTATTATTCTGTGGAAACGGCCTATCAATGTAAATACAGGATTTAGAGAAGTAAACTCTATGGGATCAGAGTGAGCTTTTTTACTTATAACGATATTTACTAGAGAACTTCAATAGTCTAATGACTAAATTATATATAATTTATATATTTAAATAAGCATATATATGTATAATTGCCCATTTGACATAGGAGTCTATTGTGGTGATATTGTGTCCCCAATATATTGTGCACCATAATAACCTTATCTGGGGTCAGAAAATAGAACAGCCACTAGATAGACATAGAGGCCAGAAAATGAGAGCACACGCACCTTTAATCCTAGCCTTCCAGAGGCAGAGATCCATCCAGATCTCTGTGAATTCAAAGCCACACTGGAAAGAGCCAGGAATGGTGACACATGGCTTTAATCCCAGGAAGCAATGGCAGGAAGCAGAAAGGTATATAAGGAATGAATCAGGAACTAATGTAGATGTAACCAACCGTCTTATTAAATAAGAAACACAGTACCAATGCAAAGAAGAAAGCCAAGAGGTCAGAGCTAAGAGCTAAAACCTTACCTTTCCTCCTGTGGTGGTCCTACCTCTCCTGAACCAGAGCTACTTCCTGTGTTAAAGTCTTTATATAGAGTTTCTGTTCGGCCTTCTCATTGGTTGTAAACCCAACCACATGACCCCCTCATCACGACCTGTCTGTATAGACCTCCAGGTTTTCAATGGTTGGTATTGAGATTAAAGGCATGTGTATCCAATACTGGCTGTATCCCTGAAAATAGAGAATTACCTACCTCTGCCTACGAAGTGTTGGGATTACAAGCATAAGCCACGACTGACCTGCGTTCCTATGGCTTGCTAATAGCACTGACCCCCGGGCAACTTTATTTATTAACATACTAATAACATTTTAATACAAATAAAATATCACCATAAACTAGTCTTTTTTAAGCTTTTAGCTTTCAGCAGCAGTTCAACTGAGATCCATTCCCATGAGGACTCAGAAGTTTTCAGTCTGAGGAAACAAGATCAGCTGAGAATTGGCAACGTGAGGTTGGATGTGGCTTGTTCTGTTTCTCAGATCTTTCTGTGTTCACCCTAATAGCTTAGCTCCGGCTTTGTTTTTAGTAAAAGACCTATTAAGATTCATGTAACAGTCTATAGATTTGTTTTTTCTTACCTCGGCATCACTAGTGAAAATAAGTAAAGCAAATTAAGAATACTTATTTTTACATCACGCTTCTATTGTTTCTTTTTTTTTTTAATCAGGGTCTCATTCTGCAGCCCTGACTGGACAGGAACTTGATCTGCTGACCAGACTGGCCTAAGAATCATAAAGAAATGTTTGCCTCTGCTGTAGAGTGCTAGATTAAAGGGCTGCTCCACTCTGCATGACTTCTAGTAATTCTGCACAGTTACTAATGAAATAAACAGCAGCTGTTGAGATTCAGCCTCAGATCCTGTCAGTCTGCTTCCCTACCAACTTCACACCTCCACTTTTGGACCGGAACCTCAACAGAGCTGGACTCTGGCAATAAAGTCCCTGTCAAAGAGTTTTTATAAAGGGGAGAGAGAGAATTTTCTGCTGGACACATCTTGGCCACAAAGACAGAATCTTTTCTAGACCTTTAGACTTCCAGGCCAGCCATGGAGCTTTGGGACTTCTCCTTTCACAAGATCTGACTGAAACTCAGATCTCTTCTCCTAATCCTTTAGTTAATGCTTAAATGAATGCTTAATTTCATGGTATATGAACTAATGAAGCAAATTTCATAATTTTGAACTGTATCATTGGGTGTGATTGAATGAGAAAAAGAATAAAAAGAAAAGGACATGACTGCTCCTAAATATGGTGGAGGAGAAAGTTTACTGTAGTTGTGTGGGAGAGCATAGTCAGAGACAAGAATATCTGAGGGAGGCCAGAGTGGATAAAAGCACACTGAGCTGGGTCATGTGGAGAGAGTGGGAGGGGAGGAGAAGAGATGGGAACCGGGTGGAGCAGTCAGGAGGCCAAACATACAAAAGAGACAGGTGACCAAAATGTCTAAATTACATATGGAAGAGCCTCTGGGGGAAGGATAGCCCAGCCTCTGGGCAGAAGAGTTCAGGGTAGGGGGTTCAGTATGCCAGGCATACTCTGTATCAGGTAGAGACTGGAGAATTCTGGGACAAATTTGTGACCAAATCCAGATTTGCTATGACAAATAGTCACCTCAGCCATTTGTCCCAAGCTTGAATCTTAACATCCCAGCCTTTTGTTGATAGAAAATCAGGCAGCAGTTAGAGCAATCTGCAGCATTTGATTGCTTGGAAATCTGCTGGAAGAGACACATATTAGCAACAGAAGATAAAGCTGAGGAGGTTAGGGGGAAATTTGTTTCTTAGGTGTCCATTTGAAACCTTTAGGTCCACAGTCCTTGTCACTCTGGAAGAGGAGTCCCATGACCAGAGAAAGGGGAAGATTCCACCCTCAGGAATAGTCAGGTGAGGAAGCAGGCCATTGATTGACAAGAGTATATGTCTTGAGTCCATTGGACATGTGAGGGGTGGAAGGAAGTAGATGACCTGAAGCTTACAAGACTTTTTAAAATTTATATAGAGAGGCACAAGTTGTAGATATGTTAGCATTACTACTATCTGTAA
This sequence comes from Peromyscus maniculatus bairdii, assembly GCF_049852395.1. Classification (NCBI taxonomy): domain Eukaryota; kingdom Metazoa; phylum Chordata; class Mammalia; order Rodentia; family Cricetidae; genus Peromyscus; species Peromyscus maniculatus. The sequence goes on along the minus strand of NC_134873.1, from coordinate 7,397,436 downwards.
TATGTACTAATATCACATTGTAGGAAGCACAGTAGACTCACACCCTTATGTCATGGTAAATGCTTGGGGACCCAAAATGATTCAGGCTTAAAACCATGAACACGAAGATGGCAGAGACAAGCAGACGCAGGTGGGCCTGTGGCAGCGGCCCGCGGAGGTGGACGGACCGGCGGCAGAAGCCGACAGGGACATTTAGGCCCGGCGGCAGCTGGCAGAGACATTCAGGACCAGCGGGGGCCCACAGAGGTGGACAGGCCCGGCGGCGAAGTTAAGCAGAGAGGAGGTGGACGGGCCCAGCAGCGGTGGCTGACCCGGCAGCGGCCCAGAGAAGTAGACAGGCCATGCAGTGAAGACAGGCAGATGCAGGTCGGCGACCTGCAGAGGTGGACGGGCCCGGTGGCAGCAGCCGACAGGGACATACAGGCCCAGTGGCAACCGGCAGAGACATACAGGCCCGGTGGCGGCCCACAGAGGTGCATGGGCCCGGCAGCAGTGACAAGCAGAGGTAGGTAGGCCCACGGTGGCAGCCGGCAGAGACATACAGGCCCATTGGTCGCCCGCAGAGGCAGACAGACCCAGTGGCAGCTGACAGGGACTTACAGGCCCGCGGCGGAGACAGGCGGATGCAGGCGGGCCTGTGGCGGCGGGCCACAGGGGTGGACAGGCCCGGGGACGGAGAGGGGCGGAAGCAGCTTGGAACGGGGACACCCCTAGCCCCAACACCTGGGGAAGAGGCTATCTCTGTGGTTCGGAACCAGGGCGAGTCTGGACACTCTGTCTGGGGACAACCCAGGGCCCAACTGCTGATCCTGTGAAACCCAACAACTTGGAGGTGTTGGTGAGACTACCCTGCTCAGCTGCAACCCATCTGGGAGAGGATTCAGATGCCTACAGTTTGAAGTCTGAAGAAACAAGGTCAGCTGAGGAGTTGACAAATGAACAAAACCTGACCTGGGAACACAGAAGAAGGCGCTACCCAGCCACTAAACCAGATCACCAGAATCATAAGTATATAATTCACCGACTGAAATCAGCTGTCCCTGAAGAAACAGCCCAAGAGCACCAATTTAACCAAGAACTCCTACTAAACCAAGACTAAAAATTAGAACAAGAGAGGCACTCTCAGACAGAGACACCACCTGCACCGCACAGAGGAAAAGATGAGTAGACGCCAGCGCAAAAATACAGGCAACAACATAAAGACCTATATGGCAACATCAGAACCTAGTGATTCTACACCTGCAAGACCTAAACATACCATGACAGAAGAAACAGAAGCAATCAACCCTAAAAATGACTTTAAGAAGATGATAGAGGCCCTTAAAGAAGAAATAAAACATTCCCTCAATGAGGAAATAAAAACTTTCCTTAAAGAGGAAATGAAAAACTACCTTAAAGAGGAAATAAAAACTTTCCTTAAAGAGGAAATGAAAAACTCTCTTAAAGAGGAAATAAAAACTTTCCTTAAAGAGGAAATGAAAAACTCCATTAAAGAGGAAATAAAAAACTCCCTTAAAGAAATGGAAGAAAAAACGAACAAAAAATGGGAAGAAATCAAATCAAGCCAAGAAAAAGCAATTAAACAGATGAAAGAAACATTCCAAGATCTGAAAAATGAATTTGAGACAATAAAGAAAACACATGCTGAGGGAATGCTGGAAATAGAAATCCTGACAAAACGAACAGGAACTACAGAAACAAGCATAACCAACTGATTGCAAGAGATGGAACAGAGAATCTCTGACACTGAAGACACGATAGAGAAAATAGATTCGTCAGTCAAAGAAAACACTAAAGACAAAAAAGTCCTAACACAAAACGTCCAGGAAATTTGGGACACCATGAAAAGACCAAACCTAAGAATAATAGGGATAGAAGAAGAAGAAGAATACCAACTCAAAGGCACAGAAAATATATTCAACAAAATCATAGAAGAAAACTTTCCTAACCTAAAGAAAGAAATACCTATGAAGACACAAGAAGCTTACAGAACATCGAATAGGCTGGATCCAAAAAAAATGTCCCCTCACCACATAATAATCAAAACACTAAACACACAGAACAAAGAAAAAATATTAAGAGCCGCAAAGGAAAAAGACCAAGTAACATATAAAGGTAAACCCATCAGAATAACACCAGACTACTCAATAGAGACTATGAAAGCTATAAGATCATGGACAAATCTCATGCAGACACTAAGAGACCACAGATGCCAACCCAGACTATTATACCCAGCAAAACTCTTAATCACCATAGGCGGAGTAAACAAAATATTCCAGGATAAAACCAGATTTAATCAATACCTGTCTACAAACCCAGCCCTACAGAAAGCACTAGAAGGGAAAATTCCACCCAAAGAAGCTAAACACATCCATGAAAAATCAAGCAATAGATAATCCCACACCAACATACACCACAGAAGGACAACACAACACAACACAACCACAAAAAATAACAAGAATTAACAATCACTGGTCATTAATATCCATCAATATCAATAGTCTCAACTCACCTATAAAAAGACATAGGCTAACAGAATGGATAAGAAAACAGAACCCATCCATCTGCTGCATACAAGAAACACACCTTAACTTCAAAGATAGACACTACCTCCGAGTAAAAGGCTGGGAAAAGGCTTTCCAAGCAAATGGACCTAAGAAACAAGCTGGTGTAGCTATCCTAATATCTAGAGAAAAAGGATGTTTCAAAAGAGAAGAAGTCTTGTGGCAATGCCTCAGTGGTCCAGGTAACTACCAGAACTCGGAAATCCGCGACGGAGTCTAAGCAGAGATCTAGAGTGGAGTGCTGAGTTCTGGCAAACAGCTGCATCTTTCTTCCAGTAAGTACCTGAACAGGGCTGATGTGAATTATGTACAGTCCAGATTTTAAGAATCATACTCTCTCAGGGATCTCCACAAACTAGTGGGTGTCCTCCCTCGATGCCCCTGTGAGACAGTCTCTGTATGGGAGAGGCCTCATGTGACTTTGTCTCTGGTGTTCCTCTGGGGACACCTGTTTGAGAAACTGTATGCTCCAGAACCAGCTCTCGTGTCCTTTGGCCAATGCCGGAGTGTGAAATAGTCCAACGTGGGAAACAAAAGATGATCCCAATCGGGAATCGTGACTTTTTTTTTTTTTTTTGATGATGGTCATATTCTGTTTTGAAATAACCTCTGTGTATTTCATTTATTTTCTTTTACCTGGCGATCTCTGAGCAGGCTTCAGATTTTGACAGTTGATGAAAGATACGACAAGCATTAATGTGTGGGTGAAAAGCTTGGTGAAATTCTGAGTGAAGTTTTAGTTAAAGTTGGTTGAACTTGGGATTGACTGGGAGGCCAAAGATTTAAAAAGCAGAAGATTCTCTCAAGAAACAAGTTGTGTGATAATAGTGTGTTTTGTGTGTGTGAATGAGAATTTGTAAATGTTGAATTCTAGGCTTCGACAATCATTGTCAGTGCAGATCAAGCTGCAAGTATTTATGTTTTAAAACTTAAATTATAAAGCTAGTTACGTCTTTCTAACAACTAGTTTTAATGTTTATGAGCATATTTTACCTACATTACCTTTTCAGGATGTTGAGAAAGATGCATCACAAGCACAGACTGGAGGCTGGGGGCTAGATGGTTTTGAGGAAGAGGTCTTGGTGGACTCTTTCATAGAGCAAAGGGAAGCAATGCCTTCTGGGAAATGAGCTAAGTTTTAATCTAGTCTTTAAGATTAGAAGTCAAAAACAAAAATATTAAGGAAAGGAAAACCTAATTGATCTTTGAAGTATTTTTATGTGGAATTGAGTGGGACTTTTGAGGCCTTTCTTCCAGAAAACAAGGACTTGGTTGTCAGGCCTATATTAGGCCTAAACCTTGGTGCCATGTAGTTGTACTTAAATCATTTCAATGGAAAGTGTCTTAGTGATTGGAACTTCTAGTGCAGTTTGGAGTTCTTCCATTTGAAAAATGTGATATTTGCATGTGATTGTTTGAATCTTGTTTTCTAGTCCCTCCCCATCACCACCCTCATAGTCTGAAGGTAGATTTTTCTCTTGATAAAGGAACAAAAAAAGTGAACATCTTGTTTGTAAATAGGTATCTAGTAACTAGTGGTAAACTTGAAATGGTAGAATTCTTTAAAGCCTAATTCTAGGTAGCCTTAAGAAAATGTATCTTAATTATTTTTGAACCTGTATTCACCTTGTTTTTTTCAAATATCTTAAGTTATATTTTCTTTTTCAGAGCTGCTTCTTATTTGGGGCTACTTTTTTTTTTAATTGAGGTGTAATTCATAAAAGGGTATATTGTTTTGATGAGACTTTTTACAACTGTGGCTGGATGTCTTTCTTTAGTCTTCCAAGAAGGGCCATTTTACTTTTTTAGAGTTATTTTTTAAAGTCATGAGGTCAACAACTTGGACTACTATGCATGTAAGTGCTAATGCAAATTAAAAGCCAAGTTGACCTCCAGCAGCAGTTCATTCTATGTTGATAGTGAGAGAACACTTTGCCTGTTAGGATACTGTTACTCGTGGACTGACATGCTGAAGAAACCCCTCTCTCTATTTTGTTTTTTGCAAAAATCAAGGTATATTCTAGGGTTTCCTGGTTGACCTCAACAGATAAACCGAGATGATAGTCTTAGTTCAGAAATGATCTGAATGTAGATTTACAGTCTACGTGTATAGCTGGCTAAGTGAGATCGCTTTCACAGTTCTGCATGTATCCCATCGGCTCCCCATTAGTCACTGAACTCTTAAAACTGGTATTGTAACATTATCACAATGTTTTGCGCCAATTTTATAAACTTTTCAGTGCAATATGTGTTCCTTTTCTGAGGCAAACCAAAGGTATATTTCTCAAGATTCTGCTGCTAACAGCAGCGTTGATGGAGGATTTTTTATACATTTGTAATAGATAGAAATAAACCAGAAAAAAAAAAGGAGAAAAACAAAGTGGTGGAGGAAAAGGTGAACACTGCAAGAATACTCAAAAGGGCTGAGAGTTGCAAACGCCAAGAATGGCTTTGCATAGTAAATGGAATAGTACAGCTCTGAACTATAGCTTACTTTTCCTGGTTTGGTCTGACAGAATGATTGAATGCTTTTGTACAAAAATCAGAGCCTTAAAAACAAGGATTTGGTGAGATTGTAAAATGGTGTGCCACTTTGGCAAAACAGTTTGGTGGTTGGTCAAAATGCAAAACATTGTTATTCTGTTACTCAACATTCTACCCTTAGGAATATATCCTCAAACTACTGAAAATGTGCACCTATGAAACATGTACATGAAAGTTTACAGCAGTGTGTTGCTAATAGTAAAAAAGTTAAAACAACTCAAATAGCTATCAAATACTGGAGAGAAATAAAATGTGGCTTATTCATACAATAGAATATTATTAAGACATAATAATGAATGAGAAACTGACAGATTAAATGACTTTGGTGAACCTTCATAATTTCATTTGTAGATCTTTCCATTTCTAATTTATAAATACATTTGGGGTTATAAATTATAAATGTACTGTCTCCTGTCAACATTATATACTTCTATTTGATGATTTCTGTGTCAAACATTATATGGAAATGTTTCCAAGTATTTTCTGTATTGACTGTGAATGAATAGAACAAAATAAATTCCTTTGATGGAAAAAAAAGCATGAACACTCTTTAAGGTGATCTCAGAGAGGACAGGAACATTCTGTGGAGCAGAAGGGCAATAGCTCACTTGATCTTGATTTTAAATATGAAAAAAAGCAGGGTCTCTTCTCTCTATCCAGAAGTCTGGATGTATGTAGATTATTCTGGTGTTTTAGCTCAATAAAAATAACTTTTAAGTCTGTACCTCAAAAACAACCAAATGGAATGTAAAATCTCAAGCTTGTGATTCTAACAATAGAAGCAAAGCTTTCCCAGGGCTAGATTAATAGCTTATCAGAACTGCATTGATTAATAAGACTTTGAGTTAAGACTTTGAAGTCTTAACAAAAATGTAGCATGGTGAGAGACAGAAATTTGAAGCATTATTCATTCTTTTTATATCCCTTACATCAATATCTTATCATAATTTAAACTTTGACATCTTCACACCTTACATAAACTTGCATTTACACAATTCAAAACCCCTTCCTTAAAACATTTCAAAGATCTTCAAAAATTAAGCTTCAAATGTTACACCTTTTTCATTCCAAACATTCACAATGAGACAGAGGTCATTTTTACACAATTATCCTTTTTAAAAAAAAAAGGAAAAATTACACTGAAATAGGTTTTGTGAGTTTCTCTCATTTGGAGTCTGGTAACAGGGTAAATGGTGACTAGACTCATTAGTAACTCCAGGAAAGTGAGGCCTTTGGACATATTTTTACATATGAAGAGAACGGAGAAGGCAGCTGAAGCCTTGGGAAAGCAGCTGGGTGCTTGCAGCTGATAAAGCTAGTTAGTCAATATCCTCAGAGATCTGACTAGGATACATTATAACTGGAAATATAATCTAAATGATCTATGTATCAAATAAAATGAGAGTGATCCTTTACCTATACAGGTTACCATAATCTGCAGTGTAGTCGAAAGATTTCTCCAGTCCCGCCTAGCCTGCGGTCCCACAGCCACTTATAAAATAATTACTCAGAGGCTCATATTAATTATGAACTGTATGGCCATGACCAATGACTCAATTTTCTTGCTAGCTAGCTCTTATAACTGAACTCAGCCCATTTCTATTAATCTATATGTTGCCATTGTTCCATGGATTTTCCTGTGTGCCATTATATGCTGCTCCCTGGACAGCAGGATGGCTCCTCTGCCTCTGCCTTTCTTCCTCCTGTCTCTTCCTGGATTTCCTGCCTGCTTCTAAGCTACCTTGCCATAGGCTAAACAGCTTTATTTATCAACCAATCAGAGCAACACATATTCACAGCATACAGAAAGATATCCCACAGCACTGTAGTAGTCTCCACAGTTTCAGTGGGGACAGTAGTTTTAGGTCTTCAGCTGTCATACAAGACAGCATAGGTGTAGCAAGAGCCCACAAATGTATATATCTCAATTTATTAAGGGGTGCAATGGGAATACAGACTCACTAATACAAAGCAAGGTAGACATGCTACTGATCTGCTGCTGAACCAGATGCCAATCTCCTCAAGACCAAAGGGGACCAATTGAAAGCCATTCTCCACCACCTGACCCAGTCTTGATGATCCAATAATATAAATGACAACTCTCCCTCAGCTCCTAAGGGGTCACATATGCAGACAAAGCCATAGCCTATGTCTTGTGGCCCAAAGCCATTGGCTACATGGAATGAATTCCCACAATACACAGGACTTTGGCTGTCAGACACAAGTCTGAAAATTTTTTCTGTGGAGGAACAACTTGGGGGAGTGACATTATTTTTACTAGGCAAAGAATGGCAATGAATCCAAAAATATTCAGTTTGAGCAGAGACCTGACAGCAGGTAAGGCATAGAGCAGTTTTCTCAGTGGTTAGTTGCTGTGGGATGGTCTTTCTGCATGCTGTGAATATGTATTGCTCTTGTTGGTTGATGAATAAAGCTATTTTGTCCCAATGCCAGGCAGAATAAGGTTAGGCATTCCATTCAAGCTAAGTACTGAATGAGGAAGGGTGGGGTGAGGGCAGAACCTGCGAATATACATCAATGGATAGAAATGGGTTTATGTTAATGTAAGCGCTAGCTAATAATATGTCTGAGCCATCAGCCAAATGTTTATCATTAATATAAGCCTCTGAGTGGTTATTTAGGAATAAGCAGGTGGGAAAGATATGTCCATTAGCAGTTAGTGCTACCACAATCCAGACAGAGTTGACCTGTGCTATCTTTATTCTTCAGATAGCTTAATGGTTCCTTCTATGTTGGGGCAATTCTATCTGTAATAAGGAGCTTAAACTTTTTTTTTTTCTTTAGTTTTTCAAGATAGGGTTTCTCTGTGTAGTTTTGGTGCCTGCTCTGGAACTCACTCTGTAGACCAGGCTGGCCTCAAGAGCTTAAACATTTTAAATTCCATATTCTGCAGATCTCTGAAGCATTTGAGAACCTATTAGGTATGTCTATTAGGTATGTCTGAGTAGAGAAATTTTGCTTGCTTCTAGTCACTTATTTTAGGATTAACTTTGAAACTATATACATGGGACTAAATAAGGCTTATTCTTATAATTAATTATATTAGTGCATAGAATGACTATAAGTATAGTTCTGAGAATATTTAAGAATTTTATCATTTAAAAGGTGACTAACCATTAACTCATATTTCTTAATTATCTCTAAAAGTTACAATAAGTTAGGAGCTTTCATAAGACTAAGACTTTACATTTCAATTGGATTAAAGGTGACTGACCATTAACTGGCATCCCTAACAGGTTACAATAAGTGAGTAACTTTCATAAGAGTAGGAATATATGTTCCATCCCTGTTAGGTTTTTGCCTTAAAATGTTTTTGTATTGCAGCTCTTTTAGTATCAAAATAAAACTCTTATGCCTCCATATAGAGACTGGCAACTTTACTGATCCTTTTATAGTGTACCATGAATGAAAATGGGTGCAGTAAAGAAACCAAAATACACATTCTGAGCATGAAAAGGTATTTTCATGTCTAGTTTCTTGAGTTCTTTACATTTTTAGAGATCAGCCCTCTTTCAGATGTGGAGTTGGTGAAGATCTTTTTCCATTCTGTAAGATGCTGTTTTATCTCACTGACAGTGTCCTTTACTTTACAGAAGCTTTTGAGTTTCAGGGAGCACCATTTATTAACTGTCAATCTCATTGTCTGTGTGACTAGTGTTGTAATCAGGTAGTAGCTTCTATGCCAATGCTTTCAAGGCAACTTCCTACATTTTCTTCTATCAAGTTGGTTGTTACTGGATTTATATTGAGCTGTTTGATCCACATGGTCATGAATTTTCCCAGGAACGCACAAGGATGATGTCAGCTAAGTGCATAGTCTAGCAATAGTATAGAGGGTGCCTGAACTGGCCATGTACTGTGATCAGATTGGTGACGACCCTAAGTGTCATCAGAGAGCCTTTATGCAATAACTGATGGAAGAGATGCAGAGATCCACAGGCAAGCACTAGAACAAGTGCCAGGAATTTTCCTGAAGAAAGGGAGGAGGGAATGTATGAGCCTGGGTTTGGGGGGGGATCAAGGTCATGTTGGAGAAACCTACAGAGAATGCTGACCTGAGCTGGTAGGAGCTTATAAACTCTGGACCAACAATTAGCAAGCCTTTATGGGACCAACCTAGGCCCTCTGCATGTGTATGATAGCTGTGTAGTTTGGTCTATTTGTAAGGCTCCTAGCAATGAGATCAGGACCTGTCTCTGGTGCTTAGATGGCTTTGGGAACCTGTTCCTCTTGTTGAATTACCTGAAAGAGCGTTATTCCATGGAAGGAGCTCAGACCTGCCTCAAGTTGATGTACTATTTTTTGTTTAAGACCATGGGTGTCTTGTCCCTTTCTGAATTAAAACAGAGAGAAGTGGATGGGAAAAGGGGAATATTGGGAGTAGGGGAAGGTAATGGGAGGAGGGCATGGAGGCAAAACTATAGTTAATATGTAAAATAAATTGTACAAGTTTTATATATAGAAAGGCAATATAATGGTTCCATATAAGCATACATTTGTGAAATTACCAAGTCACATAATTAATACATATAGCTACTTAAAAAAATGAGAGAGGACTAGTGTGAAAGAAAAAGAACGTTGCAGAAGGATTCTGAATGTAGAAAGGATATAGTAGGAGGAAACATTTGGAATGAGTTACTTGAGTCTGAAGTCTACTTAACAGAAAGTTGGAATGGATGAAACCTTCTTTGTTTGGGAACAGGAATGGAAAGGAGACAAAAAGTGGGGAAAAAAGGCTCAATGTGCTGCTTCCCCTCAGTTTCCTTGCTATAAAATAATAAATAAATAAATAAATAAATAAAACCTTATTGAAGCATGACAGTAATACTGAACCAGTGGCACCTCCATCTCATGAAAACACTAGCAGGAGAAACCTGCATAGGAGGAAAGCCAGGAGCAGCTCTGACTGTTACTGGAAAAGGGCAGCACCTGTGACATTTCTTAGTGCTAATGTGTCCTCTGTTCATTATTACATCTTTTTTTAAACTTGAGAAGCAACAGTAAATCTCCCAATTATTTTAGATTAGAATGGATTTTTTTTTTTTTTTTTTGGTTTTTCGAGACAGGGTTTCTCTGTGTAGCTTTGCGCCTTTTCCTGGAGCTCACTTGGTAGCCCAGGCTGGCCTCGAACTCACAGAGATCCGCCTGGCTCTGCCTCCCGAGTTCTGGGATTAAAGGCGTGCGCCACCACCGCCCGGCTAGAATGGATTTTTATACAAAGATAAATTCCTAAGGTTACAAAGTTATATTCAAACTAAGAAGAGTTAACTTAGAGATCTATGTCTAAAATTATAAAACCTTAATCTTATGAAAGCTACAAGCTTGTTGTAAACTGTTAAAGATAATTAAGACATGTAATTAATGACCAATCACCATATGAGGATCAAATCCTTTAAAGTGCTTAAAGCTAACTTGTAGTCTTACCGAGGACAAATAAGATTCATTTTAAAAACAAGTTTTGCCCTTCTATATATGTTCTCAACTTAGGCCTCAAACAATTAACTAAAAAAAAAAGTTGGCTTAAAATCAGGTATAGTGAATAGCTGGTTGTTGATGAAATTATGCATCTATCTAATAACTCACTAGGAAAATAAGAAATTATATCTAATAAATAGATCCTTTAGAAAAAGAAATTTTATAGTGTTTTATTATCAAATGGTTTTTTGAAATTTACATTTTTGTACAAAATAACAAAAAATGAGTAATAACAAACACCATGAACAAACATGGACACATTTTTTAAAACAGGAGTAAATTGAAATCAAGAAAGTTTTTAAAATATTTCTTCTTGTGTGGAGTGTTTACCCACCAACCCTTCAGCTCCCCAGAGTTTTCTTGAGTGTTGACAGCAGGAAATATTAGATAGAAGGATTTATTGCGGAGATAAACAGACAGAAAATAAAGAATAGCTTCGAGAGGGCCTGGAACCTTTTCCAACGGGCCCTGACTGTCTGGATTGGATTGTTTTATATTGTATGCAAATTATATATATTGAAATTGATATTGTTAGAAAATGCTATATGTATATTTCTTTTGTACTCATACCGTTCATTTAACAATGTAGGGCAATTTTCTGATCCTTATATGTTATTATTACAACCTATTAGGATATAAAGAAATGAAAGGTAGTAGTTAGACAGTATAATAGAACTTGTAGCCATATTAGGTATGTTTTAAAAATTGAGCAGATACATTTTAAACAGACAGAAAATAAAGAATAGCTTCGAGAGGGCCTGGAACCTTTTCCAACGGGCCCTGAATGTCTCTGCCCCTGGGTTTTTATAGAGACACCAAGGGGAGGAGCAAAAGACCTCCCCTGCAGCACAGCCAAGTACAGACCATTTCAGACACCTGCACTCAGGCCTGTGGTCCTAATCATCCTTAATGCGGACATGCTGGGTAAAACCACGAGGAACCCGAAAACGGGCTCCCCCATTCTAGATAATATGATGGCCAAAAAATGAAACCATAATTGTATGTTTTCAAATCTCCTAGGAGGTCACTGGGAAGTTATATCAAAAATTCAATCAATAAAATTAGATTATTATTGTGGGTAGCCATTCCAGCTTTGATCTGGAAGCTCCAACCCCCATTGAGGCTTAGGTAATTGTCATGCCTACAAGGCAGTGCTGAGAGGGGACACTGAAGACCTGAGATCCAGATAGGACACCTCTTTGGTTCCTGGACCCTGGTTGCTGGAGGTAGACCTAGCTGAGTTCTCCTGAGAGGTTAGGAAAAAGGCTAACCAAAGGAGATTAGATTTAAGGTTCTTGTTTAAAAAAAAAAAGAAAAGAAAAGAAAAAGAAAAAGACAATTACTAGTTTTAAATACTTGACATTGGATTGGATTGTTTTATATTGTATGCAAATTATATATATTGAAAGTGATATTGTTAGAAAATGCTATATGTATATTTCTTTTGTACTCATACCGTTCATTTAACAATGTAATGCAATTTTCTGATCCTTAAATGTTATTATTACAACCTATTAGGATATAAAGGAATGAAAGGTAGTAGTTAGACAGTATAATAGATCTTGTAGCCATATTAGGTATGTTTTAAAAATTGAGCAGATATATTTTAGATAGACAGGTCATCTTCAAACCCTTCACAGATCTACAGAATATGGCATTTAAAATGTTTTAATAACTAAGAATTTTTTGTTGTTGTTATGACTATGAGACACGTCAGCTCCTGGCAGTACCAATCTACTTCAGAGAAAATATGGGCATTGTAGAAACTGCACATGGAGTTAACTTTCATTGTGGCAAAAGTTAGCCACTGGACAACATAGTATCCTCGAATCAACAGGACAAAATGGACAGACAGGAAATGAAACAAATGACTACTGATTCTTGCCAAAACAAGTGTGGTTATGGCTTTATCAAAAGGCATTTTCTGAGGCCAAGACAATATGGCACCATCCCTGAAATGGCCTTTGCAATCCGGAAAAGGTACAGTGCCCTTTTCTTCGAAGGCAGCTGAACAGGCAGTGGGCCGATGGCTTCTGTTGTGCAATGGAACAGCAGCTGAAACAGTAATTCTTGAAGCGTAACTAAGCTCACACCTCTCAATAGTAGACTGACATTTAATAGAGGGATGTGTAGAAGAACGGGATGCTGAGATGAAGCCACATATACACAGCCAAGAAGAATGGACAGCTAAGTTCAAAAAACATCAACAATTTCCAGAATTTAAAATCCTGAATCATGACAGGACACTATTGGAATTCAGGTGTTTTTGGTACATGGACTGCTCTCACCCAATGTGAGGTCGAACTATTGACCTTGTGTACATCCTACTTCACAAATGAGTCTGTCAGATATGCTAAGCCTATAGGCTGAAGATGATGCCCCAACACTGTGGAGAAAACTTGGGTGAATGTCCAGGCAGCTGGCTGTTTCTGTCAACTCACAAATTTTTTGAAAGTTGTTTGCATGCACTTGCTGTTTTTTTTTTTTTTTGTTAGGTAATATTATTTTCCATCATGCATCTCTTAGGGAGTTGAAGATTAGTTAGTTATACTTGAAGACTAGTTAGGATAGAAAGTGAATTAGGTATATTTTGGACTTACCAAAATAGGATAGATAATGGAATTATTTTCTCTAAATTTGTCAAATACAAATTGACTAGGCATTGTTTAGGTATTTATTATTTGTATATATTGTATATAGTTATTGTACTTTTGTATATAGTTTTTCTTATGTTAGTTATAACTTTTTTCCATTTTTCTTTTTATTAAAATATAAAAGGAGAAATATGGTGATATTTTATTTGTACTGAAATGTGATTTTAATTGTATGTTAATAAATAAAGTTGCCCGGGGGTCAGAGCTATTAGAACCATAGCAAAAGCTGGGCGTTGGTGGTGCATGCCTTTAATCCCGGCACTTGGTAGGCAGAGCTAGGTAGATCTCTGTGTGTTCAAGGATACAGCCAGCATTGGAGACACATGCCTTTAATCTCAATACCAACCATAGAAGACCTGGAAGTCTGTACAGACAGGCAGTGACAAGGCAGTCATGTGGTTGGGTTTACAACCAAAGAGAAGGCAGAACAGAAAGACTATATAAAGGCAAACATACAGGAAGTAGGTCTTCCAAGGAGAGATCTCTTGGCTGAAGAGGCTAGCTGCAGCAGGCAGGTAAGGCTACTAGCTTTGATCTCTTGGCTTTCTTCTTTGCATTGGTTCTGCATTTCTTATATAATAAGACAGTTGGTTACATTTACAGGAGGGGAAAGAAACAAGCAAAATATGATAAAGATCTATCAGTAGGAGAAAATGTCTCTGAAGGAGCTATTGAAAAGTTCTGTTGTAAATGTTTTTTTTTTTTTTTTCACTGACTGGCTAAGGCAAACATAAGGCCCTAGGAAAGTTGTGATCAGAAATGCCAGCCTCAAAGCCAGCTAATGAGGCAGGTGTAGTTCTGATTTGGGGCCAGTGTCAAATGAAGGAGAGACACCTGTTGGCCAGCTTAGGAAAGACCAGAAACCTCCCAATGTCCCATAGTTGAAAATGTAAAATGCTTGTTCACATCTCCCATTGCAAAAGCAAAAAACCTATAAAGGAACCAGGATGAAAGTGGCTCAATTAGTGTTTCTGAGGTTTTGTCAATGATTTAATGAAAACAGTGAGGAAATAGAGTTCTGAGCTGTGCCGATTTTGGCTTCACTAGCTCATTTAGAAAAATACTTTATATCACCTAATAGCTGTGCAGTCTTTGGCGAAGAGCTTTACAGCAGCTAAATACGGTAATTTCACCCTCAGCGTGAAGTGAAGTTTTTCTGTAAAACAAACCAAAAGTACTGCTGTAATAGAAACCTTTGTCTGAATTGAAGCACTTAGGGGAGCTATTATGAATTTGGGTGAAGGGACAGTCTCTAGCTAAAAACCATTTACCGCTGACAGTACATCTCTGCCGTTTCCGGAATGGCTGAGAGAACTGGCAACTTTGGGGTGTGACTTCTTCCTGAGAATGTTACAGTCCACTAGCAACAAGTATCACAACTCTATAATGACAACACTCACTAAATCCCAGTGTTGTATTGCAAAGCTGACTATAAACTCTAAACTTTAGAAATGATGTACATACTTCCTGTCTAGTTAAGAGAATCTTTCTAATAGAGATAGTGATAATAATTAAGAGTAAGAAGTAGAAAAAGATGAAAATAAGATATGTGAGTTTGTAGAAATTATTCTCTTGTTAGATCTCTGTGTTAAGAAATCTTTGGGTGTTTGCTAAATTAGATATATGCTAATGGTAGCCCTATATAAGTTTGTAAAATAGATCTATAGAGTTCCTTTAAGAATATAAGCTTGCAAGAAGTATCTAAGGTAGTTTTAAGACACGTAGTAATAAACTTGTAAGATACCACTTGTAAATGTAAGTTTAAATAAGAATATGGAATGAATATAAGAAGTATATAAGAAGTAATAAGAAATGTATTTGCTAAAGTAGTTCTATACTTTCCTTAAAGAGTATAAATAAGTAGATGTTAATATGTTCTATGTGAGTTTGTAAAAATGTGTAAATGTTGAGTGAGTTTATGCTTAAGCACATGTTATATGTGAGTTTGTGAAAGTGTAAATATTGAGTGTGAATCTATGCTTAATGTATATGATAAAAGAACCTGAGACACAGAAGGTAGTGTCTACTAGACTGCAAAGTAGGCAGTCTCAATGGTTTCAAAAGCTCCAGAAGCCGCTAAGAAGCTAAGAATAGTGGACGCCAGAACCAGCACAAGGCATCTGGAGCTGAGATCTATGGAATATCAATGCAACACAGAAAAACCTGAGCTAACATCAAAACCGGTGGGGTTTAGAATACTACTTTACCTAAAAAGGTCTCTGTCTGTGAGAGCAAAAGTTGTAGAGATGCTTATTTGAATTAAAATTGTTAACTGCAAAAAGTTTTGGTCATAATTGTCTCTTCATATTTGGAAGTGAAAGCCTGATACTAGAATTTATTTCTTGTTTGAACTTTTGGAACTTAAAATGAGATAAAACTACAAAAAGATTTTAGTTATGGATTTCTTCATATTTGGAAGGCTAGTAACAGAATTTATCATTTGAATTTTGGGACTTAAGAGATGAAATGAACAACAGAGATTTCATTGCAATGGTACAATTTTGAGTTTACTTATACTAATGACCTAAGAACTGTTTTCTGGAATTGGGTTAAAAATGGAACTGTTTAAATGAAGAAATTTATTGTTTCTACCTTGCTCAAGATCCAGTTTTGTGTATGCATATATGCTGATAATTCATGTATTGTTCTGTGTTTAAAGTGCAATTGTCTTGTGGAACTGTTTATGTAAAAATGGAATGACTTATGGAACTGGTTTTGTGTTATAAATGGAAAAGTTTGGGTTTTCTAACTAAGCTTGTGATTTTGCTTAAGAAATTATAAAGAAAGGGGAGAGTTAATATTCCTTAGTCTACTTAATTAAAAAAATTGTTTGAATGGATTAATGTCATGCTTTGTTAGTAAGAAATGCAAGTGGGGTACACTAAGACTATTTTTAAAGTGTAAAGAGTTTTATGAAACTGCTTTTGGATGTTTTGCTAAAAGTTTTCAAAGTGTTAATGGTTAGATTGAGAATACTGCATTTCAATATGGGTTTATATAAATTGTGTAAGTTTCAGTTCCTCTAACAAGGTTTGAGTTTTCTTTAAAAAATATAAAGAAAAGAAGGAGTTATGAGTGAATTAAGGTTGAATGTATGTTTGCAGAAATTATGTTTAACCTATTTATATTAATGCACCCTGGTTTTGTGGCGTTAAGGAAATATTTAAGTTTGATGTGAATACACTGAAGTTTTTTCTATGTTCTGTTAGCAAGAAAATTCAAATGATTAAGAGTTAAAGTTGTAAGAGTGAAAAAATTACTAACTATATATTGCACCATATATGCTAATTCAAATGATTCTGTTAGGAATTTGCTTTGTGTTGCAAGATTGGGAGATTGTGACTATGTATAGCATTATTTATATTAACCTGTTAATGGTAATGATGAAGCTAAGGGATTCTTGAAGTTTGTAGTTGCCTTAAGAGTTTTTGGTTTAGAAAGGGCTTGAGGCAGCTAAGAGTCCTGTAGTCAACTTGGACCTAATTCAAAAGAGAAATGCCATCTTTATCATCCTCTACTCCATACTGGGAGGTGTAACAGCTTGGAGATTGCTGTAAGCCATTAATAATTAGTTATTTTTTATATATTCAGAAAGGGGGACCTGTGGGAGCTCATTTTTTGGTTCCTTGTGGCTTTACCCAGCATGTCCACATACAGGATGATTAGGACCACAGGCCTCAGTACAGGTGTCTGAGATGGTCTGCACTTGGCTGTGCTGGGAGGGGGAGGCCTTTTACTCCACCCCCTTGGCGTCTCTATAAATATTCTGAGGCAGAGACACTCAGAGCCCATTGGAAAAGGTTCCAAGCCCTCTTGAGGCTATCCTTTATTTTCTATTTATCTCCGCAATATTCTCCACAATATAAATCCTTCTATCTACTATTTCCTGCTGCTCACACTCAAGAAAACCCTGGAGAGCTGTGGGGTTGGTGGGTAAACACACAACAACCTGTCACCACAGGGGGCCTCTTCCAGGCCCCCAAATCAAACATGCTACAAACCTTTCCAGCCACTGTGGAAGAAATTCCTCTCCAGGACAACTGAATAAACCAATGCCTAATGTAAAAATCAATGCTGCAATGCATGATAAAACACCTCTGATAAATGAATCACAATTTCCAAAGAACAAAACAAAACAAATATTTTGGCTGACTTTCATAAATGAACCAAGACCAAAGCTTACAATTCAAATTAATGGCCTGGTTCTGGAGGGCCTGGTAGACACAGGTACAGCTGTGATTATAATTATACCAAAACCATGGCATTGGAATTGGCCTCCTAAAGAGGTAGATGTCCAACTTCTAGGGAATGGAATCCTATCTCAGATAAAACAGAATTCGAGATGGGTTGAATGCATAGGGCCAGGACAGAGAGAAAGGCTGAAGACATATGTAGCAAATGTAGCAGTAAATCCTTGGGGCCGAGATCTGTTACAACAGTAGAATATCCAGATTAAAATTCCTACACTCTCAGAAAAGGAATACAGATCAACACATGTTCCTAGGAATAACATCATAACATGCTATAAAAAAGTCACCAACTATTCAATCTGTACACAAGCAGAGCACAAACGGTGTTGAACTCCCAGAACTACCAACTGCCTTACCTTTAAAATGGCTAACTAATAAACCTGTCTGGGTTGGACAATGGCCTTTGACAAGATAAGCTACAAGCTTTAGAACAGCTGGTTCAAGAGCAGTTAAATGCTCAACACATTGAAGAATCTACCACCCCTTGGAACTCTCCTGTATTTGTCATTTTAAAAAAGTCTGGTAATTGGAGAATGATGACAGATCTGAGAACTATTCACAAAGTAATTCAGCCAATGGGCTCCCTACAGACTGGGATGCCCTTGCCCTATCTGCTACCCAAAGAATGACATATAATAGTTATTGACTTAAAAGACTGTTTCTTTAACATACCCTTAAAAGAAAATGATGGAGAAAAAAATTGCCTTCACAGTACCTAATTATACTGTGATATCAATGGAACTTCTACCACAGGGAATGTTAAACAGCCCTACCTTGTGCCAATACTTTGTGCAAAATCATTTAGAGATAATTGGTGTAAAGTTTCCACAATCCATAATTTATATTAATAGGATATGAATGATATCCTATTAGTCAACCCAAAGTTAGACACATTAGAAAGCATTTTTGAAGAAGTAAAAAAAGTTTTGCTTCCCTGGGAACTGGAAATTGCTCCTGAAAAAAACACAGAGTAGATTTCTACTAACTACTTATTATATAAGATAGAGCTACAAAAAATAGACCACAAAAGGTACAACTAAGGAGATCGACTGAAGACTCTTAAGGATTTTCAAAAGTTGTTAGGAAGCATTTCCAAGTTACTGGGTATCGTGGGAATACCCAAAGATGGACTACAAATTTTGGCTAATACTCTAGAAGGGGACAAAGAACTAAATAGTCCAACAGAATTATCAGCCGAAGCTGAGAAGGAATTGGCTCTAGTAGAAAAGACAATTCCAGAAGCATATGTGGATCGTGTAGATCCAGAACTTAAATGCATTCTGGTCATATTCCCCATCCAGACATTCCCCCACAGGTATTTTGATGCAGAGGGAAGATATTATATTGGAATGGATATTCCTACTATGTAAACCAAATAAGAAATTAAAGACTTATATAGAAAAGATCCCTGATTTGATTCAGAAAGGTAAATTAAGACTTTACCAGTTGACAGGAATGCACGCAACAGAAATTGGAGTACCTTTAACTAATGAGGAAATTTCATCACTATGGAAAGATAATGAATACTGGCAGAGAGCCTACAGTAACCTTTTGGGAGAGATTAATAACCATTATCCCAAAAGCAAGAGAATAAAATTCATAAAGAATACTGAATGGGTCCTTTCTCTTACTCTTGATTTCTCAGAATCCTTTCTTACATGTCATGTCATCTTTAAATCCAAACTTTCACTTTGATAAAAAATAAGTTTTTCCAATAGCAATCTCTGAAGTCTCCAGAAGGAGGATGGGGCCCCAACAAGAAGAACTCTACTCAATCCAGAATGATGTCATGATAATCATCATCATACTACACTCTTGCCAAATTTTCAGACAATCTTACCCATTACTCTGAGACTTGCTGTGGAATCTACAGTTAGTCTAAATGAGATTTAACTATCTTTTAGCTTTCTCACTTTACCCAAAAGAGATACCATCACCCCCTAAACCTCAGGAAGGAATTCTAAGAAAATGATGTCCCTTCTCCCTAAGGTTTCGTATTTCTCAGGGTT
Organism: Peromyscus maniculatus bairdii; assembly: GCF_049852395.1. Lineage (NCBI taxonomy): Eukaryota > Metazoa > Chordata > Mammalia > Rodentia > Cricetidae > Peromyscus > Peromyscus maniculatus. The sequence continues at coordinate 7,377,919 of NC_134873.1, read as the reverse complement.
ATGGGTAGTGGATATAGGGTTGGGGGTGGAAGAAAATATTAAACTCAGTATTCGCCTTAAGAAAAGAAAAGGTGTCTCAAAAAAGGGGGAAAGGAGGAATAGAAGGGATAGGAAGAAGATATTATGGTAGATTATTGTATATACTATTAAACAAATTTAGTAAAATAGCAGTCTTAGATAATTTGCACTGTAATTTGCACTGTTATGGATTCTTATGTGTGGATACTAATGTGCACTATTTTTTTATTTCTGTTTAAGATAATTTGTATATTGATACAAATACAGAACTATATTTGTTATAATGTACATATATTTCTACTCTTATTGAAATATTTTTATATAGATACAAATATAAATTTATGTCTGTCATACTGTATGTATGTTCTACTTCTTTTTAGGATATTCTGTATATTGACATCTATTTAAGGTTATTGTCATACAGCAAATAGCACTATACATTCCTACCTCTGTTATACATATCTTCTGTATTGTCACAATTTTGAAGTCATCGTCCTTTACTATACATTTGCTTATAGACCTTTTCCCTTGTTTACATGAAGCTTTGGTCTTTAGGTTATTTAGGTGGATAAGACTTAGAGATTTATAGTCACCTATGCTTGTCATCTCTATAGTTATGTTAGTTAGGTTAACCAGATTTACAAAAACATATGTCGGATGGACAGGTAATCTTCAAACACTTCATAGACCTACAGAAGATGGCATTTAAATAAGAGAATTCTGTTGACATGAGACACAATTGCTCCTGGCAGAAATAATTTGATCCCAAGAGAACATTGGGCTTCTAAGACATTTCCATTTGGAAGTTTGTGTTCTTGGTACAAAATGGCCTAATGAGCAAAGAACTACCCTTGACTCAACTGCTGACAATATAAGTGCTGTCCTTCTGAGCTCTATATGAAAAAAGCCTTGGCAGGACATAGAGAGCAATAGAATAAGGAGCACCCCTCCATGGCCTCTGGATCAGCTCTTCCCTCCAGGTCTTTGCCCTGTTCGAGTTCCTGTCTTGACTACCTTTGATGACATGGAAGCATAAGCCAGATAAACTGTTATCTCCCCAATATGTATTTTTTTCATGGTGTCTCATCACAGCAAAGAAACCAAAACTAAGACACATACCTGACAACTTGGTCTAAAAAGAAATAAATAACCATTTGTGGAAAATCAAAAGAAGTTCTTAATGACTGAGACACATCAGAAATGTAGGAAACACAAATTAATGACCTATGTACAAAAAATGAAATAAAAAAAAGAAGTAATGTGGTGTGTTGAATGAGAATGGCCTCCCTTAGCCCATATGTCCGCAAGCTTAGACATCAGGGAGTGATGATACTAAGGAGGAATTAGGGGGCGAGGTGTTGTTGGAGAAGGTGTGGTCTTGGTGGAGGAAGTCTATCACTGGGAATGAGCTTTGAGCTTTCAAGGGCCATAGCCAGGCCCACTGCTTTTCACTTTTCCTGCTGTATGTGGATCTGGAGGTAGAAGTATCAGCTACCGTGGCTGCCTGGGTGCTGCCAAACTACCCACCATGATGATAATAGAATAAACATCTGAAACTGTAATGAAATGCTTTCCTTTAAAATACTTGCCTTAGTCATGCTGTCTCCTCACAGCAATAGAACAGTGACTGAGACAGAAACTGGTGCAGAGAACAGGGTACAACAGTGACAGGCCAGACCATGCTGCTTGTTGGTGGACTATGGACTTTGGCACTTTGGATTAAGAAAGTGGCTGAATGTTTTAAGGGAGGGATAGTGGGCCATATTAGAAAGAGCTTGGAGGCATAGGTGCATAGAAAAATGTAGACAATGATGGTCCTGCTCAAGAGAAGTTAGTGGAGAATATCAGTAAGTGCCATAGAGACCATTCCAGTGGTATTGTGACAAAGAATGTGGACACTTTGGGCCCTGCTTTCTGAAGGAGGCTAAATAGACGAGGTTTAGGTTTAATGGCATTGGGAGAAGAGATTTCAAGACAGACTAGTATTTATTCTACACAGTGGTAATTTGTGGTCAGTCTTGTGGAGATTTACAATGAAAGGGAACAATCTTTGCCTACATGACAATCTGATATCTACTGAATCATCTCCAGCGACTAAACACCCAATTTTAATCAAACCTCAACTTTCTGAACACTCAGTTTTCAGTGTGAGCATCTGCATGCACGCACACAAAATTCTGAGAATCTGTCAAGTTTAAGACTGTACAAATGGTCAGCAGTGAAGGCCACATATTGCTCTTGGAAAAGACATGAGTTTCATCCGCAGATCTAACACGGTGATGCACAATCATGCCTACATCATCTTACAGAGGATCTGATGCCCTCTTCTGTCTTCTGTGCACACCAAACACTGGTGGAGAACATGCAGACATGGATGCAAAACACCCATACAGTTGAAATAAAATAAGGAAATTCAGTAGATTAAAAAAAAAACCAAATCTCTTAAACGTGACCATGGATAAAAGCCAGAGAAACAGAAATGTGACAAATATCTCTAGGTAAAACTATAAATTAGTAATTAAAAGAATCAAGGAAGTAGATAGAAGGATAAAATTCCATGACTGTACACAGAAAGCTTCATTACTATGTCAGTACAGATTTGAGGTATAGATTCAACAAAACTCCAATAAAATATCTGTTAATGGTATCAACAACAGAAAAAATAAAAAAAGATCAACATGAAGAATAAATGATCTACACAAGACTGAATAAATAGCACACATATACAAACTAATTCAATTCGGAAGTTCTTTGTACTATACATTAACTCTCTGTACCTATTGTCTGTTTTCATGGGCATGTAAAAATCTGAAGTTAATAAACCACTGTGTAATGTAACTTTGGGGGTTCTGATACTGACAGATAATGATTGGATCAAATTTGATATTGGGGCCTCCAAAAGGCCCACTCAGAACATTTCCCAATGTCAAAGGGTTACCTTGTCTGTCCCTTCATGATCTGAATTCAGTAGTACAATGACAACCTATGCCACACTTTCCGCATACTCCAGAAGGCTCAGACATTTTTAAATTATCTCTAGAAAAAATGATGGGCATTCTATGCAGAATGTTCTATCCACAACATTCCCTGCCTTTGTTAAATATTGCACTGTACTCATGTTCATTGCCATAACTGACTTTTGGTCCAGAAGCTCAAAACTATCTACTAAGTCCATCTACCACCCTCCTGCCATCACCCCCATGTTCCACGCTGGTTATTTTTCCCTTTCACAGTGAGCTTACACTCCCTGGTGTATACTTGTGATATTGGTGGCACATCAGAAGTTGTAACATGTGAAGTGTTGCAGAGTCTGGGAATCACAGGGAGAGTGTAGGGAGTCATGGTGAGATGGGGCTAGCTGAGCAACATTGGTCAAGTCCAGGCTGATCTCCCAGTACAGGAGTCCTGGTCATCATCCAGCAGGATGAGGAAGGTGGTCCCTAAGGCTTTTGCTGCGGGCCGCAGGAATATCAGCTGGTTATGGCAAAGTCTCTACCTGGAGGAATCAGGGAATTCCTCCAGAGGAAGCCAAATCCCAAGGAGTTTTTGGTGTTACTTGGCTTGTTATATATCAGCTGTATTCTGTTATGAAAATCATGTGTGCCTTCATAGCTTTCCCAATTGACTTTCCCCTAAGAAGGACTAACAGTGTAGATTGACAACTCTCTGGACATACACATTCCAGGTATTTGGAGAACAGCCTCAGGGAAAGGCTTTCTCTGGAATCAGATATCTCCCTTAGCCACTTTCAAGGATTACAGGAAACACCACCCAGGTGGGCACCCATTGTTAGTCCCAGGTAGATTAACAATGATAACAGCCCACATGCAAGTCTCCTGACTTATGGTAAATTCCACAAGGAGACACCACCTAGGAGAGGTGGACATTAAGTAATAGCTTTACACAATTTAGCTCGGACCCTCCCTTTATATACCGGGACTTCCAGGGCAAAGGTCAGAGAAGAGAAAAGAGAATGGAAGAACTAGATGGGTAAGAACTTGAGAGGAACAAACTGAGATGGAGAAGAACTAGATTGAAGGGCTAGAAGAGAGGACAAGAGGTGGAAGATGAGGAAAATTCAGATGGGGAAGAACAAGTTGAAGAAGAGCCAGATGAGAGAGGAGATGGGAGAGGAGCTGATAGGGGAAAGAACTAGATAGATGAGAAACCAGAAGGGACAGAACTAGATGAGGGAATTAAGATAGAACCTAGAGGGGACAGTAGACAAATATAGAGAAATCAGGAAGGAAGGAGCTAAACATGAGAGCAGAATAGGAGCTGTGTAGAGAGAGAATTATCACAGACTAATAAAGTGTATGAACTAAGGAGTATCATGTACATACATTCATTTCTTCTCATCAAAGAGTAATAATCAGCTGGTTATAGATTCTTCCCGGACCCTGGGAGGGGACTATCGAGGGGCTGGACTCCTAGAGTCCCTGATAGGCTTTATCTTGCAGAGGTGAATGATGGAGGCAGAATGGTTGAGTGTCTCAACAGCCCTGAGCTTGCAAAAGCTGAATCTATAGCAAGACACAACCACACACTTCTGCACCTAAATCAAAACCCAAACTTCAGTGGTCATGGATGGCTGCAGCAGGGACATGTCCCTGAGGCACCTGGCCCAGGCTAGATCCAGCAAGCTATCCCTCTTTGAACAGAGACAGTTTTCTCTATGTCCCATCACCTGACTGTGTTCCACAGAGCCAGTAGCAACTAGATTCTCTGCAGCAAGACTGACATTTGGCCTCTCAGTGCCTCCTCCTCCAAGAGCTAGCCAGGATAACCTGCTGCACCTTCAAAGTGTCATTTAGCAGAAAGACTTCTTTGGCAAATTCTATAATCTGGAGGGGACAGGGTTTTTAGGAGTGGCCACCCTGATACAGGATGCAAACAGGGATCTTTTCACTGGAACTCGGTACAGGGTACCAGATTCAGGACAGGAGCTGATCCATCTCAGAACTTGTGTTTGAATACCCCAGGTGCTGAAAATGTTCCTCATTTAAGTGTTTGGGAAGGTAAGAATTCAAACAATTATTTTGTTACCCTTGACAGGATAACAGATCATGTTTTGATGTTCATCAAATCATGGCATACAGATTGGCCTCTTCAGGGGGGAAATATTCAGCTTCTAGGGATTTGAACTTGATCTCAAGTAAAACAAAGTACAAAAGGGGTGGAATATATAGGGCCAGAAGAACAAACAGGAAAATTAAAGCAATATGTGGACAATACAGCCATGAATTTATGAGGATGTGATTTGTTAGCACAATCAAAAACACAGATTATCTTTTAATGACTCAAGGCCCTGTGTACTCACAGCACAAAAAACCAGGCACTGTCGTCTGAACTTCAGATTAGCAAATACTTTGTCTATTTGTCTCAGACAGAAAGCCATAATGGCTCCCCTGTCCTTAGGGTCTCAAATGGCACATCTTCAGGAATTCTAGAGTCTGGAGATGCCTTTCAATAACCAATAACCCATGAAGTCAACTTGGAGAATAATATCAATTATGAAATCCCCAATATTGACCTGTGACCTCCACACATGCACATTCACACAAAATGATACAACTGAGGGCTAGTGAGATGATTCTAGTGGTAAAGATACTTGCTGCCAAGCCTGTTTTTCTATCTGAGTTCCTTCCCTGGGAACAACATGGTTGAAGGAGAAAATGGAATCAGGTGAGTTGTCCTCTGATTCCCACACATGCATGCCCGCCCCCCATATTAATAAATACATGCATCCTTAAAAACTTTATAAGAGTACACATGGGATACATGGGTTCAAATCCTGCTAATTGTCCATTTTTTGTCTTTCGCCTTTGTTGAGTGACTTCACCTCCCTATGCCTGTTATTCAGACAGATATAAGTGCACCACACTTGTTACCATAGTTACAATAACCAGTTACAACAATACCCAGAATTGCTGTAGCCACGACTGCCTTCTCTGTTTCAGTTTCCCATGTGAGAAGTGGAAGGATTTTGCAATACTTTACCACCTGGGAGATTTTCAATTTTGTCTAATATCAACTTATTGTGCTCCACCAGTGAGCAAGAAGGAAGTCTCTTTTCCACCATTTCCTTGTCCTTCTCCAAGGACTCCGGGGCACAGCTCTAGCCCTGGCATGCTTACTCACCATCTCTATGAGGCCACTGAAGGTACAACTGAGCCATGACCATGGTCTTGGTAGTGTATATCTATCTCTTCATAAGCAATGCCTCACACTGCATTTGTGGCCCTAGCCCACATGAGACTCTGAAAACACTTCGACCTCAAAGAGGATTGAATCCTGGGCCTCTTCCCATCCTTCCATGCTGAAATGCTGGCATTCCATTTTAAGAAAGGTTATGGAATATAATTCAACCCTAGAAATATTCTCATCTTGTCAAGCACCTCTGGCTACTACCTGTGAGCCCCAGGACACACAGGTAGTCCACTCTGTGCTCTGGCTTGTTCACTCCCTAGTCTAGCCCTGTTCTCCTGGTACTTAGGAAGCCGAGGCCAAGGGGCAGCATTCAAAGGCTACAGTGAGTTCTAGGCCAGTCTAGGCAACTGAGAGAGATTCCATCTCAAAACACATACACACACACACACACACACACACACACACACACAGAGTTTATTTTAACAAAAGTTAATGTTTGCAGTTTTGGTTAGGTTTTGAGGCAGGTTCTCAGTGTAGACCTGTATATGAAAAACTCAGTTATATCAATGTTTTCATATCAAATGGTGGTCACTGGATAGAATACTTGCTCAGCACACAAAAGACCTCTGCATACACAGGGCATAGAAGTAAAGCCTATCATCCCAGTAACTGGAGGTGGAAGCAGAAAGATCTGAAGTTCAAGGTCAGCCTCAACTTCATCAGCCTGTTTTAAAAAACAAACAAGCAAACAAAAATTCAACGGTTAACAAAAGAGTCAGTGCTCAGTGTTCATCATGGCATGAATCAGCAGGTAAATGTGCTTGTTACCAAGACTGATGGACCTGGTGTGGTCCTCAGAACCCACATGGTAGAAAGGAAGAACTGGGTTACACAGGCTGACATCTGATTTCACACTATACTGTTCATGTGGACTCACAAAGGTAACAATAATAAAATGAATCTTAAAAGAAATAAAAAGGGATGAGAAATGGTTTAGCAGTTTACCACGTGGCGTGGACTGCACAGTGACCATTGCTGTTTGACAAAGTTCCAGCATTTCCTCTTTGTCAATCTTAATTCTCCAGCATCATTTTTATTTCAATTTTAATAATTCTCACTATATGTAATGGAGTTTCCGTATGCCTTTTACTGTGGGAAATTTATTTTCCTGGCTACACTGGAGGATGGGAACATATACATAGGCAAGGTACTCTCTTTAAACAAAATTCTTGGAAAAATCCCACCACCATGGAACCACACAATGTGATTACTATCCCTACTCCCAAACAAGAAGCCCCATTATGTTCCCCTGATTATACCAAAAATAGAACTTAAAGATTTATTAACTGGATACACCTAGTTCCAAGGATGAAAGCAACTATGAAGGGAAACAATGGGCTCACATCCAGAAAGGAATGAAGATACTTGCTGAATTTATCACTTTTTGCCCCAGGAAAAATGCTGTAATGATGATGATGGCTGCTTTTATCCTGGAATCATTAAGTCTGTTTTTAACCTGCTTGAGTTAAAATAAGATTCAGTTATAGAGCATAAAATGTGTAGTCGTTTTTCAATGAAGCAGCTGCCATATTGCTTCATGCTCAGATCATGGCAGTCTCCTTCCTCTACTGATGCTTGATCTATTCTTAGGGACCTGAACCCATATGAAACTGGACTCCAGGCAAGTAACTCTTGTAGAAAACACAATTCAGTTTCCAGCACCCACATGGCAGCTTACATTTAAAATTACCACATTGATTACATTCATATGGTACTGTCCAGTATGAATTCTTTCATGACTTAGAAGGCTACTCTTCTGTACCAAGGCTTTGCTATATTGACTACATTCATAGGGTTTCTCTCCTATATGAATTATTTTATGATTCCGAAGAGCATTCTTCTGTGCAAAGCCTACACCACATTGGACACATTTATACGGTGTGTTTCCAGTATGATATTTTTCATGATTGTGAAGACGGCTCTTCACTGCAAAGGCTTTACCACATTGATTACACTTATACGGTTTCTCTCCAGTATGCAGTCTTTCATGGGTGAGAAGATAACTCTTCTGTGTAAAGGCTTTACCACATTGATTACATTCATAGGGTTTCTCTCCAGTATGAATTCTTTCATGTGATTGAAGACCATTCTTCTGTGCAAAGGTTTTACCACATTGATTACATTTATATGGCTTCTCTCCAGTATGAATTCTTTCATGACATAGAAGGTTATTCTTCTGTCCAAAGGCTTTACCACATTGATTACATTCATAGGGTTTCTTCCCAGTATGAATTCTTTCATGGATGAGAAGATAACTCTTCTGTGCAAAGGCTTTACCACACTGGTTACATTCATAGAGTTTCTCTCCAGTATGAATTCTTTCATGTTTGAGAAGATATCTCTTCAATGCAAAGGCTTTACCACAATGGTGACATTCATAGGGTTTCTCTCCAGTATGAATTCTTTCATGATTTTGAAGACTTGTCTTCTGTGCAAAGGCTTTACCACATTGATTACATTCATAAGGGTTCTCTCTAGTATGAATTCTTTCATGTTTGAGAAGATAACTCTTCTGTGTAAAGGCTTTACCACACTGGTTACATTCATAGAGTTTCTCTCCAGTATGAATTCTTTCATGACTTTCAAGATGACTCTTCCGTGCAAAGGTTTTACCACATTGATCACATTGAAATGGTTTCTCTCCAGTATGAATTCTTTCATGACTTCGAAGATTACTCTTTTGTGTAAATGTTTTACCACATTCATTACACTCATAGAGTTTCTTCCCAGTATGAATTTGTTCATGACTGTGAAGACTATTCTTTCTCGTAAAGGCTTTATTACATTGATTATATTCATATGGTTTCGCTCCAGTATGAATTCTTTCATGACTTTGAAGATTACTCTTCTGTGCAAAGGCTTTACCACATTCATTACACTCATAGGGTTTCTCTCCAGTATGAATTCTTTCATGTCTTTGAAGATTACTCATCTTTACAAAGGCTTTCCCACATTGATTACATTCATAGCATTTCTCTGGAGTTTGAATTCTCTGTACTTGATGCTGAAGACTGTCACATGCAAAGGCTTTATTCCTTTGATTACACTCATAGGGTTTTCCTTCCAAATGAGATTTTTGGTGTTTTTCTAAAGAGCAATCAGATATAAAGGGTTTATCATGTTGATTACATTCATAGAGAGCCTCTTCATTATTGGTTCTTTGGTGTGTTTGACGATGCCTGTTAAGCCTAAAGCATTTAGTAGATGACTCACATTTATTATTTTCTGTTCCCACATCAGAATTTTCATATCTTTCAAGAGAACTTGAAGAACTCAGGGCCTGACCAGACTGATTGCACTTATAACATTTTCTTATACTGGGAGCCACACTACATATGCACAGTGAACCAGTAGAGAGAGATGAATTTCCATATTCCTGGATATCATAAGGTTTTTCTCCAATGAGAGTTTGTTGGTGAATTCCTACTGAAGTTGGAAAACCAAGTAATTGTAAACTTGTATCACAGTCATGTCTTCTCATAGAGGGGACTACCACATATCTTCCATTTCTTCTGAGAGTGCCAGAAGTACAATGCTTCTTTCCATACCCATTATGCTCCCATGGATTGTATCCAGAGTGACAGATGACACACCTGGGAAAGGAAAATAAAAAATAAAGGGTTTTCACATTGCATTCCCATAGTCGAATATTTTGTGTGTTATACAGATGTGGAATAGAGATTCGTGTTTCTACACCAAGACAACCTCCAGGTCTCTCATACAGTGCTTCTGTCACTAAACTATGCTAAATCACTCACTACAAGTATATGAGCAACGCTAGCTTTAATACCAAAGGTTTGCTTACAAAAGGTCTTAGCCATACACTAATGCCCTCATCAATGATATGATAATTGGAAGGCATGATGGTAATTGGTTGGACAGTTCAACAACATGCCTCTTACATGGCTATGATTGAAACTGTGACATCTACTATGGCATTGTTTCCTTGTCTTGTCCTTAAAGGAATGCTTTAAAAACAGTTATCAGCTACCTGATATTGGAGTATATGGTGTTGTGACAATTTAATAATCCTCACAAAGCTATGCCTATTTCCACAGTTGCTTTACATTAAAAGTTCAGGACACATTAACATTTTTTCAAACTGTTTGAAATCTCCTGCTCAAGCAGCCCCATTGCAGAAAGCCTGCCATCCGTGGTTCCTCCCCGAGAGATGTCTGGGATCATGCCTACCAGCTATTTAAGACCCAGTCCATACATCTGCCATGGGTGCTCTCATGATCTGTCTCCTGCTTTCCTGAGAGGTACCTGAGAGTGCTCTCCTTTGCGCTGCCCTGTTTCTAAATCTGGGTTTATTAATTCAGTTTGCTTTGGCTTATTGCATCGGTGACAGAGGAACCCGGCAACCGGGGATTGTATACTTATCTTTGGTGAACTGGCCAGGGTGAGTAGTCCTTCCACAACCATGTGGTGTGGCTGTGGAAGGACATTGATTCTCTCTCCCCATTTCCACTTTTACCACACGAATGAACAGCTCAGTAAGCCTCCCATTCCCAAACAAAAATGTCTTAAGAAGTCCGGGACCGGTAGACAGGCACGGCAGCAGCAACAAGCAGAGTCAGGTAGGCCCACACCACTCTCACCAAAAGATAGATCTACCAGACTGAAACTTAACAAAGAAACAAAGGACCTAACAGATGTTATGACTCAAATGGACCTAATAGATATCTACAGAATATTCCATCCTAACACAAAAGAATATACCTTCTTCTCAGCACCCCATGGAACCTTCTCAAAAATTGACCACATGCTTGGACACAAAACAAATCTCAACAGATACAAAAAAATTGGAATAACCTCCTGTATCTTATCAGACCACTATGCCTTAAAGTTAGACCTCAACAACAACAAAAATTATACAAAACCCACAAACTCATGGAAACTGAATAATGCCCACCTGAAACATCAATGGGTCAAGGAAGAAATAAAGAAAGAAATTAAAGAGTTCCTAGAATTCAATGAAAATGAAAGTACAACGTATGCAAACTTACGGGACACTATGAAAGCAGTGCTAAGAGGAAAATTCATAGCTCTAAATGCACACATAAAGAAGATGGAGCAATCCCATACCAATGAATTAACAGCACAACTGAAAGCTCTAGAACAAAAAGAAACAAACTTACCCAGGAGAAATAGACACCAGGAAATAATCAAATTGAGGGCTGAAATCAACGAAATAGAAAACAAGAGAACAATACAAAAAAAAAAAATCAATGAAACAAAGACTTGGTTCTTTGAAAAAATCAACAAGATAGACAAACCCCTAGCCAAATTAACCAAAAGGCAAAGAGAGAGCACCCAAATTCACAAAATCAGAAATGAAAAGGGAGACATAACAACAGACAATGAGGAAATCCAGAGAATCATCAGATCATACTTCAAAAACCTGTACTCCACAAAAATGGAAAACCAGGAAGAAATGGACAATTTTCTGGATAAATACCACATACCAAAATTAAATCAAGACCAGATAAACCACTTAAATAGACCAATAACCCCTAAAGAAATAGAAACAGTCATCAAAAGTCTCCCAACCAAAAAAAGGCCAGGACCAGATGGTTTCAGTGCAGAATTCTACCAGACTTTCAAAGAAGAACTAATACCAATCCTCTTCAAAGTGTTCCACACAATAGAAACAGAAGGAACATTACCAAACTCTTTTAATGAGGCTACAATTACCCTGATACCCAAACCACACAAAGATGCAACAAAGAAAGAGAACTACAGACCAATCTCCCTCATGAACATTGATGCAAAAATACTCAACAAAATATTGGCAAACCGAATCCAAGAATACATCAAAACAATCATCCATCACGATCAAGTAGGATTCATCCCAGGGATGCACGGATGGTTCAACATATGAAAATCAATCAATGTAATACACCATATAAACAAACTGAAAGAAAAAAAACACATGATCATCTCCTTAGATGCTGAAAAAGCCTTTGACAAAATCCAACACCCCTTCATGATAAAGGTCTTAGAAATATCAGGAATACAAGGAACATTTCTAAACATAATAAAAGCAATTTATAGCAAGCCAACAGCAAACATCAAATTAAATGGAGAGAAACTCAAAGCGATACCACTAAATTCAGGAACAAGACAAGGCTGTCCACTCTCCCCATATTTATTCAATATAGTACTAGAAGTTCTAGCTAGAGCAATAAGACAACAAAAGGAGATCAAAGGGATACAAATTGGCAAGGAAGAAGTCAAACTTTCACTATTTGCAGATGATATGATAGTATACATAAGTGACCCCAAAAACTCTATCAGGGAACTCCTACAGCTGATAAACTCCTTCAGTAAAGTGGCAGGATACAAGATCAACTCAAAAAAATCAGTAGCCCTCCTATACACAAATGATAAAAGGGCTGAGCAAGAAGTCAGAGAAACATCACCCTTTACAATAGCCACAAATAATATAAAATACCTTGGGATAACACTAACTAAACAAGTGAAGGACCTTTTTGATAAGAACTTTAAATCTCTAAAGAAAGAAATTGAAGAAGATATCAGAAAATGGAAGGATCTCCCATGCTCATGGATAGGTAGGATTAACATAGTAAAAATGGCAATCTTACCAAAAGCAATCTACAGATTCAATGCAATCCCCATCAAAATCCCAACACAATTCTTCACAGACTTGGAAAGAAAAATACTCAACTTCATATGGAAAAACAAAAGACCCAGGATAGCTAAAAGAATCCTAGACGATAAAGCAACCCTTGGAGGCATCACCATCCCTGACCTCAAACTCTACTATAGAGCTATAGTAATAAAAACAGCTTGGTACTGGTATGAAAACCGACATACGGACCAATGGAATCGAATTGAAGGCCCTGACATTAATCCATACACATATGAACACCTGGTTTTTGACAAAGAAGCCAAAACTATACAATGGAAAAAAGAAAGTATCTTCAAAAAATGGTGCTGGCATAACTGGATCTCAATATGAAAAGAGTACAAATAGATCCATATCTTTCACCATGCACAAAACTCAAGTCCAAGTGGATCAAAGACCTGAACATAAATAAATCCAGTTACACTAAACTTAATAGAAAAGAAAGTAGGAAGCACTCTTGAACTCATTGGCACTGGAGACCATTTCCTAAATAAAACACCAACAGCACAGACCCTGAGCACAACAATTAATAAATGGGACCTCACGAAATTGAGAAGCTTTTGCAGGGCAAAAGACACAGTCAATAAGACAAAAAGACAGCCAACAGAATGGAAAAAGATCTTCACCAACCCCACATCTGACAGAGGATTGATCTCCACAGTATATAAAGAACTCAAGAAACTAGACATCAAAATACTGAATATTCCAATTAAAAAAATGGGCTAAAGAGCTAAGTAGAGAATTCACAAAACAAGAATCACAAATGGCTGAAAGACATTTAAAGAAATGCTCAACATCCTTAATCATCAGAGAAATCCAAATCAAAACGACTCTGAGATACCTTACACCTGTCAGAATGGCTACGATCAAAAACATCAATGACAGTAAATGTTGGAGAGGATGTGGAGCAAAGGGAACACTCCTCCAATGTTGGTGGAATGTAACCTTAGATACATGCTCAGCTATGTTCACAGCAGCACTATTTGTAATAGGCAGAACCTCGAAACAACCTAGATGCCCGTCAATGGAAGAGTGGATGAAAAAAAATGTGGTACATATACACAATGGAGTACTACTTAGCAGGGGAAAACAATGAAAGCATGAAATTTGCAGGCACACGGATGGAACTAAAAAAATCATCCTGAGTGAGGTAACCCAAACCCAGAAAGACAGTCATGGTATGTACTCACTCATAAGTGGATTCTAGATATAAAATAAAGAACAATCAGAACACACACACACACACACACACACACACACACACACACACACACACGAAAAAAAAAAATTGGCGCACACCTTTAATCCCAGCACTCGGGAGGCAGAGCCAGGCGGATATCTGTGAGTTCGAGGCCAGCCTGGGCTACCAAGTGAGCTCCAGGAATGCGCAAAGCTACACAGAGAAACCCTGTCTCGAAAAAACCAAAAAAAAAAAAAAAACTCCACAAAGACTGGATCTCAAAATTCCAGCCCCTAGAGCAACTTATCTGGTTCAGTAACCCCTTGTTTTCCTGGTTTTAGGAAGCCCTTATCAGTCATCTAATTGTGCTGTATTTTATTTGATGCTTGCCCTTTGCCTTATTCAGTTCCTCCAGGAGCAGAACACCGCTATGGCGAAAACCACCACCAATCAGATTCACTACCAAGCCCCAGACCCATCCAATGAAGACAACAGTCTCTTCAAGGCTTAGGATGACACTTCTCCATTATAAAATAAAACAGAGGGAGAATTTTTTCAAAATTCTCAACTTGCTGCTCTGACTTACTCAACTGGGCAGCGTGTGCTGCTACTCTGTTTTTCAGTTTCCCTCTGCAGTGCCTTCTTTGGGATCCAGGTATCAGGCTGCCCGAACTGCTAGGATCCTTATTTTAAAAAAATTGTTTTTGTTAATGATGCTGTTTACTTTTTTTTTTTTTTTTTTTTTTTTTTTTGGTTTTTCCAGACAGGGTTTCTCTGTGTAGCTTTGCGCCTTTCCTGGAACTTGCTTTTGAGACCAGGCTGGCCTCGAAATCACGGAGATCCGCCTGCCTCTGCCTCCCAAGTGATGGGATTAAAGGCGTGCGCCACCACCGCCCGGCTATGCTGTTTACTTTTTATGGGTGGTGGAATTGTGTGAATGGTGTGGCCACACATGTGTGTTTCTGACTAGTTTTGAATGCCTGTGTTTACGTGTCCTGAATGTGTCTTGCTAATTGGGTATGTTTTAAAATCTGTAAGGCTTGTGATTCCAGATGGAAACTGTTTTGGAGAACATCACCAGTCACCATTTTGATTGAGGTTAAAGAAATACTTCACCACCATCTTTAATAAGGGTAACCACTTGGATTGGCCCCATCAAGGAGACATTAGGTCTCCAATAATTTGGTTTAGGATATATTTCTGTTTGATGATTTCTGTCCTGTCCTAAAAAAAAGGTTTATTAAACAGGATTTAAAACAATGCTTGTTTTGACCATTGATATTGAAATATAAATTGTTAGCAATGTTAAAACTTGCTATAGCCTGATATCTTAGGATCACCAATGAAAACTACAGACTGAATCTTCTGGCTTTTACCAACATTGGTAAACTGTAACTAATTGGGTAAACTGTATGTTTAGACTTAACCAACATATGCCCTCAAAGTTAAACCTAAACAACATTTCTCTAATTTAGATATACCTATCAGATTTTCCCCCATTCTCGAACATGCTCAGAAAACAGAATATAGCATTTAATATAAAAGCTTTTTAGGAGAGACAGGCCAACGCCTGGAAGCATACTGTATCTTCTCTAAGAAGATGGACGGCCACAGAAAAACTTCCACCTCGAGGTTTGCCTCGAAAGTAACAAAGCCAGCCACACAGTGAAAAGCTGCTTTACACCATTAACTGCTGCTGAGATCATGTCCAGACTGAATAAGTGGAGCAATGGGGTAACAATTGTGCCACTCTGCCAAGTCAGGTAGGCCTATCTCCCCAAATTTCTACTCCACAAAGAATCTGTCAGATCCTCTGAGCTTGGCATCTGAACAAGTGCTACCTCTGGGACTTGTCCCCCAGTGACCATAGAGAGACTTGGGACTGCCTGGGTTAACTGGAAAGCTGGCTTACTCCTGCTCACTTACTTATCCTTCTCAGATCTGATGGTGTTTGATGACCAGGGTACCAAGAGATTTGCCAGTTTAACAACACAACCAACCCCAAACCTAAAAGCAACTTAGTAGCTCATTAGTATGTTTCCTGGTAAAAATACATACAGGTGTACCTCATTCACAGACTCCATGGTACAGGATAAACTGGTTTCAGATATAACTTCAGAAGTTCAAAGTGTTAGCTTTGATATATGCAGTTTTGAAAAACTGATAAAGCATTGATTACAATCAGTTTTCAGGGATCCTTAAATTTCTGTGTTTTTACTGGTCCAGCTTTTAGAGATAGGTTAGCACTAGAGAGGATATAGAGCCCTGCAGACATGTTCAACTCCCTCCTCCACACACACAACCTCCTTTGTTCAGTGAATTTAGACTTAAAAATATTTATGCCTTTTAACCGAAATCCATAGCTTTTTATTTATTATGACACCAATATGTAAATCTGTTCCAGTAATTTTATAGACACCTGAAGCTTCCTGAAAAAAGGGCTTGGCTACTTTGTAAAGAAGTCTGGCCTGATGGAAAATAATAACAGTTTCTAGAGCATATTTTTGACCCCACCCATTTTTGAGCATATTCTGTAGGTTCACTCCTCCTGCCTGGGCCAAGGCCAAACCCCCAGGGATCCTACAGATACACCCGCTCCTGCAACAGCTCTGAGGATGCCAACCAACAACCAAGGATGCCAACTGGACAAATACTAACAGGTGGATTTTACCCACATGCCTGTTCATAAAAAGGCTCCATATCTCTTAACTCTTATTGACACATTTACAGGATGGATGCTCTCCCAAACTCCAGAAAAACAGCAGATACATGGCTCCAGTACTCCTGGAATACATCATCCCTAGATTTAACATGCCATCTCCCCAAGAGCCTGGGACTTCACTGCTGGTACCACCTCTACAGGCACATTGGGCACCTACCCAGCAACTCAAACCTTGTTTTCCAAGATGTCCCAATTAAGGGCATATCTGCCCAGATCCCTCACTCATTCACCCTTGACTCTTCTGTACAACCAGAACACTTCTCAGTTCCATTCTTTCCATCATTCTTCCTACTACCAATGGCTATCCCTGTTCGTAAGGCCAGTGATAAAAAGCTATTCTTTTTTTCTCCTAGCAACCCACATTCTCCGCCTCCTCAAGGACAGATGCCTGAGGCCTCCTGGATGGCAGCTATCCAAATGCATCACCACCCATACCCCTGCTGAGCATGGGCCACCTGACTTAAACCTTCCCCCTCCCCACATGGTCCCATGCTAGCAGGAAGTAGACAGACCGGAACCTGCTCCCATATGCCCAAAATAAATTGGGATGTTTACAATTTGCACCTGATGTGGCCTCATTGCAGAAAGCCCACCATTAATGGCTCCTCCCCCAGAGATGTCTGGGACTATGCCCATCCTTACTGGCTATTTAAAATCTGGCCCATAGAGCTGCCATGGGTGCTCTGCTCTCTGTCTCCTGACATCCTAAGAGCCCCTGGAGTGCTCTGCTTTGCTATGCTCTGTTTATTAAATCTGGATTTATTAATTTGGTTTGATTTGACTTATTGTATCAGTCATGTAGCGACCCACCAACCAGGAATCCAGTACTTATCGGAGACATACATATATATCACCTTGCACATGAAAATTACCTGCCATGTCTTGTAGAATTTGGATAATGTTCTTCAATATTGTGATCTTCCCATTTGTACCCTAAAATACAGCACCAGAAAATGTGATATATTACTGGAAATTACGAACAATTGAAATTACTGTCTTTCATGAACTTTTGAACAATGCCTGATTTATTCACCATTATTTTCTTCTTTAACATTCAAAATTATAGGAGAGCACCAATCTCCAAGAAAGGCTTCTTCCCTTAAGTTAAAAACTGACAGAAAGCTCACATTCTTACCTACAATAGTGAGGTTCCAGTAGGTTTCCAGCATCACATCTTTGTAGAGACTCTTCTGGGAAGGATCCAGCAAAGCCCACTCTTCATGAGTGAAGTTCACATGCACATCCTCATAGGTCACTGCATCCTAAAGTATCCCATATATGTACATAATAGAAATGGTGAGACTGACTACATTGCAAATGTACACTTCATTGAGAATATATTTACATAATTCCATGTGCTTGATACATTCTCTGACATGGGTGAGTAAATATCAAGTGCAGTCACCAACTCATTTTGAAAGAAAACATCAAGAGAGAATGACACCTTCCATTCCACTGTCCACAGAATAGATTACGGCACAGCAGAAGAAATGCCTAGGAATTTATACAGAGAGACATGCAAACAGAGTAACACTATCTAGTATACATCAGCAGAACTTTATCAAAATTATTGACTTCAAGAAGGGGTGGAAAGTAAGGGTGGGTGGTGCACAACTCTAATGCCAACTCTCGGGAGTCAGAGACAGGTGAAATTTGTGATTTCTGAGCCTGCCTGGTCCATGTAGAGATTGCAAGGACAGCCAAAGGTACATAGTGAGACCCTGTCTCTAACAAAAAAACAAACAAAAACAAAAAACAGAAAGCACTCAGGCATCACTCAAAATTTCTCCCAGATGTTAAACATTCATGCCAGTTCTATATTTGTCTATTGAACTGTAAGGCTAATAATTCCCGGGAAGCAATGCATTTTTATTAAGTTGCTGTCTGACAGATCAATGAGTTCTCAAGAACATTAGTAAAGTAAATGCTGACCCTAAAACAGTAAAACACACCCAAAAAGGGTGGTAGTATATACAGATGTGTCAACAGATAAGACCACACATTTGAAAACAATACAAAAGTGTAAAAATATACACAAAGGTAGGGACGATATTAAACAACAATTCAGTGATTCAGCAGATCACTATTAATTTCATGAATGAATGCATTCTTGCTCTGAAAATGATACCAATGCCAAAGTTCAAAAGTCATGACATGGGTAAAGTTCAGCACAAGAGTAAATGCCTGACATATACAAAAACCTGATTCACTGCCAAAAATATAAACATAAAAATATCAGGCAAGAAATATGGATTGGCGAAGAAAAGCAATTGCTTCTACTTTACATTACATTATTTCAGAATGAAATCTGTTCTGTTGGTGATGGCATGACTACATGAGAAGGAAGGAGGCTGCTCACTCTCAACAAAACAAAGAAATGTGGTGAGACTATATTCCTCAGGAAAGGATCCTCCTCCTAAGGAGAAGTCACCAATTATGAATCTAAGTCACAATTGTGATTGTAAGTCACCAATGCAGGCTCACACCAAAGACAATGCTCAAACTCAGGACACTACCTGGAAGATTTTTCTTTCAACCTTCAACATTTTGACACAGGTCATGACAGGTTCACAGTCAAATCACAATGGGAAATGCATTTAGTCTGATTTCAAAGATCCACATATTATGTGATAGTCCAATACTATTTGAATATACACACATAAAAAGGGCTGTTTAAATGCTCCTTGTAAGGCAGAACCTCTTAAAGGAGCTGTATCTGGTTTTGTGTTCTTTTTTGTTTGTTTTGTTTTGTTTTGTTTTTACTATTTTTTCAGCTTTCTCAGGCTGTATGTGGAAATTCTATGCACCACGTATAAACACCAAATATACCAGGCATTTTTAGCGGGACACCAGCAAGCTCCCAAACCATGGCATAGAGACTTATTACTAGTTTTGAATGCTTGCCCAAGCCCAGGTTCACCTCTGGCTAGCTCTTTCCACTTAAATTAACCTGTTTGTCTTTATCTACCTTATGCCCCCGGGCTATGTACCTTTTATTCTTTCTGTATATCTTTCCTGCTGTCTCCAGGTCTGCCTGGGGGCTGCCAGGCTCCTGGACCTGGGTGTGTCCCTCTCTTTCCCCCTGATTCTCTCCTTTCTTCCTCCCTCTCTTTCTTCTGGAGCATAGATTCTGCTCCTGCTTATTCTCTCTGCCCACCAACCCTGTGTATCCCTCTTCCGCCCAGGTATTGGCCATTCAGCTTTTTATTAGACCACTCAAGTGCCTTCGGCGGGCAAAGTGAAACAGCAACACATCTCTTCATAATTAAACAAACGCAGGATAAACAAATGTAATACATCCTTGCATCATTAAACAAATGCAGCAGATACAAATATAACACCTTCACATGAGATAACATTCCACATCATAAACAAAGGTAACAAATCTCTGTCCAGTTAAGATAATATTCCACAGCACATTACTCTTTCATTTAGCCTGACTTGATTTCCCAGGGCATGTGGAGAATACAGACATAATATAACAAAGTACTACATAACCTGTCTTACTGACTCTTCCCTTGCTATGAAGCACTATGACCAAGGCAACTCTTTTTGTTTGTTTGTTTGTTTGTTTTTGTTTTTGTTTTTCCAGACAGGGTTTCTCTATGTAACAGACCTGGCTGTCCTAGGAATTCACTCTGCAGACCAAGCAGGGCTCAGACTCACAGATCTGCCTGCCTCTGCATCTCAAGTGCTGGGATTAATAGCAAGCAACACTACCACTGATTTAAACATTTTAACAAATTAAACCCAAAAGACTTCAGTCCAGCAAACATGGAGAGTCACAAATCTGTCTGGTCACAGCCCAGACCAGACTCAATTAGGAGAAAATGGGGCCAAGCAACATCTTTTGTTTGGGGACTGAGGAGAAGGTGAAAGACCTGGATGAGAACAACTGGCTTCAACTGTTACAATCAGTTGGTAAAACTCGTTGATGGATTCAGCTGTCTCTGGTTGGCATCATGGAATTCTTTCCTCTGTTCCCTACCTGCATGGGGCCTACCTGCATAGACACAAGGAACATCTCCTCCCACATACATGCAAACCTAATTAAAAGAGTGTTTTTAAGGAAAGGATGTAACCACACACTTTTAATCATGGAGACTAGGGGACCCCACTGGGACCTGTGCCTAATGCAAGATGGGCTTCCTTAGCAGGCACAGGTCTAACCTTGAGTAGAAAGCAACCATGTGTCTATCATGTCACTATTATATTATGACAATGCAGAATTGGAGTTACAGATACAGCAAAAGTTCAATTAAAGTCTAACAATTTATGCTACAAAGTAAATTGCATGAGAAACAAAAATAACATGAGAAAATGTCATCAGGAATGAAAAATTGAACAACACACGACTGAATAAATAGTACATAAATACTGTGACACCATCTGACTTCTAACTTTGATTGAAATTGCAATAAAGACTGCAATGAACAGGGTGGTGGTGGGGGCACACACCTTTAAATGAAGCACTTGGTTTTTGAGGCCAGCCTGGTCTACAGAGTGAGTTCCAGGACAGCCTGGGCTACATAGAGAAAACCTATGTGGGGGGGGGATCTGTACTGTCTGGGAAAGAATAAAGAGATCAACAGAACATGAAAGCAAACTTAGAAATAAAAACACGCCGGGCGGTGGTGGCGCACGCCTTTAATCCCAGCACTCGGGAGGCAGAGCCAGGCGGATCTCTGTGAGTTCGAGGCCAGCCTGGGCTACCAAGTGAGTTCCAGGAAAGGCGCAAAGCTACACAGACAAACCCTGTCTCAAAAAAAAAAAAAAGAAAAAAAAAAGAAAAAAGGAAAAAGAAAAGAAATAAAAACACAATAAATATACATTCAATTTTACCACATGAGGCCAGAAATCACAGTAAGTTTGGCCTTAATGACACAGGTAAATGAACCACCCTGGCATCCTCATGCAGATGTGTTAATGACACAGACTTTACGCCTGCACAGAATTAACTGCAGACGGATCCTACACCTGAATGTTCAATGCTAAGTGCAGAACTTCTGGAAGACAGCAGAGTGACCAGAGCTCTGCAAGTTAGCAAATCTGCCTTCCCTGGCCACAGTTTTACTGAAAGAAATGAAAAAATTATCACCACGATCAATATGCCTTGCATGGTGACTAGGGTATTTCCTCACAAAGGCTCACTCTCCCCCATGCTCTGAGAGGCGCTAACCCCAGCGATAAATCACTCAGAGGTTCCGCTTCTGCCTGGGAGTTGCAGAGACCTCAGGACACCAAAGGGAATCACTCCACACACCGCGTCCTGACGCCATGTCCACAGCCCCGGGGCGGGGGACCCCACTCCGGCTCCGGCGGCTTCTCCCCACGAGGGACGGTGGACCCTCACTCACCATGGCGGATTCCATGCTCATCCGCTCTCCTCCTGGCTCCCAGCAGGCAGTCACAGCCCAGCACACAGAACAGGAGATCCACCTTTAACCACCCAGCCGCAGACTAAGCTGCCGGTCGCACCGGAAGTGCCCTCCTCATTCTGATTGGCAGTCCATCTGGAGGTCCTGATTGGTTACTCAGACCTGCGTAATCTAAACAGCTCCCTTAGGGGCAGTGCTGTGAAGTGAGGGAGCCCAATGATTGGTAGCCCTGGCTTTCACCCCAGGCACAGATCTGCCCCCGATCTGCAGAGATTGACATTCATGCAGAACTTGGGACTGGACTGCAAAGTTTTCCCTGAACTATTCCTGCACTCAGGAGGGCTCTTTTCTGGGGAATTAGGTTTTGCTATGAACTGAGAAAGGACAAAGGAAATCTGCCACTTTCTGGACTAGCAATACCTCAGGCGTGCTGTAGAAAACGTGCTATGATTTTCATTTTTGTAAAAGAAAATTATGATTTAAAAAAAAACACCTATATACTAATATGCACTCTCTTAAACTGTTATTCTGTAGAAAAGGCCCATCAATATAAATACAGGATTTAGAGAAGTAAACCCTACAGGATCAGAGTGAGCTTTTTACTTATACCTATATTTACTAGAGAGCATCAACATTCTAATGACTAAATTATATATAATTTATTTAATTAATAATAAATATATAAATTTATATTTTTTAATTACTTAAATAATAAATATATGTTATTGCCCATTTGACATAGGATTTTATGTGGTGATATTGTGTGGTGGTACTGTGTTCCAAGATATTGTGTACCCTAATAAATGTATCTGGGCTCAGAGAACAGACAGCCACTAGATACAAAGGCTAGAAAATAGTGGCACTCACACCTTTAATCCTAGCATTCCAGAGATAGAAATCCCTCTGGATCTCTGTGAGTTCAAGGCCACATTGGAAATAGCCAAGCATGGTGACACACGCCTTTAATCCCAGAAAGCCAGCCTTTAATCCCAGGGAGTGGTGGTAGAAAGCAGGAAGATATATAAGGCGTGAGGACCAGAAACTAGAGGCATTTTGGCTGGTTAAGCATTTGGCCTGGTTAAGCTTCAGGCTTTGGAGCAGTAGTTCGGCTGGGAACCATTCCAGATGAGGACTCAGAGGCTTCCAGTCTAAGGAAACAGGACCAGCTGAGGATCCGGCGAGGTGAGATAGCTGTGGCTTGTTCTGTCTCTCTGATCTACCAGCATGGACCCCAATAACTCGTCTCAGGTTTGATTTTATTAATAAGAACTTTTAAGATGCTACAATATTGTGTCCGCCAATATATTGTGCACCCTAATAAATTTATCTGGGGCCAGAAAACAGAACAGCCACTAGATAGACATAGAGGCCAGAAAATGATACCACACACCCCTTTAATCCTAGCCTTCCAGAGGCAGAGGTCCATCCTGATCTCTCTGAGTTCAAAGCCACACTGGAAAGAGCCAGGCATGGAGACACATGCATTTAAACCAAGGAAATGATGGCAGGAAGCAGAAAGGTATATGAGGCATGAAGAGGGGGAACAAGAGTCTTTTTTAAGTCTTTTAGCTTTTAGCAGCAGTTCAGCTGAGATCCATTCCCATGAGGACTCAGAAGATTTCAGTCTGAGGAAATAAGATCACTGAGGATTTGGCAAGGTGAGGTTGGATGTGGCTTGTTCTGTTTCTCTGATCTTTCTGTGTTCACCCCAATAGCTTACCTCCAGCTTTGTTTTCAGTAATAAGACCTTTTAAGATTCATATAACAGCCTACAGATTTGTTTTCTCTTACTTCTGCATCATTAGTGAAAATAAGTAAAGTAAATTAAGAATACTTATTTTTACATCACGCTTATATTGTTTCTTTTTCTTTATGAGGGTCTCACTCTGCAGCCCTGACTGGACAGGAACTTGATCTGCTGACCAGACTGGCCTAAGAATTATAAAGGAAAGTTTGCCTCTGCTGTAGAGTGCTAAGATTAAAGGCCTGCTCCACTCTGCATGACTTCTAGTAATTCTGCACAGTTACTAATGAAATAAACAGCAGCTGTTAAGATTCAGCCTCAGATCCTGTCAGTATGCTTCCCTCACCAACTCCACACCTCCACTTTTGGACCTGAACCTCGACAGAGCTGGACTCTGGCACTAAAGTCCCTGTCAAAGAGTTTTTAGAAAGGGGAGAGAGAGACTTTTCTGCTGGACAAATGTGGTGGTATTGTGTTCCCCAAAACATTGTGCACCCTAATAAACTTATCTGGGATCAGAGACAAAACAGCCACAATATTAAACATAGAGGATAGGCAGTAGTAGCACACACCTTTAATCCTAGCATTCCAGAGGCATAAATCCATCTGTTCAAGGATACAGCTGAGCATGGTTACTCACACCTTTAATCCCAGAAAGCGAGCCTTTAATCCCAGGGAGTGATGGTAGAAAGGAAAGATATATAAGACATGAAGACCAGAAACTAGAAGCATTTGGCTGGTTAAGCTTTCAGGCTTTCAAGCAGAGCAGTTCTGCTGAGATCCATTCGGATATGAGGACACAGAGGCTTCCAGTCTGAGGAAACAAGATTAGCTGAGAAGTTGGCCAGGTGAGGTTAGCTGTGGCTTGTTCTGTCTCTCTGATCTTCCAGTGTTCACCCCAATACCTGCCTCAGGTCTGATTTTATTAATAAGAACTTTGAAGATTCATGGTACATCTGGTGCCCAACGATTGTGGTACATTCGTGAATGACAAGAGTATATGTCTGGAGTCCATTTCACATGTGAGAGGTGGAAGTAGATGACCTGAAGCTTACAAGACTTTTTTAAGTTTATATAAAGAGGCACACATTTTAGATATGTTAGCATAGCTACTATTTGTAATCTGTACTCATATCTACATTCTGGGAAGAGCAGTAGACTCATGCTCTTTTGTCATGGTAAAAGCTTGGGGACCCAAAAATGATTCTGGGTTAAAAGCATGAACACTATTTAAGGTGATCTCAGAGAGGACAGAAACATTCTGGGGAGCAGAAGGGCAATAACTCACTTGAACTTGATTTTAAATATGAAAAAAAGCAGGGCCTCTTCTCTCTATCCAGAAGACTGGATGCATATAGATTATTCTGGTGTTTTAGCTCAACAAGAAGAACTTTTAAGTCTGTACGCAAAAACAACCAAATGGAATTTAAAATCTTGAGGGTGTGACTATGACAATAGAAGCAAAGCTTTCCTAGAGCTACACTAATAGCTTATCAGAACTGCATTGATTAATAAAACTTTGAGCTTGAAGTCTTAACATGAATGTAGCATGATGAGAGACAGGATTTTGAAGTATTATTCATTCTTTTTATATCCCTTAAATCAATGTTACCACAATTTTAACTTTGACACCCTCACACCTTACATAAACTTGCATTTATACAACTCAAAGCCCCTTTTCTTAGACCTTAAAACATTTCAAAGATCCTCAAAACTTAAGCTTTAAATGTTACACTTTTTTCTATCCAAATATTCACAATGAGACAGAGGTCATTGTTACACAATTATCCTTTAAAAAATAGTAAAAAGTTATACTGAAGTATGTTTTGTGAGTTTCTCTCCTTTGGAGTCTGATAACAGGGTAAATGATGACTAGACTAATTAGTAACTCCAGGAAATTGAGGCATTTGGACATATTTTTATATATGAAGAGAACTGGAAGGCAGATGAAGTCTTGAGAAAGCAGATGGGTGCTTGCTGCTGATAAAGCTACCTAGTCAATATCCTCAGAGATTTGAGAAGGATACATTATAACTGGAAATATAATCTAAATGATCTATGTATCAAATAAAATGAGAGTGACCCTTTACCTATACAGGCTACAATAGACCACAGTGTAGTCAGAAGATTTCTCCAGTCTTGCCTAGCCTGGTGTCCCACAGCCACTTATAAAATAATTACTCAGAGGCTTCCATTAATTACCAACTGTATGGCCATGACCTATGACTCAATTTTTTGCTAGCTAGCTCTTATACCTGAACTCAGCCCATTTCTATTAATCTATAGGTTGCCACTGTTCCATGGCTTTTCCTTTGTGCTATTACATGCTGCTCCCTGGACAGCAGGATGGCTCCTCTGACTCTACCTTTCTTCTTCCTGTCTCTTTACTGAATTTCCTGCCTGCCTCTAAGCTGCTTTGCTATAGGCCAAACAGCTTTATCAACCAATCAGAGCAACACATATTCACAGCATACAGAAAGATATCCCACAGCACTGTAGTAGTCTCCACAGTTTCAGTGGGGACAGTCGTTTTAGGTCTTCAGCTGTCATACAAGACAGCATAGGTGTAGCAAGAGCCCACAAATGTATATATCTCAATTTATTAAGGGGTGCAATGGGAATACAGACTCACTAATACAAAGCAAGGTAAACACACTTTTGATCTGCTGCTGATCCAGATGCCAATCTCCTCAAGTCAGATGGGGACCATCTGCAAGCCATTCTCCACCACCTGACCCAGTCTTGACGAACCAAGAATATGAATGACAACTCTCCCTCAGCTCTTAAGGGGTCACATATGCAGACAAAGCCACAGCCTAGAGCTTCTTCCCCAAAGCCATTGGCTAAATGGAATGAATTCCCACAATACATAGAAAGATGAAGCCGGGCGTTGGTGGCGCACGCCTTTAATCCCAGCACTTGGGAGGCAGAGCCAGGCGGATCTCTGTGAGTTCGAGGCCAGCCTGGGCTACCAAGTGAGCTCCAGGAAAGGCACAAAGCTACACAGAGAAACCCTGTCTCGAAAAACCAAAAAAAAAAAAAAAAAAAGAAAGATGAAGATGAAGTCTCAATTCTGAATATTTATGCCCCAAACATATGTAAAAGGAACATTACTAAAGCTTAAACCACATATAAAACCCCACACATTAATAGTGGGAGACCTCAACACCCCACATTCACAACTGGACAGATCTCCCAAAATGAAACTTAACAGAGAAATAAAGAGCTTAACTGATGTCATGACTCTTATGGACTTAATTGATATCTACAGAACATTCCATCCTAACAAGAAAGAATATACCTTCTTCTCAGCACCCCAGGGAACCTTCTCAAAAATCAACCACATACTTAGCCACAAAGCAGATCTCAACAGATACTAAACAATTGGAAAAAACTCCTGCGTTCTATCAGACCACCATGGTTTAAAGTTAGATTTCAACAAAAACAAAAACTACAGAAAACCTACAATCTCATGGAACTGAATAACCAATGGATTAAGGAAGAAATAAAGAAATTAAAGACTTCCTAGAGATCAATGAAAATGAAGACACCACATACCCAAACTTATGGGACACTACACAAGCAGTGCTAATAGCTAGAACCTCTAAACAACCTAGATGCCCTTCAACTGAAGAATGGATAAATAAAATGTGGTACATAGACACAATGGAATACTACTCAGCAAAAAAAAAACAATGACATCATGAGGATTGCAGGAAAATGGGTGGATCTAGAAAAAAATCATCCTGAGTGAGGCAGCCCAGACTCAGAAAGACAAACATGATATGTACTTACTCATAGGAGGACACAACTGGGGGAGACCACATAGAGAGCAGGACCCTGGGAAAGACACAGGGATCGCCCAATGACAGAGAAATGGATGAGATCTACATGGACAACCTGGATGTGAGTGGGGGTAATGAAGGGCAAGGGTCGAGGGAAAGAGAGCTTGAGGGAGCAGGAGATCCCAGCTGGATCAAGAATGGAGGGGGAGAACAAGGAATAAGAGACCATGGTAAATGGAGACCACATGAGAATAGGAAGAAGCAGGGTGCTAGAGAGGTCCACAGAAATCCACAAGGATACCTCCACAATAGGCAATGGTCGAGAGACATCCCGAAATGACCTACTCTGGTGATAGGATGGCTAAACACCCTAATTGTGCTAGAAACCTCATCCAATGACTGAGGGAACCGGATGCAGAGATCCATGGCCAGGCCCCATGTGGAGCTCCGGGAGTCCAATTGGCGAGAAAGAGGAGGGTTTGTATGAGCGAAAATTGTTGAGACCGAGATTGGAAAAAGCACAGGGACAAATAGCCAAATGAATGGAAACACATGAACTATGAAACAATGGCTGAGGAGCCCCCAACTGGATCAGGCCCTCTGGATAAATGAGGCAGTTGATTAACTTGATCTGTTTAGGAGGCATCCAGGCAGTGGGACTGGGACCTGTCCTTAGAGCATGTGCTGGTTGTTTGGAATATCCAGAAAATATTTTCAATAAAACCATATAACAAATTTTTCTTAGTTAATGTAAGTGCTGATAAAGCTACAAAGAAGCATGCAAAACACCCAAGAAATTGGGTCAGAAAAGAAAGTCCCCTTGTCACATAATAATCAAATCAGTAAACATACAGAACAAAGAAAATCCCCTTGTCACACAATAACCAAATGAGTAAGCATACAAAACAAAGAAAGAATAGTAAAAGCTGCAAAGGGGAAAGACCAAGTAACATTTGAAGGCAGACCTATGAGAATTATACCTCACTTTTCAGTGGAGAGTCTAAAAGCCATAAGGTCTTGGGCACACATGATGCAGGCTCTAAGAAACCACAGATGCCATCCCAGATTATTACATTCAGAAATTTTTCATCACTATAAATGGAGAAAATAAGATACAAATTATACAATATCTATGTACAAATCCATCCCTCCATAAGGTACTAGAAGAGAAAATCCAATCCAAGGAAGCTAACTACAAACCTGAAAACACAGTAAATGAATAATATAACATCAGCAAAACCAAAAGAAGAGAAACACAGAGAGAGAGAGAGAGACAGAGACAGAGACAGAGAGACAGAGAGAGACAGAGAGAGAGAGACAGAGAGAGAGAGAGAAACTAACATACTCTCATACACATACCATCATCACCACCAATAACAACAAAATAAAGGCATTAGTAATCATTTTTCCTGATATCTCTCAATATCAATGGCCTCAATTCCCCAATGAAGACACAAATTAACAGTATGGATTCAGAAAAAATATCCATCATTCCACTGCATACAAGAAACACACTTCAACATCAAGGATAGAGATTACCAAAAGGTGAATGCTGGGAAAGACATATTTAAAGCAACTAAAACTAAAAAGCAGTCTTGTGTAGCTACTTTTATTATCTACCAAAATAGACTTCAAACAAAAATTAATCAAAAGCAATGGGGAAGAATACTCCTTAGTCATCAAAGGAAAACTCCAATATGACATTTCAATTATTAATATCTATGCCCCAAACACAAGGTCACCCACTTTTGTAAAAGAAATATTTCTACAGGTTAAATGACACACTGACTCTCACACAGTATTTGATAGGGGTAGATTTCAATACCCCACCCTCAACAATGGACAGGTCATCCAGACAGAAACCAAATGGAGAAATATTGGAGCTAATGGATTTTATAAATCACATGAACCAACATACTACAGAACATTCCACCCAAAGAAAAAGAATACACCTTCTTCTCACACCTATGGAATTTTTTTCCAAAGTTGATGACACACCGGGACATAATTCAAGTCTTAACAGATATAAGAAAATTAATATAACTCCTTGCATCCTATCAGACCACTATGGATTACAGCTGGATATAAAAAAAAACTTAAAAACTCATGAAAACTGAACAACGCTCTACTAAAAAATGGGTCAAGACAGAAATAAAGAAGGAAATTAAAGTTTCTAGAATTCAATGAAAATGATTACACAAGATATCCAAATATGGAGGACACAATGAAAGTGGTGATATGAGGAAACTGTATATAGAACTGAGTGTCTACATAAAAAAGGAAAAGATTTCATATTTGCAACTGAACAGCACACATAAAAGCAGTAAAACAAAAACAACAGGCATACCCAAGAGGAATAGACAGGAAGAAAGTATCAAATAAGGGCTAAAATTCAGTAAATAGAAACAAAGAAAAAGACAAGGAGTCAATGAAACAGAGAGTCAGGTTTTTGAGGAAATCAATAAGACAGACAAACACTTATCCAAACTACCTGAGAGAAAATTAATCCTAATTAATTTTGGATATTAAACAACGGCTACTTGGGACAATAAGAAATCACCTATATCTGATTCACTGATTACATATTGGTAATCCCAAATGTAGACAAAACTGGAAAATTTTTGTTGTTGGTGGTGGTTTTTTGAGACAGGGTTTCTCTGTGCAGTGTTGGTGCCTGTCCTGGATCTCGATCTGTAAACAAAGCTGGCCTCAAACTCACAGAGATCTGCCTGGATCAGCCTCCCGAGTTCTAGGATTAAAGGCATATGCAACCACCACCATGTCCAACTCTGATTTGTATTGATTCATGCTGAAATTGTTTTCCAAAATGCACTGAAGTGTCCCAGCTTAACCTCTGCAGAGGCACTCAGGTTCAGGACAATAGGTCTTTTTTTTTTTTTTTTTTGGTTGTTTTTCGACACAGGGTTTCTCTGTGTAGCTTTGTGCCTGTCCTAGAACTATCTCTATAGCCCAGGCTGGCCTTAAACATACAGAGATCACCTGGCTTTGCCTCCCGAGTGCTGGGATTAAAGGCGTGCACCACCACCACCCAGTTGACAATATCTCTTAAAGTCATTTTTGGTGTCAGCCACAGGTCCACATCAAATTATTCACAGAAATGAATATACCAAGTATGATATCAGAGCCAGTCAGATCTCCTTGAATTTGGTCTTCATAGTGAATATGATAGAAAGACCTTCATCAATAATACACACACACACACACACACACACACACACACACACACATAAAGTTGAATATAATTTTGCTCTGTTGTTTGAAACAAGATCTCATTATAAAGATCCAGCTAGCCTAACACTCACATTGTATAGTTTAATGAATAATATATATTGAATATATGGAATAGATAAAACAAATATAAAATAATTTACATTGAATATATAAAACAAATTCCAGGAAACTTTTCATTCTATACCATTGGTTCATTATTGAAAACATGACAGTTTTCTATACAAGAGGGAGTTTCAAAACAATGGTCCAATCCTGACTCATCTAACCAAAATCTATAGGAACAGCAGTAATTTTTAATTTCAACAAACTCCATAGTTCTGATAATAAAAAAATATGAGATTTTTAAATACAAAATAGTAAATGCCTCAAAATAACAGTTATGAGTTTTACCAAGGAGCTTACCTATGAGGATCATCCATGCTGTCTCAGGAACATTCAAGACTCTAGCAGTTATCTGAAGTCTCAGAAAGCAAGGGGGTGGCGCCTAGAATGCTCAGTAAAGCAGCAGAGCACCAGGAAGTATAAGGAAGGCATTTGGACTCAAAGAAGGATCTGGAGAGTGGCATAAAGACTAAGGAATCAGAAGGCTACCTGGTGGCAGGAAGGTCCTGAAAAGGGGTAGGTGGATTGTTGGCTCACTTTCCCTGTATCGGGTTCTCATGTATATAACCATTGCAAGCTCTTCCCTGCACTGTTCCCAGCATCCTGCTATTCCTAACAACTACAACAGCAGCACTATAACCTCCAAGTCTCTGGGTTAAATCATCAGCCTTGATTGACTCCTTGTCCAGCTAGATCCAGGTCCTGGGGGTGTCCAGGGACTAGTTCGAGGGCTATAAGTGATCAGGCCAGGTGACTACAGGAACAGCTCCTCCAGCTCCACAGGTATTTGAGATAGGGTTGGTGCACAGGGCATGTGAGCTTTTGCAGCCCCACCTACCTGCCTCCCTGGGCCAAGCCTGCAAATCACCTACTAAACACACCCTCTCCCTGAGGCAAACTGAGTGGAAATTCCTCCAGACCTCTCCTCACAAGCACAGCACTCTCCAGATGCTCCCCCAGGCAAGAACCTCACAGACACACCCACACAACAAGATCAAAGACATTCTCCTTCCTTGGAAATACCCTTCCAGACATTATTTTTAGCCTGACTCAGAGGACCTTGGAATTCTGTGAGGACCTCAGTTTGGGAGAAAGTGTCAGAATGGGGGGGTGCTTGGCAGCTACACTGGAGAGCTGCTTTAAGATCAGGGACAGTGAAGACAACAGGGCAGCCCATCCACTGTACCCACAGGGCCCTGGAAAAAAGATCTGGACCTCCAGAGCTGGAATCATACAGGAGCCAGGAACCCAGAGTCATGGCTGGCAAGGTAGAATGACCCTGAGCCCTGCAAGAAGATCTCAGGTGAAGGAGAAAATATGGCCAGTACACATACTAACTTACAAGGTTCAGGGGAAGGATCTAATGAGACCCTCTCCTTAGGAAAAGTGCTACAGGAAACTAAGGACTATTGAGAGGGAAAATTGTGGGTTATCCAAAATGAAGTGGCCTGCGCTGAAATCATAAATAGAAGAAATACCATGGACTCAGCAGCTCATATTTATTTCTGGGCATAGACACAGAAATAAGAAAAGTGAAACAACCAGTTTGAGACAGAGTATTTGAGGGCATGTAGCAGGTTTTCTTTTGAGTCACCAACCAGCTCCCAAATCATGAAACAAAGATGTCTTAGCCATTATGAATGCTTCCTGTCACATGGATTATGGCACAAGATGTTGATTCTGCCCTATCCACCCACACAACACTATGCACACCTGATAAACCTCTGCAGCTCAGAAACGCCTTTTGTCCCCTGGAATAAAATTTCACTAGAAAACACCATTGCAGCTGGTGGTAGCAGAAAGGTAGAAGAATCTAATCAGGTATTGCTGAAAGATGATCCACCTCACCATCATTCTACCAGTTTCTAAATTATTTGTAGCATTTATAAGATAAACGTGAAAGAGGAGTGCAATGTTCAGAACTTCTAGAAACCAGACCTTCATTTTTCCAATCTGTCTTCTCACTGCACACCGAAAGCTTGCCTGTGTGTGCACACTGAACAATGATGCCACAGCATCATATTCTCCAATGCCAGGGCTGCAGAGTTTGCCCCTCCCAAGGAAATCCATCCACAGAGAAGCTCAGAGACGAGGACAACTTCCACAGTCAGCATATGGACCAACAGAACCATAGTCTGGCTCACATTTCATCTAAATGCCATAAGAAATGACAGATAAACAGTCCTTGTCTGAACACTCTACATCTACCATGACATAGCTTGCATGTTTCCCCCTGCAGTGGACACAGTACACTGTTCCTCCTCTTTTGGTCTGAAGGGAGAAGTCATGCTCCACACACAAATCCTTTCCCTGTTCTGCAATGCACAGTCCACTGTGTGACTCAAACAGGTAATTTTAGAACTCTGTGATGCTACAGATGTGTCATCCAGGAATTTAGGGTGGTTAGTCAGGAGGATAACAAGGGCAATGTCCTGTGGGACTACAGACAGGGTTCAAGTCCACCTAATTAACATAGAAGTTCTTGACTCAAAAACAATTTTCAAAAAGACGCCCCTATTCTAGAATTAGTATAACTTCATGGCACACCATCACTTAATGTTGGTTCTGACCCTGTGAGCAGCATTTAGAGACTTTTTTTTTTTTTTTTGGTTTTGTTTGTTTGTTTGGTTAGGTTATTTATTTATTTATTTATTTATTTATTTATTTATTTATTTATTTATTTTTTGGTTTTTTGAGACAGGGTTTCTCTGTGTAGCTTTGCACTTTCCTGGAACTGACTTGGTAGCCCAGGCTGGCTTTGAACTCACAGAGATCCGCCTGCCTCTGCCTCCCAAGTGCTGGGATTAAAGGCGTGTGCCACCCCCCCCACCCCCCCCACCCCCCGGCTTAGAGGCTAGTTTTTCAATGGAAGGATGGGCTTTTCTGCTTGTTGTAAATTAGGGTTGTCTCCTTTGTTATGGAATGTACCTAGTTAATCCTGCAGAACAAATATTTACATCTTATCATACTAATATCTAACTGGCATGGTTAGCATATACTTATCTTTGTGACATTTGTGATGCAGCCCTTCCTTTCCTAAATTCTACTTTGTAAATTAATGTCTCTTAACAATTGGTAAGGACTAGCCGGGCGGCGGCGGCGGCGCACGCCTTTAATCCCAGCACTCGGGAGGCAGAGGCAGACGGATCTCCACGAGTTCAAGGCCAGCCTGGTCTACAAAGCGAGTTCCAGGAAAGGTGCAAAGCTACACAGAGAAACCCTGTCCCGGGTAAAAAAAAAAAAAAAGAATTGGTAAGCCCTTATACCATCAATTTTACTACCATCAATTCCACTTTTCTCCATCACAGTATAGCAGAGGAGTGCTATTTTGCACAGGAGACACTGTTTACAAGGTCCACACAAATAACTCCAGATGGATCCCAAGCCTAAATGTGAAAAGTTCAAAGTGCTGTACTTCTGGGAGATATATTAGATACAGGACCAGGTCTCTCTGAGTTCAGCAAATTTGTGTTCCGTAGCAAAAATGCTTATGCACTCAGGGTGCCGGCATTACACAGTGATGTCAACAAGGTTCTTTCAAAGCTCAGTCCCACTCCCAATGATCTGCACACATGCAGCCTAGAGAGTGAAGTGACACAGGCTGCCAGCCGGCCCAGGAATTGCAAAGAGAGCGCAGGACCACACAGAAGCACACTGGAGCATGCAGGACAAGCAGAACCACGCTGGACCATGAAGTACCATGCAAGAACATGTGGAACTCTACACCCGGACACTGGCTCCCACCCAGTCAGGGGAGGACCCACCAAACTGGCTCCCGTGACTGAAATCACCACGCCTCCCAATCTGGAGACAGCAGCCCTTCACTCACCATGTTGTGGTTTTCCAGATTGCCCAACCTCTCTGCTCAGCTTCCCGCAGCAGCACACACAGCACGGCACACAAAACCTCTGGTCCCAGCTCCTTTTCAAAGCCAAGCCTGAAGCTTGTGACAGGAAGGACCCTGCACCACTTCTGACTGACTGCTTGCCTGGAGGGCCTGATTGGCTAGTGAGGCCTGAGTGACAAGAGCACCTCCTATAGGGTTACAGTGTGCTTAAAGACACAGCACAATGGTTCCTGACCCTGCCTTCCAACTCAGACAAAGACCTTTTCAGAACTGGGAGAGATTTACATTTCAATAGCACCTGTCCCTGGCTCTAAAAGCATATCCTGCTAGCTTCCTGTCCTCCATAGGCACTTCTCCTTCCTCTTCCTGGACACAATGTGGCTGGCTACCTTGTACAGCCCACTATAACTGTGTGGGGTGGAGTGATTCCTTGTCACACAGGTAGAAGGATGCCCAGAATATTAACAACTAAAGAGATATTTAAGCACACAAAAAGAGATTTTTGTTAGGTGGTTTCACACTGAGGTCAGGTGAATTGGATGGACTTTTTACCTGCTTTTCACAGGGACTTCAGACAACCAGGAAAGAAAGGCAGGAACCAGACCACAAACATGATAATAGCTCTTTCTCCCATCAGAAAACTGAATGAGGGCTCTATTGCTTCAGGAGTTTAATTTCTGAAATTCAGAGCAAACTGTAGGCAAATTAAATA
Organism: Peromyscus maniculatus bairdii; assembly: GCF_049852395.1. Classification (NCBI taxonomy): domain Eukaryota; kingdom Metazoa; phylum Chordata; class Mammalia; order Rodentia; family Cricetidae; genus Peromyscus; species Peromyscus maniculatus. The sequence continues at coordinate 7,342,317 of NC_134873.1, read as the reverse complement.
ATAATAAAGAGTAGTCTTCATGGAAAGTTGAATATTTAGAGAATAATGGAGCTAGGAAGAATGTGGTTATGAGCACCATTGTTAACCAGCACATCTTACTCAGTGGGCAGGTCAAAAAAAATGCAACTGTATTATTCAAGGTTCTCTACATGATCAGGACTGGTAGAATGAATCTCTCCATGTATGTAGAAAGTTGATTTCATAAAATATCTTACAAGCTGTGCTCCAGGTAGTCTAACAATGCTGCCTACCAATGGAAATTTGAAGAGTACAGTACTTGTTCAGTTCATGAGGCTAAATATTTTAGCTGGTCTTAACTATACACCAAAATACCAAGGAAGTAGGCTCTAATGCTAGTAAAGGAATGAACTTGGTGCTAGGGCAAGGAGGCAAAGAGAGAGACAGAGCTTCCTCCTTCAATATACTTTATATATATGTAGGCTGCCTCCAGAGGTACAACCCAGATTAAAGGTGGATCTTAAACTTTGATATTTTTGTGTGTGTTTTCAAGACAGGGTTTGTGAGACCAAAATGAGCTATCTTAGAAATAAGACCAAAATGCTTTCACCCTAAAATTAAGGCCTAAGATTTCTCCTTTTGGGAATAGGCCATTAGTTACTAAAACCAGTCAGTTCAGATTCCAGAAACCAGGAAGTGTAAAAGTACAGAGTCACAAGATAGTCACGAGGTAATGCCTGCCAGACTATGGAATGTCCTCTCCCTGGTTTCCAGGGTAACTGACCACAGAAATGCCCCCACCTTAGGGCAGCCAATGAGAAATGGTGGTGGGCAACCACTCCCTTAGAAGTAATTTCTAGAAGTCCCTAGAAGCAAGCCAATCAGAATTGTACCCATACTAGCACCCCTAAATGATGTAACCTTGTGATTTTTCCCTTTAAAAGCTGAGCTTGCAGACAGGTGGGCACTTCCTCCAGCCTCCACTTCATTGGATGTATTGGACGAAGTCCCTGCCTAGGCTTGTATTGCATTTGGATATCCAAAATTAAACCTTGCTTTTGCATTCTGGCATGCTCATCTTTGGTGGTCTCTCTGGGGGTCACGATCTGGGCACAACAGGTTTATCTGTGTGGCCCTGGAACTCATTCTGTAGACCAGGAGAGCCTCAAACTCAGAAAAGTCTAACTGTTTCTGCCTCCTGAGTGCTTGAGTTAAAGATGTACACAACCACCAAGCAGCTAATTTTGGATTTCACCTCAAATGATCCAAATTAAAGATGGGTCTTTAATTTCAAAACATTAAAAAAAATCTCTCACAGGTCTATCAACTCTTTGGGTTTTAGTTAATTCCAGAAGTAGTCAGTTTGACTACCAAGAATAGCCATCACAATAGCCAAGAAAGAAGAAATGAGAAAATTTTCTTACTGCAGGAGGCAGGGAAAGCATGCTTTTCCTAAACAAAGGAAGTATGTGGATTTTACTTAGGAAGTCTGAACATATTCATGTAGAATTCTCCCTATTCCTAAACAGGCAGGTAAAGAAAACCACTTCTGATCATAATCAGAATGTAAAAGCAGAGATATTTAGGGATATTCTTGCTGCAATGTCATGCAGAAACTTACGTAAATTATAAAAATGATGGAAAGAAATTCCTTGGCAGGTTCATCTTGTACCACAAGGTCTTAGCGGAAAATCAATAAATGACACAGTGGAAAAAAATATTGCTTTGGAAACTATGCAACCTGTCAATTTTGATGTTCAGTCTAAAGGATAACTGTACCAATGCCATTGCCACAGATGGAAAAGATAGAGAACAAAAATACAGAGGACTTCAAGGAAAAGACATTTAAAGTCACTGTACACTCTGCTCTTAGATGAGTGGTTACCATGAACTATATTAACCTCAGAATGAAGCAGCTTTTGCCTCTTAACAGGCTGACTCGGTGGAAGTGAAAAGCTCCTTCCATGCAAGAACATAGAGATATCCTTTCAACTAGCCCTGGCTGCTGTCTGTCTCAGGGCTGTGACATCACTGTAGAAAGTTTCATTCTTCCCTTTTTCTCACATTAAAAAAAATTAAATTATGTGAGTGTTTTCTATGCATGCATCAGTGCACAGTGCTTACAGAGGTCAGAAGAAGGCAGGAGATGCCTGGAATTGGAGTTACAGTAAATGGTTAGCTACCATGTGGGTTCTAGAAATGGAACATAGGTCCTCTGTAACAACACCCAGTGCTCTTAATTGCTGAGCCATCTCTCCAGCCCCTCTTTATTTAAAGTTTATTTTCATAAATCGTTAATTAAAAGATATTACATCCCTTTTCCCTTTTATATCTTCATTCCATCCCTTCCCAAATCCCTTCTAAATTCTTCCTTTTTAATTATGGGTGAATAAGTATGCTGAAATACATGAACACAACCTGTTGCATCCAGCTTTGTTGGTTGTACCTATATGGATAGTTGGCTGATCATGTTGTATTGGACAAATAATTAGGGAGCTCATCTCTGCCTTATTCTCTCAAATGAAAGAAAATTCTACTTTTTAATCAGCATCAGGTTTATGGCCCTGAATAGGCTGCCCTGGACAGGAAACATTATCAAGAATAGAAAATTTAGGGTAGAAAAATATCTTACTAGTTAAGAGCACTCCAGATTAAAGATGGACACAGCTTGTACAACATTCTATTACTTCCACTTTCTTCCTACAGGGAGAGATTCATTCTACCAGTTCTGATAATGTAAAGAACCGTGAATAATGCAGTTTTTTTTTTCACCTGCCCACTGAGGGATATGTGCTGACTAACAATAGTGTTCATAAACACATTCTCCCTAGCTCCATTATTCTCTAAATATTCAGCTATCTATGAAGACTACTCTTTATTATTATTCATTTGCCGACAGTTTGCTCTGAATTTTAGGAATAATACTCCTAAAGCAATGAACCTATTATCTGGGTAGTGATCTATCTCCTACTTTTCTTTGCTGGTTGTCTGATATATATTCTTTGGATACCTTAATGGTGCCATTTATGTTGTGGCAATTCTATCTACAATTGGGAGCTTAAACTTTTTTTTTTTTTTTTTTTTAAGTTTTTTGAGATAGGGTTTCTCTGTGTAGTTTTGGTGCCTGTCCTGGAACTCACTCTGTAGACCAGGCTGGTCTCAAGAGCTTAAACATTTTAAATGCCATATTCTGCAGATCTCTGAAGCATTTGAGAACCACCTATCTATTAGGTATATCTGAATAGACAAACTTTGCTTGCTTCTAGTCACTTGTTTTAGGATTAACTTTGAAAATATATACATGGGGCTAAATAAGGCTTATTCTTATAATTAATTACATTAGTACTTAGAATGACTATAAGTATAGTTCTGAGCATATTAAAGAGTTTTATCATTTAAAAGGTGACTAACCATTAACTTATATTTCTTAATTATCTCTAAAAGTTTACAATAAGTTAGGAGCTTTCATAAGACTAGGACTTTACATTCCAATTGTATTTAAGGTGACTGACCATTAAGTGACATTTCTTAATTATCCTTAACAGGTTACAATAAGTAACTATGTTTTGCCTTAAAATGATTTTGTATTGCAGCTCTTTTAGTATCAAAATAAAACTTTTAGCCGGGCGGTGGTGGCGCACGCCTTTAATCCCAGCACTCGGGAGGCAGAGCCAGGTGGATCTCTGTGAGTTCGAGGCCAGCCTGGACTACCAAGTGAGTCCCAGGAAAGGCGCAAAGCTACACAGAGAAACCCTGTCTCGAAAAACCAAAAAAAAAAAAAATAAATAAAAAAAATAAAATAAAATAAAATAAAATAAAACTTTTATGCCTTGGTATAGTCCACAGAGAGACTGGCAACTTTACTGATCCTTTTATAGTGTACCATTAATGAAAATGGGTGCAGTAAAGAAACCAAAATACACATTCTCAGTGTGAAAAGGTATTTTCTTGTCTGGTTTTTTGAGATCTTTACATATCTTGGAGATCAGCCCTCTTTCAGATGTGGGGTGAAGATCTTTTCCCATTCTGTAGGCTGCTGTTTTGTCTCACTTACAGTGTCCTTTACCTTACAGAAGCTTTTGAGTTTCAGGGAGTCCCATTTATTAACTGTCAATCTCAGTGTCTGTGTGACTGGTGTTGTAATCAGGTAATAACGTCCTGTGCCAATGCATTCAAGGCTACTTCCCACTTTTTCTTCTACCAGGTTGGTTGTAAATGGATTTATGTTGAGGTGTTTGATCCATATGGTCATGAATTTTCTCAGGAATACATAAGGATGACCTCATCTAAGACCCTTAGCAATAGTGGAGAGGGAGCCTGAATTGGCCATTTACTGTGATCAGATTGGTGACTACGCTAATTGTCATCAGAGAGCCTTTATACAGTAACTGATGGAACAGATGCAGAGATCCACAGGCAAGCACTAGGACAAGTTCCAGGAATCCTCCTGAAGAAAGGGAGGAGGGATTGTATGAGCCAGGGGCATCAAGGTCATGTTGGAGAAACTTACAGAGATATCTGACCTGAACTGGTAGGATGTTATAAACTCTGGACCAACAATTTGGGAGCCTTTAGGGGACCAACCTAGGCCCTCTGCATGTGTATGATAGCTGTGTAGTTTGGTCTATTTGTAAGTCTCCTAGCAATGAGATCAGGACCTATCTCTGGTGCTTATCTGGCTTTGGGAATCTGTTCCTCTTGTTGGATTACCTCAACCAGCCTTGATCTATTGGAGGATCTCAGTCCTGCCTCAACTTGATATGCCATGCTTTGTTCAAGACCATGGGTGTCTTGTCACTTTCTGAATGGAGACAGAGAAGTGGATGGGAAAAGGGGTAGGTTGGTGGTGGTGGGAGGTAACAGGAGGAGGGCATGGAGGAAAAACTATAGTTAATATATAAAATAAATTTAAAAAGTTAAATAAAAGTTTTATATATAGAAGGCAATATAATGTTTCCATATAAGCATACATTTGTGGAATTATCAAGTGGCTATTTATAAAAAAAAAAAAAAAAGAGAGAGGACTAATGTGAAAGAAAAAGAAAAAGAAAGTTGCAGAAGGATTGTGAATGTACAAAGGATATAGCAGAGGAAACATTTGGAATGAGGGACTTGAGACTGGAGTCTAGTTAACAGAAAGTTAACTAGAAATTAACTAGTTTTGGCACCTCTGAAATTCCTTAGTGCCAATGTGTCCTCTGTTTATTATTATATCTTCTTTTAAACTTGAGAAGAAAATCTCCCAATTATTTTAGGTTAGAATGGATTTTTGTACAAAGATACAATCCTAAGGGTACAAAGTTATACTCAAACTAAGAAAAGTTAACTTAGAGATCTATGTCTAGAATTGTAAAATTCTAATCTTATAAAAGCTATGAGCTTGTTGTAAACTGTTAAAGATAATTAAGACTTGTAAATTAATGACTAATCACCATATGAGGATCAAATGCTGTAAAGTGCTCAAAACTAAGTTTCTTTCATACTGAGTACAAATATGATTCATTTTAAAAACAAGACTTGCCCTTCTATATGTTCTCAAATTTAAGCCTAAAACAATTAAGTAAAAGAAAAAAAATTGGCTTAAAAGCAGGTATACTTAATAGCTGGTTGCTTGATCAAATTATGTGTGAGTAAATATACTTATATTTCCCTTTCTCTTTATATATAAATTCAAGATTTAATAGTATTTATTTTTAGATCTTAAAAGATAGTGTGTTGCCAGATTTTTCTTTGGGTCACCAGCTTGCAAAAACTAACATGGAGATTTATTATTAATTATCAAAACTGGGCCTATAGATTAGGCTTGTCCCTAGCTAGCTTTTATAACTCATATTAACTTACTTTTATTCATGTACTTGTTGTTATCACATGACTCTGGCTTTTACCTTCCTCCTGCATTTCTACCTCCCTCTTCTCGCTGGTGACTCTGCCGATTTTCTTCCTAGAGACCTCTCTGTCCCGAGAAGTTCTGAGTAACTTCTTCCTGCCCAGCTGAGGGCCATTCAGCTTTTTATTAAACGAATCACAGTGATGCGTCTTCACAGAGTCTAAAGGACTATTCTGCAGTAGCATTCACTTTGAATTTCAGCCTTCCTTTTGCAAGTGGCTTTTAAATTTAAATCACTTTAATTCTTATGTGCCTGCCTCTGTCGCCCAACTGTTGGGAATAAAGGAATGTGCCCTCCAAGTGCTGGGATTAAAGGTATGAATCACCACCTCACTATTGATTCCTTATAATACTTATTCTTATAGGGTTGTCTTGGTTTAATTTGCTACATTTTCCTTATTTTTTTAAATGTAATCATTTTTGCTGATTTATTCTGATTTTTCCCCCTGGAAAATTTTAATATTCTAGTATTAATTAAACTTGATGCCAATTTTCCCACTATTTCATTATTTTCAGATGTTTTGTCTGTCTTGCCATATGAGATACATAAAATTTCCTGTCTTTGCTAAGTTTTGCTGGGTGCTACCATTTCCATTTATGCCTCCCATGACCAGATAGATATCTTTGCACATTCACACAAAGAGCACACATAAAATGATACAACTGGCGGCATGTGTGATGATCCTGGGGGTAAAGATACTTGCTGCCAAGCCTGTTTTTCTACCTGAGATCCATCCCTGGGACCCACATGGTTGAAGGAGAAAATGGATTCAGGTAAGTTGTCCTCAGATCTTCACACATGCATGCCATCACCCCTACATTAATTAATACATGCAGTCTTAAAATCTTCATAAGGGTACACAGGGGATATGTGGGTTCAAATCCTGGCTTATGACCCATTTAATGGCTTGTGACTTTCTGAGAGTGGCTTCACCTCCCTGTGCCTATATAAGTACAGCACACTTGTTACCATGTTTACAATAACCAATTGGAGCACCAATACCCAGAATTACTCTAGCACAGACTCTTCTCCTTTTCTCTATGCCTCAGCTTCTCATGTGAGAAGTGGAAGGATTTTGCAATATCTTGCTTTGTGGGAGGTTTTTGAGTTTTGTGTATCTCAGGTTAGTGTGCCCCCACAGTGAGCAGGAGGAAAGCCTCCTTTTCGCCATTCTCCTTGTTTTTGTCCAGGGACTGCTGGGCAAAGCTCTGGCCCTGGCATGCTCCCTCACCCTCTATACGAAGCCACTGAAGTTGCAGCTGAACCATGAAAGGGTGGGCCTAGGTTGTCTCTCTCTCTCTCTCTCTCTCTCTCTCTCTCTCTCTCTCTCTCTCTCTCTCTCTCTCTCTCTTCATAAACAATGCCTCACAGTGCATTTGTGGCCCTAGCCCACATAAGACTCTCAGGATTTCAACCCCTAAGTGGATTAGATCCTGGGCCTGTTCCTATCCTTCCATGCTGAATTGATGGCATTCTACATCAAAGAAGGTTCTGGATCCCAACCTGACCCTAGGAACACTCTGATCTTGTCATGTACCTCTGGCTACTAGCTGTGCATATCCAGACACATAGTTAAGCCCCTCTGTGCTCTGGCTTGCTCACTCAGTAGTCCAGTCCTTTTCTGCAGGTACTTAGGCAGCTGAGGCCAAGGGGCAGAAGTCAAGGGCTATGGTGTGAGTTCTAGGCCAGTCTAGGCAACTGAGATAGACTCTGTCTCAAAACACACAATTTCTTTTTTTTTTTTTAAAGATTTATTTATTTATTATGTATACAATATTCTGCCTGCATGTATCCCTGCAGGCCAGAAGAGGGTGCCAGATCTCATTATAGATGGTTGTGAGCCACCATGTGGTTGCTGGGAATTGAACTCAGGACCTCTCCAAGAACAGTCAGTGCTCTTAACCTCTGAGCCATCTCTCCAGCCCCCACAATTTCTTTTAAGGAAAGTTTTTGTTTGTTTGTAGTTTTTGTTTTTGAGACAAGATCTCAGTGTGGACTTGCATACAAACAACTCAGCTACATCAATGCTTTCATATCAGATGGCAGTCATTAGATAGAATACTTGCTCAGCATACACAAGATTTCTGCATAAACAGGGCATGGTAGTTGTTACCATTCCTGACAATCTACCTGCTTCCAGAGTCCCATGATGCAATGCGCTATTAGCATTCAGGCAAAATGTTTAGACACTCCATAGCTTACCTCCTATGTAATCCGTTTGCAGCTTGGCCATGTAATCTATACACATGCATGGCATGGTTACATAACCTCCCATTTGCATGCTGGAGGTGATCCTTAAAAGCAGATTCCCTTTTAAGAAAATCTCCATTCCTTCCCACTTCCTGTCCATTTCTCTCTGGCAGCCTTGCTGCATCAGCCCCATCTTTCCTATCCTCCCTAATAAAACTCTTAAAGTGGGCTTTCTTGTATCTCGTGTTCTGTTCTTGAACCCAGTAAGTAACACTGGTGTTGAGACCAAACAGGCTCTCATGGCACCCTCATGCCAGAATCCTGAACTGAGGTCAGTTCCTCTACAACTGCCCATTTTCCATCTGCCTGGCCACTGCATCTCTCTGCCCAACACTGGCTACTTCAGTTGGTGAGTTTTCCTTCTGCCAGTTGGCATAAACACTTTCTTGAACCCGTGGAAATGACTGTTGATCATCCAGTGTCCCACTGGTGTTCTCTCAAAGTGGGGGAACTCCCAGTCTTTGATTTTCAAGACTATGGTCAGCCCCTCTCACTGACTATCGCCTATGGCCCTTCCCTAAGACTGAGGTCTGAGGCCTCATTTTTCATTTGTTTCTTGTCTCTCAGACTTTTGTCCTTTGTGGCTAGCACCCTGGCCCTTGCTCTTTGTCGATGTACCACTGAGCAGTATGTGCCATTATTGATCCTTGCTTAATCTCTGGGATGCCTGAGATATTAGAGCCTTTGGATCCCATTTTTTTCTCTCTGCCTCAGCCATGGGAAATAAGCCTTCTAATAGCATAAGCTCCATATCTCCTCTAGGATGCCTTTTAGAAACCCTCAAACCTCTAAGCTTAACATCCTACTTACAGACTTCTAAGCTTATCCACCTCTGCACTAAAAAAAAAATGGCCTAAATACCCCTTAGATAACAACAAAAAAATATCCCTTAGATAACAATAAAAAAAAGGCTCATTGGACTCTGATATTTTACAGGCGCTATCTAACTTTGTCAGCGAATGGGCATATGGAAAGAGTTACCGTATATTCAAGCCTTTTTCTATCTCAGCTCCAAACCCTCTCTCCTTGATTCCTATAACCTGCCTTCATGCTCCTACTACTCTAGACCCTGCTAATAAGTCCCTGCCTTTCTGACCTTCTGCTACTTCCTCCTCTCCAGAAACTGTACCTTCAGCTCCACTAGCTCCTTCCTCCTCTCCGGTCCTGGGGTGCTCCAAGTGCCAGACTCTGGCTCCCACTTTTACTCCCCCTGCCACACATTCTTGAGATGCTAAGGAACCCCACCCTAGTCAGACCAACCTGGCCACAATTCTCTTCACGAGAAGTAGCCAGGGTGGATAGACTGCTTAAGGTACATATCCCTTTCTCACTAGTGGAACTCTCAGATAGAAAAGAAACTGGGTTCTTATATGTCTAATTCTACCTCTTTCACAAAAATTCCAATATATCACCCAATCCTATAGTCTCACCTTTCATGATATATACATGATCCTAACTAACAACCTACTTCCTGAAGAGTGCAGGCAAGTTTGGGAACAGGCTAGAATACATACAGATGAAATTCACCAGACTAATACAGCATATCCTTTCAGGGCTGAGGTGGTCCCCAATTGAGACCCACATTGGGATTATAACACCCCAGGTGACTCTCTAGCTAGGGATCAGTTTATAATCTGCCTTCTAGTGGGTCTCTATAAGGCTACCCTCTAACCAGCAAACTATGAAAAGCTTCAAGACATAGTTCAGGACAGAAAAGAATCTAGATCCTGAGAGCCCAGAGTGCAGACAGCTCCTAATGAGCCATTTCTTCCCCCAGAGCTTCCCTGACATTAGGGCCAAGCTTAATCATCTGGAGTGATGGCCCATAACCCCACAGGCAGAAGTCTTAGCGCTGGCTTTTAAGGTGCACCAAGGGGGAGATGAGAAAGCACGTAAACAGAAATATCAAATGCTGGCCAAGGCCATGTGACCAGCCATGGCAACTGCTCGGGGTCCCTTCCCCACCCAGGGCTCGAGGACCACCCACTCCCTGTTTCAAATGTGGTCAAGGGGGCCATGGGCTTTTACTTGCCCTGCCCCACATGGGCTGCCTGGGTTGTGTTCAAAGTGCCACCAAAAGGGACACTGGTCAGTTGACTGCCCCTGCCAACCTGGTGGCATGGGGACGTGAAATGCAGACCCCCTCTAGCTGACCTTCTAGAACTGGCCATGGATGACTGAGGATGCCTGGGCTCCCTTAACCTGACTACTGCCATCTCCCACAGGGAGCCCTGGGTAGCTACCACTGTGTCAGGGCAATCCATTTCTTTTCTTTTAAACACTGGAGCCACATACTCAGTCCTGAGGGAGTTTTGGGGACCTGCCTCTCCTTCTCATCTATTGTTGGGGTAGGGGGACAGCCTTACCTACTTCATCAGACCCCACCACTCAATTGCATTTTCAGGGATAACCCTCTTAACCACATTATTTTTGGTTGTTCCAATTTGCCCTGTATCCCTAAAATGAAAGTAATTTTTTTAGCCAAAGTGGGAGCTCCCATTTTATTTATTCCCCCCCCCCTTTGCCTGACCACAGACTTACCAGCAGCTCCTCTCCTCCTCCTAGCCACCCACCTTATTGGTTCCAACATGTCATATCCCTTGCCAGCTTCTCAGGTGGACCCCCAAGTCTGGGACACCCAAAACCTTTCTGTTGCTAGGCACCATTCCTCCACTGTTATCCAGCTACAGGACCCTACCTAGTACATTACCCAAGCTCAATACCTACTCTCACTCCTCAGCCTCATTGTACTTAAACATTTCATCTCTGGCCTTCTAAGAAAAAAATCTACTTCACCTACCTCTTCTTCTTTTAACACCTCTACACTTGCAGTTAAGAAGTCTAATGGAACCTACTATGTGGTTCAAGACACAGTTCATTAATTCCACAGTGGTCCCTTTCTATCCTGTGGTTCATAATCCTTATATACTCCTTTCTGCTATCCCCTCATGAACCCCCCATTTCTTAGTTCTGGATCTCAAGGACACTTTCTTCTCTATTCCTCTCAGTCTCAAAACATCTTCACTTTCACCTGGACTGATGCGGACACTCTCCTGTCTAGGCAGCTGACCTGGACTGTCTTAACCACAGGGATTCAGAGACAGGCCACACCTATTTGGTCAGGCCCTAGCTTCTGACTTACTGTCTCTCCCCAACTCTAAACCCATACAGTATGTAGATGACATTCTATTTTGCAGCCCGTCATTACAAGTGAGCCAAATGAACACCTCTGCTCTCCTTAATTTCTTGTCCAGCTGGGGTCATAGAGTCTCATCTTCCAAGGTCCAGCTGTTTGCTTCTCAGCTCACCTACTTGAGTCTAAACATTACCCTGACCCACAAGGCTATTATTTTAGATAGAAAGCACTTAATCCAATCTCCTGCAGTCTCCTCTTCTAAGCAGGAGATTATGTCCTTTCTGGAAATAGCTTGCTTCTTATGGTCCTGGGTCCCATCTTTTTCCCTCCTTGCTCACCCCTTATATGAGGCAGCTCTTGGCTCCCTGCAAGAACCCCTCCTTGACTCCATTACTAAGCCCTTTCAGAAGATCCAACAGGCTTTCTTTCAGGCTCCAGCCCTCCATCTTCCAGACCTAACTCATCCCTTCTCCCTCTATGTAACAGAGAGGGATTTGCCCTTGGAACCCTAGAGCACCAGATGGGACCCTCCTTTGCACCTGTAACATGCTTGTCAAAGAAACTAGACCTCACCACCCAGGGATGGGCACCCTGCATTTGTGCTTTAGCAAAATGCTGAGCTTCTTATTTGTGAATCAAAGAAACTAACCTTTGGGTCACCCACCATCTTCTCCACAACAACCTGTCCCATCTCTTAACTTATAAAGGCTTACAAATTCTCCTCCTTTCCATTCTTGTAGGCCACAAGAATATATTATCATACAGATTCAACTGTGTACTAAAGCTGTACCTAGAAACTTCAAGGCATTTTTCTAGAGAAAGCCATTTATCAAGAAATATTTGGTGTTATTCAGTTTTTAATATTTCAGCTGTCTTCTGCTATGAAATTCGTGGGGGCCCATATACTACTAGGCCACACTGGCAAACAGTGTAAGCTGCTCAGATGCTGATCTATTAGGTAACACGCCCCCCCCCCCCAGTCTAGCAGACAGGCGGGGTTATAGATGCATAGCTTTGTTTCTTGTGCAAATGAAGCTCAGATTATCCCTTGCCTTCAGGCCTAGTGGCATTGCAGAGTGATTGACTGAGGACAATAGGGCTTTTTTGCATAACCAGGTGCAGTAAGGACTGGAGCAGAATTCCAGAGGCAGGCAGAGGGTAGCATGGCCAGGAAAGAAAGAACAAGGAGAGTTTCTGTAGATGGTAAAGCAGAATGGCTCAGGCTGAGGAGTGAGGAGCAAGAAAAAGTTTCTTGTAGATTGTAAGTGCATTGGATCAGGAGAGGAGAAGAGGAAGGAAAGATGGAGGATGAAGAAACAGGGGACAAAGATGAGATCAAAAGCATAAGAGCTTAGTTATTATTAGGGCTATGAGGGGACAGAAAAAAGTAGGTACAGAAAGGAACTGAGACTCAGGATGGAAGTGAAGCTGAATAGATAGAATTTTGTCTTAGAGAAATAAAGTAACAGACAAAAGAGTTTTGGTGTACACAGATTCTTTTCTCTCAGATAACCCCCTGCCAGGTATAGTGTCTTCCCCAGAACTCTGGGAAGAACTTTCTCAGGGCTGGCCCCAGGGAAAATTCCGTTACTTCCCAAGTTCTTTCTTTCCAACTGGCACTAGTGGAAGATGCCACACTTACTTTCTAATCTTGCTCATCTCTTAATATCTCAAACCTTCTCCCTCAACCTAATACTAACTATTCCCCATCTCATTCCTGCACTGAAACCCTAGAGGAACTATTGCCCCATTCTTCACACATGCAGGAGGGCACACTGCCTCAGACCACCTATACCTGATACACAGATGGCAGCTCCTTTTTACATGAGGGGACCAGTAAAGCAGGCTATGCCATAGTGTCAGATAATGGGGTGGTTGAGGCACAGGCACTCTTCACCCACCCTACTAACAGGCTGAACTAACAGCTCTCACCCATGCCTTCCATTGGCACATGGGCAATGCCTAAATGTTTACACAAACTCCAAATATGTTTTCCATATCCTTCTATCCCATGCTGCCATCTGGAAACAGCTCAGGCTTCTTACAGCAGAAGGATCCATATCTAATTTAGGCCAAATAATGGCCATGCTAAAAGCCTCTCATCTCCTCAAAGCTATAGGAATTATTCACTGCTAGTCTCAACGACCCACCAGCTCTATCATCTCTAAGGGAAATAACTGAGCCAACCAAGCAGCTAGGACAGTGGCTCTCCAGCCACCCCACCCACCACAGGGAATCTATACACTACAACCCACATCCTCACAGCCACCCCTGGCACTCTACAAATTTTGTCCTATCTACACCAGCTCTTTCATCCTAAGAGTCAGGCTCTGTCTCATTTTGTCAAGGCTCACCTACAGGCCATCCCTGAGGACTTACAGTTCTTAAAAGCTATTACTGCCTCCTATAAAATTTGTAAAAAGTCAGATCCTAATTCCATATATTAGAGCCATCCTTTTCCTACCCATCAGGCTAGGGGCTCCCTTTCAGGGACTGACTGGCAACTTGATTTTACCCATATGTCCACCATCAGATGGGTTAAATATCTCCTGGTCCTAGTGGATACATCCTCTGACTGGATTGAGGCTTTTCCAACTACTAAAAATGGGCTCAGACAGTCTCTGACCTCCTCCTCCTCCTCCTCCTCCTCCAGGGATTACCCCCAATTTGGGATCCCCACCTTTCTCCAGTCTGAAAAGAGCCCTGAGTTCACCTCCCAGGTCTCCCAAACCCTATCTAAAGCTCTTAACATCCCTTAGCATGTCCATATCCCATACCATCCCCAGTCCTCAGGAAAGGTAGAACAAACTAACCACTCCTTAAAAAATATTCTTGTTAAGATGTGACAGGAACTTCACTTTGACTGGGTAAAACTATTGCCTTTAGCTCTTTTCAGCCTCCAGGCTCTTCCCAAACAACCCCTTTCAATTGCGCCATTTGAACTCATTCATGTATGAGAGGCCAGTTCTAACCACCAGCCTTCCATCCAAATCTCGCTCCTCCCTGCTCATCTGATCACCCCCTTACTCTATCAGCTCCATCCTCTCCTATGGAATTTTACTGACTATTCCCTACCCGGCCCACCCACAATCAACATGGGGATCAGGTCCTTCTTTCCCCCCAACACCTCTCACTCCTTCCCCTTAAATGGCATAGAGCCTTCAAGGTAATTCTTATAACCCCCACAGCTGCTAGGCTTGAAGGCTTTCCCCACTGGATTCATTTATCTCACCTAAAACCTTTTAACCTCACCCCCATAATTCCTCCTCATACACAGTGATGAAAACAGGGCACTGCTCTATTAAGTTCCATAAGACAATGAGATCAATTGCCTTGTCTCCAATTCCAGAAGAATGAGGCTTCATCCCTCAATACCACTGGATTGGGAATCCCATGTTTTTCTTCCCTGTCTCTACTGATCACATTCTGCTTCATCAGTTTCCCTCTGTGCCTCTCCACATTCAAATTTCTAATTAACTACTCAGCTGACTATTATAGGACCACCGTCAGTCACAGATTGGGAGGTGCAAGGACTATCAAATGTACCCAGGCAGTAAGAAAAAGTAACACTCCAGAGGTAGTCACATGCCCACTCACAAGGGAGACTCACAGAACAGGCTTTAATATGTTTATTAGTGTTGACTGCCCTTAGCAATCAATTACCTGTGTCTCATGGATGCTAAAGTGATACCACGATAATGAAAAGAAACAGGTGTCTTAGGGTTTGACTCAGGTAAAGATAGGAAGCCTAATTGTTAATAATAAAAAAGCACATTCCAGATTCCTATTTCTCTCTTGCTATATGACTCCATAACTTTAACATTAACCAACAAAATTCTGATAGCAGACTATATCACCATACTATCATAGCTATAAGTACAGGGTTTTAAATTCCATTTGGTTGCTTCTTAATATGTCTAAAATATATCACTTTCATAAACTGAAAAATTCTTCTGAGCTCCAGGGAGTTGGTGTGGACTCACTTGGACAGGCCAGATAGATAAGTATCATTCAACCTTTTCCTAGTCCTGGAACCTTCTTCCCTCATCTTGGGACCACTTGGAGACCCCCCTCATCTTCTCTTCCCTGCAAGTACCAGGATCTAAGAAAATTTTTCTAAACTTCATCTTCTACCTCACTAGCATCTTGTTGGGTCCAAACTGTCAGATCCAAGTGGCACTGGATGATTCTACAGAGCAGCAAAGACAAACAGCTACCTTAGGACAACTGGCTACCTCAGGAAGAGTGCCCTCCCAAATATAATCAACTCCACCAAGTCAGCTAGAAGCAGTCTTCAGAGACCTGGCATCCCCCATTCCTGTTCACCTGCCACCTGAAACCCCTCAATTTTTATAAAAGCAAAAAGGGTGGAATGTCATCATACCCGACACCCTAGCTGCTGCTGGAGTCCCATGGCTATGCATGCATTGTCAGCATTCAGGCAAAATGCTTAGTCACTCCAGGGCCTTACCTCTTATGTAATCCCTGAGAACATAGCCACATAATTTATTTGCATGTGTGGCGTGGCTAAGTAAGCCCTATAAACATGCTCGAGGTGATCCTTAAAAGCAGACTCCATTCATTCCTACCCTCTTCTGCACATTTCTCTCCATTTGCTCACTCACCCATCTTTCCTATCCCCCACAATAAAACTCTTAAAGTGGGTTTTGTTGTATCTTGTGGTCCGTTCTCATGCCTGGTAAATAACAGCAGTGAAACCTGCCATCCCAGTCACTGGAGGTGGAAGCAGAAAGGTCTTAAGTTCAAGGTCAGCCTGAACTCGATAAGCCTGTTTTAAAAACAAAACCTAAAAACAATGATTAACAAAAGAACTGTCAGGGCTCAGTGGATGTTGTGGCATGGCCCAGCAGGTAAAGGTGCTGGAAGGCAAGGCTGATGGTTTGGTTCTAAGGACCCAAGTGGTAGAAAGGGAGAACTGGGTCACACAGGCTATCATCTGATTTCAAACTATACTGTTCACTCACAAAGATAAGAATAATAAATTAAATCTTAAAAGAAACAAAAAGGGATGAGAGATGGTTTAGCAGTTTAGTGCCTGGTGTGAGCTGCACGTGACCATTGCTACTTCACAAAGTTCCAGCACTTTGACATTGCAGATCTTAAATTTCCAGCATCTTTTACCTTTTAGTTTTAATAATTCTCACTAATTATGTTATAAAGTTTCCTTAAGCCTTTTCCTGTGGGAAATTTTTTTGTGGACTTTTTAATGGCAAGTCTCTTTAAACATAATTCTTGGAAAAAAATCCCCACCACCATGGAATCATAGATATAGCATGATAACTATGCCTACCCCCCACAAGAATCCCTATTGTGTCCCCCTGATTACACCAAGAATAGGAAACTTAAAGATGTACTAACTGGATACACATAGTTCAAGGATGAAAGCAACTATGAAAGGAAACAATGGGCTCACATCCAGAAAGGCATTAAGATACTTGCTGAATTTATCACTTTTTGCCTCAGGAAAAATGCTATGATGAGGTTGATGGCTGGTTTCATCATGGAATCATTAAGTCTCCTTTCAATCTTTCTTGAGTCTAAACTAATGTTCAGTTATAGAGAATAAAGGGTATAGTCCTTTTTCAATAAAGCAACAGCTATCCTCATTCACCCTCAGATCATGGCAATCTTACTTTGCTATTGCCTGATCTCCTTTCTGGGACCTGAACCCCTATGGCGCAGGACTCCAGCAAACACCCCTTGTAGAAAACACAGTTCAGTTTCCAGCTCCCACATGGCAGCTCACATCTGAAATTACCATGTTGATTACATCCATGTGGTACTGTCCAGTATGAATTCTTTTGTGACTAAGAAGACGACTCTTTGTTGCAAAGGATTTACCACATTGATTACATTCAAAGGGTTTCTCTCCAGTATGAATTCTTTCATGACTGAGAAGATACTTCTTCAGTGCAAAGGCTTTACCACATTGACTGCATTCAAAGGGCTTCTCTCCAGTATGATTTCTTTCATGACCAAGAAGATTCTTCTTCGCTGCAAAGGATTTACCACATTCATTACATTCATAGGGTTTCTTATCAGTATGAATTATTTCATGACTGTGAAGACTACTCTTCTGGACAAAGGCTTTACCACATTGATTACATTCATAGGGTTTCTCTCCATTATGAATTCTTTCATGACTTTGAAGACTACTCTTTTGTGCAAAGGCTTTACCACATTGATTACATTCATAGGGTTTCTCTCCACTATGACTTCTTTCATGACTGTCAAGATTACCCTTTGTTGCAAAGGATTTACCACACTGATTACATTCATAGGGTTTCTCTCCAGTATGAATTCTTTCATGACTGAGAAGATTACTCTTCTGTGCAAAGGCTTTACCACATTGATTACATTCATAAGGTTTTGCTCCAGAATGAGTTCTTTCATGGCTGAGAAGATTACTCTTCTTTGCAAAGGCTTTAACACATTGCTTACATTTATAGGGTTTCTCTCCAGTATGAATTCTTTCATGACTGAGAAGCTTATAATTTGCTGCAAAGGCTTTACCACATTGATTACATTCATAGGGTTTCTCTCCAGTATGACTTCTTTCATGATTGTGAAGACTACTCTTCCCTATAAAAGTTTTACCACATTGATTACATTCATAGGGTTTCTCTCCAGTATGAATTCTTTTATGACTGTGAAGACTACTCTTCTTTGTAAAGACTTTACCACATTGATTACATTCATAGGGTTTCTCTCCACTATGACTTCTTTTATGATTGTGAAGACTACTCTTCCGTGTAAAGGCATTACCACATTGATTACATTCATAGCGTTTGTCTCCAGCATGATGATTTTCATGACTGTGAAGACTACTCTTCTGGACAAAGGCTTTACCACATTGATTACATTCATAGGGTTTCTCTCTAGTATGAATTATTTCATGACTTTGAAGACTACTCTTCTGTGCAAAGGCTTTACCACATTGATTATATTCATAGGGTTTCTCTCCAGTATGACTTCTTTCATGATTGTGAAGACTACTCTTCCCTGTAAAGGCTTTACCACATTGATTACATTCATTCGGTTTCTCTCCAGTATAACTTTTTAAATGACCGAGAAGACGACTATTATACGCAGAAGATTTACCACATTGATTACATTCATAGGGTTTCTCTTCAGTATAACCTTTATTATGTATTTGAACAGAAGTGGGACATGGAAAGGCTTTGTCACATTGCTGATATTCATACCTTTTCTCTCTAGTTTGAATTCTATGTACTTGATGATGAAGACCGGGACATGCAATGGCTTTATAACTTTGATTATACTCATAGGGTTTTCCTTCCAAATGAGTTCTTTGGTGTACTGTTAAAGAGCAATCAGATCTAAAGTCTTTATCATGTTGATTACATTCATAGAGAGCCTCTTTATTATTGGTTGATTGATATGTTTGATGATGCCTATAAAGGCTAAAGCCTTTAGTAGATGACTCACATTTATTATTTTCTCTTTCTACATAAGATTTTTCACATCTTTGAAGAGAATTTGAAGAACTCAGAGTTTGACTACATTGATTGCATTCACAACATTTTCTTATACTGTGAGCCACACTAAATGTGCATAGTAAACCAGTACAGTGAAATGCATTTCCATATTCCTGGTACTCATGAGGATTTTCTCCAATGAGAGTTTGTTGATCAATTCCCACTGAAGTTGGAAAACCAATTAATTGTAAACTTGTATCACAGTCATCATGTCTTCTCATAGTGGGGACTACCGCATATCTTCCAGCTGTTCTGAGAGTGCCAGAAGTACAATGCTTCTTTCCATACCCCTTATGTTCACATGGCTTGTATCTAGAGTGACAGATGATATACCTGGTTAAAAGAAGATAACAAATAAAAGGCTTTCATATTGCATTCACATAGTCAAATGTTTTGTGTGTCATACAGATGGGGAATAGAGATTCATGTTTGTACACCAAGACAACTTCTTGGTCTCTCACAAAGTGCTCCTCTCATTAAACTATGGTAAATCACTACTGCAAGAAAATGAGGAACACTAGTTTTAATATGAAAGCTTTGCTTATAAAAGGTCTTGGACATGAATCCCCTCATCAATGTATATACCTTATAATTGAATGGCATGACAGTAAGTGGATGGACAGTTCTACAACATGCTTCACACGTGGCTATGATTAAAGCCATGACATCCATTATGGCATTGTTTCCTTGTCTTGTTTTAAAGGAATGCTTTGTAAACAGTGATCAGCTACCTGACACTGGAGTACGTGATGTTGTGACAATTTAATAATCATCACAAAGCTATGCTTATTTACATAGTTGCTTTTCATTAAAAGTTCAGGGTATACACATAAAATACAAATAAATGAATAAATCTTTTTTTTTTAAGTTCAGGGTACATTAACATTTCTTCAGACATACATATATATCAGCTTGCACATGAAAATTACCTTCCATTTCTTCTACAGCTCTGACAATGTTCTTCAATATTATGGTCTTCCCATTTGTATCCTAAAATACAGTACCAGAAAATGTGATATATTACTGGAAATTAGGAACAATTGAAAGTACTGTCTTTCATGAACTTTAGAACAATGCCTGATTTATTCACCATTGTTTTCTTCTGTAACATTCAAAATTATAGGAGAGCACCAATCTCCAAGAAAGGCTTCTTCCCTTAAGTTAAAAACTGACAGAAAGCCCACATTCTTACCTACAATAGTGAGGTTCCAGTAGGTTTCCAGCATCACATCTTTGTAGAGACTCTTTTGGGAAGGATCTAGCAAAGCCCACTCTTCAGGAGTGAAGTTCACATGCACATCCTCATAGGTCACTGCATCCTAAAATGTCCCATATATATGTTCTTAATTGAAATGATGAGACTGACTGAATTTTAAATGTACACTTCATTGAGAATATATTTATATAATTCTCTGTGCTCGAAACAATCTATGACATGGCTTAGTAAATATTAAATGCAGTCACCAACTCATTTTAAAAGGAAACAGAAAAAGAGGGTGACACCTTCCATTCCTGTGCCCCGAATAGAATACGGCATATCTGAAAAAATGCCTAATAATATAGAAAGATATGAAACCTGAGTAACACTATTTAGTATACATCAGCAGAATAATTTTTATCAAAAATTATTAACTTCAAGAAAGGACAGACAATAAGGGTGAGGTAGTGCACACCTCTAATCCCAAACCCCAGGTGTAGCTACAGTTTTCCTGTCTTGCCCACCGTCAGGACAAATCTTTGTCACCCGCCAGTCCCACAGCCGCTCAGACCCAACCAAGTAAACACAGAGACTTATATTGCATACAAACTGTATGGCCGTGGCAGGCTTCTCGCTAACTGTTCTTATAGCTTAAATTAATCCATTTTCATAAATCTATATCTTGCCACGTGGCTCGTGTCTTATCAGCATCTTCACATGCTGCTTGTCATGATGGTGGCTGGCAGTGATTCCTTCCGCCTTCCTGTTCTTTCTTTTCTCCTCTCTGTTAGTCCCGCCTATACTTCCTGCCTAGCCACTGCCAATCAGTATTTTATTTATTGACCAATCAGAGTAATTTGACATACAGATCATCCCACAGCACTCAGGAGGTAGAGACAGGTGAAACCCTGAGATTTCCAAGCCTGCCTGGTCTATGTATAGATTTCTGAGACAGTCAAAGGTACATAGTGAGAGTCTGTCTCTACAAAAAACAGAAAGCACTCAGGCCTCACTCAAAATTCCTCCACAGAGTTAAACATTTACTCCAGTTCTACACTTGTCTATCATAAGCTGGAGTGACCCCATATTGAACTATAAGGGTAATAATTCCCAGGAAGGAAAGCATTTTTAAGAAGTTACTGACGAGCCGGGCGGTGGTGGCGCACGCCTTTAATCCCAGCACTCGGGAGGCAGAGCCAGGCGGATCTCTGTGAGTTCGAGGCCAGCCTGGGCTACCAAGTGAGTTCCAGGAAAGGCGCAAAGCTACACAGAGAAACCCTGTCTCGAAAAAAAACCAAAAAAAAAAAAAAAAAAAAAAAAAAAAAAAAAAAAAAGAAGTTACTGACAGATCAATAATTTCTCAAGAATATTAGTAAATTGCTGATCCTAAAACAGTAAAACAAACAACAATAACAAAAGGGAGGGAGTATGTGAAGATGGGTCAACAGATAAGATCATCTGCTGTGCTGGCTGTGGTGGTGCCCACCTTTAATCCCAGTACTTGGGAGGCAGAGGTAGGCTGATCTCTGTTCAAGCCTGGTCTACAAAGTAAGTTCCAAGATAGCTAGGACTGTTACACAGAGAAACCCTGTCTAAAAAACAAACAACAACAGCAACAAAACAACCCTCCCCCAAAAAACAAAAAACAAACAAACAAACAAAAATTAAAGAAAAAAATATATCACCTTTTGCTTTTGAAGAGGTTCTAGATCATTTTCCAACACTCACTGGAAGTGAACAACTATTCCTGACTCCAGGTAAGAGAATCCAATGCTCTCTCTTCTGCCTTCAGTAAATGCCAGGAAGACAATTGGTAAACACACACACACACACACACACACACACACACACACACACACACACACACACAAGTTTCAGACATTTGAAATATAAAAGTGTAAAAACATACACAAAGGTAGGGACAATATTACACACTATCAATTCAGTGATTTGGGAGATCACTATTAATTTCATGAATGAATGCATTCTTGCTCTGAAAAATGACAAACCTGCCAAAGTTCAAAAGTCATGACGTGGGTAAAGTTCTGAACAAGAGAAAATGCTACATGTACAAAAACCAGATTCCATCCACGAAAAATATAAATATAAAAATATCAGGCAAGAAATATGGATTGGCAGGAAGGGCAATTGCTTCCACTTCTTCCTTACATTATTTAAGAATGGAATGGAGTTTCTACCCTTGGTGACGGCGTGCCTACATGAGAAGGAAGGAGGCTGCTCGCTTTCAACAAAACAAAGGAATGTGGTGAGACTATATTCCTCCAGAAAGGCTCCTCCTCCTAAGACAAATGCTCAAACTCAACACACTACCTGCAAGGTTTTTCATTCAACCCTCAACGTTTTGACACAGGTCATGACAAGTTCACCATCAAATCATGATGCAAATTTCATTTAGTTTGATTTCAAAGATCCCCATATTATGTGATAGTCTCAACACTGTTTGAATGTCCACACTTTCTTCTAACATGCAAAGCAACCTCTTAACTATGACCTCATGTAATATCAAAACACAAATCACATCAACCCAACACACAAGGGGACAGAATATACATTTCCCTTTCAAGGAATTAAGTAAAGATTGGGCCAAGGCAAGTTTGAAACCATGAAGGGTAAATACCAAATCCTGCAGCTCTGTGTCAGGTACCTGGGGCTTCAGTTTTAAAGGGTTTATACAGCTCTTATGCCCTGCAACTTCTCATACATCTCTCTCTTTGGCTACTTCTACTTCCTACATGCAGTTATTCATGATATATGTCTCAACATATTGTTACCTCAAAATGAAAGTGAGGCTTCATCTCATGGCTCAGTGTAAGGAAGTCTGACAATCTCTTCACTGGGGCTCATAAGCTCTAGACCCAACACTAAGGCTGCAGGTCATTAGTATCTTTAAGACATGGTGTACTTGTAGCCACAGGTGACCTTGACTGTCATTTGTCATTTGATAGCCTTGAACTTGATATTTCTGCCAAGTCCTAGGATTATAAGCGTATTTTACCACTCATGGCTTCATGGTTGCAGTTTTTAAAGTGGTTAGGGCTGGGCTTCCTCATTCAGTGACACAAAGGAAATAAGGGACACATGGGAGGTGACCATTCCTGGCAAAGGGAAAAACAGGTGCAAAGGCCCTAAGGTGATAATGTGCTTGGCAACCCAAGCACTGAAGCATGGTTACAGCAGTGTCAACAGAGAACCAGGAAAAACAGTGGACTTGGGAGGAGTTGACTTTACAAGGACTTGACTGTTAGGCCTTCAGTTTACCCAATAATGTGTATAGCAACATGACCTACATTGTTGTTTAGATCTCTGGCACTTTACAGCTAGCTTAGCAGTTAAAGAGCACTGCCAGCTTTTCCAGGTTTGATTCCTTGCAACCTCATGGAGATTCAATGATCAGAACTCCAGTTCCAGAAGATTCAATACCCTCTTCTGGCATTCTGAGACTGCAGACATGCACATGGTACATGGACATACATGCAGGGAAAACACTCATACACATACCATCAATAATCTAAAGAAAAATGAAATAAAATAAAAGATCTGACTGTTGATTTAAAACATGAATGGTTGGAGAACTAGAGATTTGGGGGATGAGTAGAATCAGATCACTTAAAGTCATTGCATGGCTCAGTAGTTACCAGAACTTGGTGTTCTTCCAAAGGGCCTGGGGTTTGTTTCCCAGCATGTACATGGTGGCTCAGGACCACCTCTAACTCCAGTTCAAACTCTTTTTCTGGTCTATTTGGCATGAGGAATACACTCTGTACACAGGCATTTAAGCAGGAAACACATTCATATATAGCAACATTATAATTAAAACCCTATTTTAGAAAAGATTATAGGACCTGAGGATGTAGCTCAGTTGGAAGCATACTTGCCTAGCATGCATGAATCTCTCAGTTCAATTTCTAGTCTATAAAGGGGACAAGGATAGTGTGGTGGTTAGAAAGAAAATCTCCTCCAAAGGGAGTGGCACTATTAGGAGATATGTCATTGTTGGAGGAGGTGCAGTGTTGTTGGAAGAAGTGTGTCACTGTGGAGGTGGGAATTGAGATGTCCATATATGCTCAAATTACTACCATTGTCTCAGTCCGCTTCCTGTTTCCTTCCCTGCAAGATGTAAGACTCTCAACTCCTTCTCCAGCACCATGTCAGCCTGCATGCTGCCATGTCCCACCATGATGATAATGGAATAAACCTCTGTCTTGTAAGTAAGCCACTCCAATTAGATGATTTCCTTTGTAAGAATCACCTTGGCCATGGTGTCTCTTCACAGCAATAAAAACCCTAAGACAGATTAGAATGGCTGTCATCCCAGCACTTGAGAGGTGGAGGTAGAAAGATCAGAAGTTCAAGGTCATTCATGGGTAAACAGGGAGTTTTTAGACAACCTGTGCAATGAGACCTTGCCTCAGGAAATAAGAACACAAAAAGATTCACACAAGAATATCCCAGGAGAAAGAAGAACAAAGCACTTGGGATCCATGTCACAGAAGAGTTGTGAAAAGCCACAAGTCTGGAATAGGTATTGATTCCTTCATAGTCAACCAAACTGTCATCCTGGACTCGGGAACTGAACTCTGTCTGCAGGAAACTCCATATGTACATTCACAGCTTTCCAGTCTCTTTAAACTGTTTAAGTACAACTACAATTTAGCTTCAATTTCTGAATGTTATAACCAACAGAACACATGTACATGTTTATCTTAGAGTAGGAAAAATTTTAGAATGCCCCAGCAATCCTTGATCAGAAAAATAACCAATCCCTGAGCACAAAATCTAGCCAATCTAAGTTTGTCCAGGCTCAAGGGGATCAAAATCTGACCAATTCCCTCCCTAAAAATCTTCTCCCTGGAAAAACTCCACCCTTAAGAAGCCCTACATAAGTCCCTCGGCCTGTTCAGGTATCAGCTGTCCTTCTCCACCCTGGCAGAGGCAGCCACTCTCCTCCTGGACTCCTTGGTCCCAAATACACCTCTTTCTTGAGAGAGTTTTGGGTGAAGATCTTTTGCTAGCGAGGAGCTGGGAAGCTCCCTTAGGGGGCACAGCAGAAGAAGAAATGGATATCTCTGCTGTGAAACTCCTTTAGGTGCAGAGCAGAGCTCAGCTGTAAAGGCTCTCTCTCAGAGGAACAGGAGTGCCACATCCTGTGGGGATCCATCCTCTACAGGACCCCAAGTTCAGGTATACCCTGACATTCTGACAAGTCAGGATACCGTTCTCCTCACAGCTGCAGGTGACTGTACCATGACTTTCCCAACAAGTCAGGATACATTTCCCTCCTGAGCTGTAACAACTACAGCAGGGCCTTGGTCCAGGCCCCAACACCTACGGCCATCTAAGCAGAATGCACACAGGTCAGGGGAAATAGTTCCTCAGATGAGCATTTCCTCCATGTTGTGCCTGCTCTAAGCAGTTCCAGGGAAAGGGAAAAGTTCTCCTGGGCTGAGCACTAAGAAAAAAAAGAAAGTTCCACTACTTTCTCTTCCATAATTTGTGTCTCTTTTGAACCAGTGATCTGTAAAACCCTCTGATCTCATTTCACATTTTCACATTGAAAAATGTGAAAACACTGCCCCTGGGCTGGGCAAGAAAATTGCTGCCAGGCAACGCAGCTGGGAAAGAACAGATATATTCCCTTCTGTCCAACACTGACCAAGGGCACTTTAAGAAATTTCACTAGGTATTTTTTAGAAAGATTAAAGGCAGCTGCTAAAAAGATTTCCTTTGTTGCCTAGTCAGCCAGGGTATTAAAAAAATGTTATAAAAGTTTTAACAATTTTTAAAGTAAAAATAGGTCCCAGTTGCTGGAGGTAGTTCAAAAGGTGTTTGTTAACAACAATAAACTGACTGGGACAAGAACTTCTGCACAAACTGAAAGCCACCTTCACCTTCTCTGATAATGAGACACAGACTTACAGATACACAGCAAAATTTTGGTATCTTACCCTCTATCAGAAGAATATATGAAAGTTATTCCTCCAATGAAAAGATAAATAATACCAAATGACCCTGGGGAAAAAGTGGGAAAATGAAGCCTGGCTTCACATGCCTGGCTTGATGAGACAGGCATCCTGGTGCCCTGCCAGTCACTCTGGAATATGCCTCTCCTGCCTATGAAGAAACCTGGGACCTCTAGTTCTCATAAGTCTGGTTCTTCCAGAGAAATAGGTGCGCACTGTCTTGGATCTGAAAGATGTATTCTTCAACCTCCCATTGGCAATGTGGAGTCAGCTCTCTTTGCTTTTAAATGGACAGACCTAGTGGGGAGGTTATATTGGGCAACATACCTGGACCAAGTTGCCCCAGGAGTTAAAGAAACAAAATGTAGAATTCCTACCCTTTCATCAGAAGTTTCCTAGGAAAACAGATTATAAAGGATCCACTGAGGGATTTAACTAGCAGCTGAAGGGAGGCAAAGAAACCTGTCTCCGAATAGCATTGCTGCCATCCTTCAGATCCCAACTCAAAAGACTAAGACAAGTTCAAGAGCTCCTGGGTGCAGCTGGATATTGATTTCTCTGGATACCAGTGTTTCTGGAAATGTCAAGGCCTCTATACACCAGCACAAAGAGGGCCCTGAGCCCCTAATATGGACTGAGACTCAACAAAAGCCATTTAAGGCTTTAAAAACAGCTATGATTTCCACTCCAACTATAGAATTCCCAGATGTCTCAAAACCTTTTCATCTGTTTGTTCACAAAATACAGATAAAAAAAGGAGTTTTAACCCAAACTCTGAGGCCATGGAAATGTCCTGTGATGTACCTGTCCAAATGACAGAACCCTGTAGCTACAGGTTGTCCCGTCTGTCTAACAGGAATCAAGGCTAATGCCAGTTTAATGAAACAAAACAAACAAGTTAACTTTGTGTGAAGATCTTATACTCACAGCACACCACGACATGTGTGAGGCAACCCTCTTCTGTGTTGACAAAGGTGCTCATCCATGACTGTCAAGAGATGGAAGATAAAACCAGGTATATGGGAGCTATAGCAGTTCCATTAACTGAAAAAATTAGCAACCACACTGGGTACCTCAGCCCAGAGAGCAGAACTGATTGATTTGACCTAGGGTCTCAGGTGGGGAAAAGAAAAGTACTCCACCATACACATGGACAACTGTTGGGCATGTCCACAGTATGATCTACAGAGAAAGAGGGCTTTTCATCACATGGAAAAAGGACTTTAAAAAATCTTGGCCATTCTAGAAGCTATTTGGCTTCCCCTACAAATTGCTGTCCTCCACTGCTGGGCTTCTGACCTAGCTGCCAACAAACCAGTGGGGCTACTTAATATTATGGAACTGGGGCGGGGTAGGGTGGGGATGACATTCTGATGACATACTGTGACCCTTTACTGCCTGACACTCCATGGTAAAATAAAATGGACAGTTCAAAACCGCAGGATGATGGAGGACACCAGAGGGAAGGATCATTCTCCCCAAAACAACTGACTGGACTGTTGGTAACTAACCTCAAAGGCTACTCATGTGGGGTTCACAAAACTTTCAGAGTTGAATCAGACCAAGGCATATTATACCTAGATGGGACAGCCTAGCAAAGGATGTCTCAGCCAGATGCCAGGTTTGTGCTCAAGTGAATCCAAAACAGAGAGCCCTTACCCAGGAAAGCATCCAAATGACAGAGGAAGACCCCCAAGAATTCTGGGGAAAATGACTTCACCAAGATCCACTCTGTCCAGGGAAGATAACAGTACTGGCTAGTTTTGATAGATACACCTTCCTGGTCAGCAAAAGTGTTTCCCCACCCAGACTCTAAAACTCAAGTAGTAGCTTAAAAAGCTCCTTCAGGAGCTGGTCCCATGATTTGGACTCCCTCTAGCAAAGGGGTCCAACAATGGCCTGGATTTCATAGCCAAAAATCTCTCAATGGATAGCCAAAGCTTCACATAGAGACTAAAAACGTCATACATATCTCATACATACTGCATACAGATCTCAGAGTTCTGGCCAGATAAAAGGAATAAATAGGACACAAATTAAAAAGAAAAAAATAACAAAACTCTCATTAGAGTCTACCAAGAACTGGACAGGCCTCCTTCCCTTGTGTTGCTTCTGCCAGCTGCACCCCATATAATGAGAAATTGACCCCGCTGTGAGATTATGTTTGAAAAACCTCCCCCACTGCTCCCAGGCTCAGAAACCAACTGTTTGCAATCAGTCTATTCATTAATTTCTCAAGTCATTACAGACACTCTAGCCCTCCATAAAGGCTATTCACTGGACTAGCCTAGACACCCAGCTGACCTCCAAGTCCACCACCAGTTTACCCTTTTTCCAGTCCAATGATACTGTCTGGGTCAAGCAAGTAGACAAAGAAACACTGGAACTAACCTGGAAAGGACCCTAAGAGGTGATTCTCTCCACTAATATGGCAGTGAAGAAAGCTGGCATTACACCATGGATCTACCACACCCAGGTCAAGAAAGCAGAAGCCACAGATGCTGCCACCTGGACTGTCTCTGGACTATGGACCCATTAAAATTAGGTTTCATTGATCCCAAAGCTGTTCTACTTCCTATCCCTCTACTTCCTCCTCCTGAGTCTTACATTGGTTATGAATACAGGGTAAATGTTGCAACCCCCACTGCCCTTAGGCCTGGACTAGGGAACTAAGGACAGATAGAGGGAAGGTATCTCAGACCAGCAACCCATATTCACTGTGACCTTGCTCACTGATGCCCATGTTAAATGTCTGGTTGTATTTGAGAAAGGAAAGATATGGGGGTTTATCTTTTGATATAGAAATACAGAGTTTGCAATTCTCTGCATACCCTGTGGTTGGACACCCTGGTTGTCAGAAACAGAGTATCAATTGTGAAAACTGGGTTTGTGAAACGAGCTTCCTGGAAAACATCATTAAAAAGATTCTGACCTATGGGAAACAGGAAATCCTTGCAGAATCAGACCCTATGCTACAGGAAGGAACACTGAGGGTGCACTCAATCATTCCCAGCCAGAAATAGGCCAGGATTGCTGGTTATGTTTAAACACCTGGCCCCTGTCATACTACATAGGGATAGGAGTTAACCAGACTGTCAGCACATTGACTGACAGAACTTGCTATGACAAGGTGTCAGCCCAAATTAATGTTCTGCTTTATGGACTAATTCATGGGGATAACAATATTTCCAAGGCCCTGAGACTATTTGGTGGGCATGTACCAATGGTTTGACTAAATGTACCTCGTCTGATGCTTTCCACACTAGGCAGACGGGTTGATCAGCACCTGATGGTAATAAAACGTTCCATTTCTGAATTAAAACAACAGTTAGATTCCCTTACAAAAATGATCCTACAAAACTGAAAAGATTTATGCTTTCTTCTCATACTTCTCATGAGACAAAGAAAACTATGTAAGGCTTTGGAAAAATTTGTTGTTCCTATGATAATTGACCAAAGTAATTTATAAAAAAAAATTGCTGTCATGGTTGGGGAAATAATTGATACCAGTCTATGTTCTCCTTGTCCCACTGGCTAACTTCTGTGCTATTGGTACTGACCAGGCCTTTAATTCTCATTCTGATTGGATTAATGGTGGGGCCCTGTATCTTAACTAAAACAACATGAATCCATGATGTGACTCATTCATTAAGTCCAGGGGGAATGTAACAGGCCCAAGGTTTTAGTAGGCCGCCAGACCTTAGCACAACTGACTCCAAGATGGAAGTGCCATTCAGGCTGCAAAACTCAGCATGTAGAAAGTACCACTAGCTAAAAGAAAACAAATGCCTAATCCATCAAAGTGCATATTTATAGGAACTCTCTAAATGTACTAACCTTGCTTTTTAGACTGTAGTTCTGCTTCTGGCTCAATGTTCCTGTTAACTGAAGTATGTCAACCCAGGACATGATTTTTGTGCTTATAAGCTTATTGTGAAAAACGATCAGGGCTACACTGGGATCCAGAACATCCAGTGTACTTTCAGGCAGATAATAAAGACTTTCTATTGGTTTAAACCCATGTCCAAGCTGTTGTTTGTTTTTGCTCTTTAGGGGGGCCCACCATCCAGCTCCCAAATAAATCACACACAGAGGTTTATTCTTAATTATAAATGGTTGGTCTTGGCTTGGCTTGTTTCTTGCCATCTTTTCTTAACTTAGATTAGCCTGTCTGTCTTTTGCCTCTGGTCTTTCACCTTTCTCTATTTCTGTATATCTTTCTTTCTTACTCTGTGGCTTGCTGTATAGTGGGGTGTCTGATTCCTGGAGTCCTCTGCCTTCTCTGGATACTTCTCTTCTCCAAGATTTCTCCTATATATTTTCTATGCCTGCCAGCCCTGCCTATCCTTTCTCTTGCCTCGCCTTTATTAGACCATCAGGTGTTTTAGATAGGCAAAATAACACAGCTTCACAGAGTTAAAAAAAAAAAAAACAACAGAAACAAAAGCAACACACCTTAAAATAATATTCCCCAACACAAGCAGTATTCTCTCACACCAAGCACCCCACAGAACTTTCTCCAAAACTGACCACATACTCAGACACAAAGTAAGTCTCAAGAGATAGAAGAAAATTGAAATAACTCCCTGCATCCTATCAGACCACCACAGATTAAAGCCGCACGTCAATAATAGCAGAAGCATCAGAAAGCTTACAAACTTGTGGAACCTCAATACATTTCTAATAATGAATAATGGGTCAGGATATATAATAAAGAAAGAAATGAAAGATTTTCTAGTCATAACTGTTCCACAGACTGAAAGCTTTCTCAAGGAATCAGTCCACGGGGCTGGAGAGATTGATCAGCAGTTAAGAGGATTGGCAGCTCTTCCAGAGATCCTGAGTTCCATCCCTGGCAACCACATGGTGACTCACAATCATCTGTAGTGGGATACAATGCCCTTGTCCAAAATAAAGGCATATATGCAGATAGAGCACCCATATATAAAATACATAAAATAAATAATTAATCTCCAAAAAAAATCACTGTTTCTCAAAACCAACATTCCCCCCGCCCCCCGCCCAAAAAAAAAAAAAAAAAAAAAAAAAAAAAGATCAGTCCATTACTCTTTCATTTAGCCTTATTTGATTTCCCAGGACATGTACAGAATAGAGAGAGATAATATAACAAAATATTACACAACCTCTCATACTGACTCTTCCTTGCTGTGAAGAAGCACTATGACCAAGGCAATTCTTATAATGGAAGGCTTTTAATTTGGGGATTAATTACAGTGACAGAGGGTTAGTCCATTCTCATCTTGAAAGAAAGAATCACAGTGGCAGGGATGGAGCCGAGTGTTACATCCTAACACAGAGGCAGAAAGGAACACTTGCCTTGCACAGGGCTTTAGAAACCTCAAAGTCAGCCCACGTTGACACACCAATACAAACAAGACACACCTACTCCCACAAGGGCATACCTCCTTATTTTACACAATTACTTCTCCCTAATTGGGGCCAACCATTCAAAGATAGGAGCTTAAGGTTGTGAGCAAATATAAACCATGGAAGAAATACAACCTTAGAAGAAAGAGCTCTAAAGGAAAGGAGTGAATGATATTAAGGAAAACAGAGAGAGGAAGATGGGACAACAGAGAAAAAGACAGACAGAGAAACAATGGAAAAAATATTCCATCCAAATAGGAAGAGACAACTCCTCTGGCTGGATTACAGGCTTCCTTAATATAACCTTCTCTACCCCATCTAAGAAGAGATTAAACAATTCAAGGTCCCCAAATTAGGTTTAAGTCCCTATCTTTTCTCTGAGTGCATGGCATTATCCCTTGTTTCCCTCCCTACGCAGTTCCTTTGCAAAATCTGGGACACCTTGGATCAGGTCTGATGGACACAATGAAGGCAGTCAGTCTCCTGGTGTGCTGACGTGTGACTGCTGTAGATGAGGCCATCTGGAAGCTGCATTTCTAACTCAGTTGTTGTGCCACACAAGGCCACAAAAGTTTTAAATTTTATTTAACTTTTTTTTTTTTTTTTTTAAGACAGGGTTTCTCTGTGTAGCCCTGGCTGCCCTGGAACTCACTTTATGGACCAGGCTGGCCTCTGCTTCCCAAGTACTGGGTTTAAAAGCATGCACCAACACCGCTGATTTAACTATTTTAACAAATTAAACCCAAAAGACTTCAGTCCAGCAAACATGGAGAGTCACAAATCTGTCTGATCACAGCCCAGACCAGACTCAATTGGGAGAAAATGGGGCCAAGCAACATCTTGTGTCTGGGGACTGAGGAGAAGGTGAAAGACCTGGATGAGAACAACTGGCTTCAACGGTTACAATCATCGATGGATTCAGCTGTCTCTGGTTGGAGTCATGGAATTCTTTCCTCTGTTCCCTAGCTGCATGTGGCCTACCTGCCTAGAACACAGGGACCATCTCCTCCTACATACATGCAAACCTAATTAAAGAGTCTTTTAAAGGAAAGGGTGTAACAGTGCACATTTAACCATGGAGAATGGGGATCCCACTGGAACTGTGCCTGATGGAGGAGGGGCTTCCTTAGCAGGGAGCAGGACTAACCCTGGGTAGAAAGCAACCCTGTGGTTTGCTATCATCTTGTCTATTATGTTAATATTATATTACAATACAGAATTTGAGCCATAGAAACAGCAAAAGTCCAATGAAAAGTCTAACAATTTATGCTATAAGCAACAGAAATCGCGTGAGAAAAGGTCATCATGAATGATAAAATGATCAACACATGACTGAATAAATAGTACACACAGTGACCATCTGACTTTTAACTTTGAATGAAACTGTAATAAAGACTGCACTGAACTGGGCGGTGGTGGGGGCACACACCTTTAAACCCAGAACTTGAGAGTTTGAGGTCAGCCTGGTCTACAGAGTGAGTTCCAGCACAGTGAGGGCTACACAGAGAAAACCTATGGGGGTGGGGCCGGGGGCCGGGGGCCGGGGAAAGACTGTACTGTTCAGGAAAGAATAAAGAGATTAAGAGAACAAGGGAGGAAACTTAGAAATAAAAACACAATAAATATAGAGTCAAACGTGACAGGAGGCCAGGAAACCCAGGAAGGGTGGCCTTACTGCTATATTCACATATTCAGTAAGGCATCCACATGCAAATGAGTTAATGACACAGACTTTACGCCCTGCACAGAATTAACTGCAGACGGCTCCTACACCTGAATGTTCAGTGCCAAGTCCAGAACTTCTCGAAGACACTACAGTGACCAGGGCTCTGCAAGTTAGCAAATCTGCCTTCCCCGGCTACAGTAAAAACGCCGCGTGCGGGTGTACTGCATGGTGACTAGGAAGTTGCCACACAAAAGCTCACACGCCCCCATGCTCTGCGCAGGCGCACACCTCAGAGCTAAATCCTCACAGGTCCCGCTTGTGCCTGGGAATTGCATGGATCAGGGGACCAAAGGGAATCACTCCGGACACCGCGACCGGACGCCATTTCCACAGCCCCGGGAGGACACTACACAAGCTCCCGTGGCTCGTCTCCGTGGGGACAGCGGCCCCTCACTCAC
Source organism: Peromyscus maniculatus bairdii (assembly GCF_049852395.1). Taxonomy (NCBI): domain Eukaryota; kingdom Metazoa; phylum Chordata; class Mammalia; order Rodentia; family Cricetidae; genus Peromyscus; species Peromyscus maniculatus. The sequence goes on along the minus strand of NC_134873.1, from coordinate 7,308,874 downwards.
CATGGCGAATTAGGAGCTCGCCTGCTCTCCTCAGGGCTCCCAGAAGCCGGTCACAGCCCAGCATATGAAACAAGACAGTTTGCCTCAGCCGTGGTCCCCACAGCCGGCAGCACTGGGGAACGGAAGTGCCCTCCCCTTTCTGACTGGCAGTCCATCTCGAGGTCCTGATTGGCTACTGAGACCCTGATTGGCTAAACAGCTCCCTTAGCGGACAGAGTGCTCTGAAGTCAGCTTCCACCCCAGGCACAGAACTGCCCCAGACCTGCAGAGACTGGCATTGCAGCAGAACTTGGGGCTGGACTGCAAAGTCTTCCCTGAACTATTCCTGCACTCAGGAGGACTCTTTTCTGGGGAATTAGTCAGATTTGCTAAGAAACTGAGAAAGGACAAAGGAAACCTGCCACTTTCTGGGCTAGCAAAACCTCAGGCGAGCTGTGGAAAACGTGCTATGATTTTTGTTTTTGTAAGAAGAAAGTTTAATTAAAAAAAAAAAAAAACAGCTATGCACTCTCTTAAACTGTTATTCTGTAGAAAAAGCCCATCAATGTAAATACAGGATTTAGAGAAGTAAACACTATGGGATCAGAGTGAGCTTTTTACTTACCATTCCATATTTACTATAGAGTCTCAATACTCTGATGACGAAATTATACATACTTAGTTGCCCACTTGACATAGGAGTCTACAGATTTGTTTTCACTTAATTCTGCATCATAAGTGAAAATAAGTAAAGCAAATTAAGAATACTTATTTTTTCATCATTCTCCTATTGTTTCATCTTCTTTATCAAGGTCTCACTCTGTAGCCCTGGCTGGTCAGGAACTCACTATGTAGACAAGGCTAGCTTAAAAATCATAAAGATCAGTTTGCCTCTGCTGCACTACCATGCCTGACTTCTATGAATTCTGCACATTTACTAATGAAATAAACAGAAGCTAGGTGTGGCATGCAACTGTGCTCTGCACCGAGGACACTGTTGCAGGGAGACCACTGAGAGATTTAGGCAAGCATGGTTATAAGGGAGACTATGTCCCAAAAGTGCAAATGGCAAACATGTGCAGGCTCTGACACCCCAGAATTTTTGGACCATTAGTGTCAGTCTTTGTCCTGGAGTCCACATGGGACAATGGCACCCTGGCCTTTGCCCCCAAGTCCACTGTCCACTTTTTGACACCCTGTCTGGCATCTGTGACGGTGCTGAAACAGCAGCCAGCAGCAGTGGCAATGGCATGAAGAATCCCTGTCCAGCTGCTTTACTGCTGTGCTCCACTGCTCTGTGGAGGAATTTTATCCTGTGTCCTGCCTGCAGGCCTTCCACTGAGGGTTCTTTAAAGCCACAAGAACACTTGACTGGCATGTTCAGTCTGGGTCACTATAGGATTTCTGGCTCAGTAACCTAGTTTCCCAGGGCTACTCTTTTGTACCTGAACTTGGAAAATAGCAGGTGGATCCACTTGCTAATGCTGATTAGGGAATGTATGGGATGTTGGGGGAACAGAGGTTCTTGTACTCACAAAGAAGCACTAACAGAACTAGGATGTTAATCATCCACATGTGTCCACTCAATGGAGGAGACACAAATCAAAGAATTGAATTGTATCCAGAAGACTAAGAGTGGATTTTGTTAATAACTTGGTGACCTTTTGCTATCTGTGGAGCAGACCTCACCAATATTCCCCAGAATAATTATCCCAGAGTCTTCTCTCCCTAGTCCACTAAGCATTTAAGGGGAGATGTCTCCTTCTCTCTGGCAAGAGGAACTAGTGGCCCTTCCATTAACATATGACTGTGATGTCTAATAACCTCTCATGGTCCATGCTAGCTCCCTCAATCCCTGTTCACAAACCCCCACCCAGAACACCCCTTCCTCCCATTCCCATTTAATCCTTTGTGCAATTGTAGAGTATGAAATAATAAAGAAAATATTTAAAAAATATTAAAGAAAAATAAAAAAATTTCTTTAATAAAGCAGCAGCTATTCAGATTTCACCTCAGATCCTGTCAGTCTATGCCCTCACCAACTCTACATCTCCACTTTTGGATCTGAACCTTGATAGAGCTGGACTCTGGCAATAAAGTGCCTGTTAAATAGTTTTTATAAAGTGGAGTGAGAAGGAGAGGGAGAGAATTTTCTGCTGGACACATCTTGGCTGCAAAGGCAGAATGGACCCCAGAGCCTTTAGGATTCCAGGCCAGGCATGGACCTTTGGGACTTGTCCCTTCTTAGGATCTGACTCAAACTCAGATCTCTTTTCCTGATCCTTTAGTTAATGCTTAAATTAGTATTTAATTTTCATAGTAAATGAACTAACAGAGCAAATTTCATAATTTTAAACTGTATCATTGGGTGTGCTTGAATAAAAAATGAAATGCAAAGGACATGATTGCTCCTAAGTATGGTGAAGGAAGAAGTTTTTTGTAGTTGTGTGGGAGAGCATAGTCAGAAGCAGGGATATCTGGGGGAGTCCAAAGTGGACAAGAGCAGACTGAGCTGGGTCATGTGGAGAGAGTGGGAGGGGAAGGGAAGAGATGGGAACCAGGTGGAGCAGTCAGGAGGCCAAAGATACAAAAGGGGCAGGAGACAAAAATGTCTAAATTATGTATGGATGAGTCTCTGGGGGAAGGATAGCCCAGCCCTTCAGCAGAAGACTTCAGGGTAGGGGGTGAGATATGCTAGACATACCTTGTAACAGGTAGGGACTGAGCGATTCTGGGAGAAACTGGTGGCCTGTGAGACAATGGCGAAACAATGCCCAGTGGACGGTGACTCCCCAGCCTCTCTCTCTATCGATGGCCTGAGTGCCGGGTGTCCCTTCCATGCTGCCCTTAGTAAAGATGGTGGTGAGGTCATTTGACCTGCCTCTTTTGACTTTATTCAAGATGGTTCTCTTCCCTGCGCAGTAATTCTTAACTTTATCACCCAACATCACCAGGCAATCTCACTGCTTTCTCCTGCCCACCTGCAGTCTGAGGAGCTCTGGGATCATCTACCACCCACTATTTTTTCCAGGCTGGAGCACCACTGGGGACTCTTCATCCTACAGGATCAGCATCCTACAGGATCATCCCCTTCTCGCCATTTTCCCACAAGTGAGGATTTTTCTCATTTTGCTGGCTGGTACCACGTGCCTTTCAGGCTCAGAGTCCTTAGGTCCCCATCCCTATATGACAGCATATGGAGAAGGCCTGTGCCCTCTCAATTCCACGGCCCATAGCCTTTGTGACAACTGAGGGTATCCCACACATGCAGGGAAACATGCTAGGCAGATGCAGTGGTGGGCTGGGCAGATGCATGCCATGCAGGCATGGTGGCTGTGGCAGTGGCCAGTAATTCACACAGATGCTGCATACATGTGGAGAGTTTATTATGACAGAGAGATGACGAGAAAGATAGGAGAGAGAGAGGGAGAGAGAGAGAGAGAGAGAGAGAGAGAGAGAGAGAGAGAGAGAAGGAGTGTTGTGCCCAGATCGTGACCCCCAGAGAGACCACCAAAGACAAGCATGCCAGAATGCAAAAGCAAGGTTTAATTCTGGATATCCAAAAGCAATACAAGCCTAGGCAGGGACTTCGTCCAATATACCCAACGCAGTGGAGGTTGGAGGAAGCTCCCACCTATCTGCAAGCTCAGCTTTTAAAGGGAAAAGTCACAAGGTTACATCATTTAGGGGTGCTAGTATGGATACAATTCTGATTGGCTCGCTTCTAGGGACTTCTAGAAATTACTTCTAAGGGAGTGGTTGCCCGCCACCATTTCTCATTGGCTGCCCTCAGGTGGGGGCATTTCTGTGGTCAGTTACCCTGGAAACCAGGGAGAGGACATTCCATAGTCTGGCAGGCATTACCTCATGACTATCTTGTGACTCTGTACTTTTACACTTCCTGGTTTCTGGAATCTGAACTGACTGGTTTTAGTAACTAATGGCCTATTCCCAAAAGGAGAAATCTTAGGCCTTAGTTTTTGGGTGAAAGCATTTTGGTCTTATTTCTAAGATGGCTCATTTTGGTCTCACAGAAGTATATTTTGTGGGAGGAAAAGTGGGAGAGAAAGAGGAAGGGGAGGAGTTTTTCCTTAGAATGAGGCTTTTATGTCAGGACACAGGGCGGGATTTCAAGGGGTGGATCAGAATATTAACAGTAAGTGATACCACAATCCAGGCCGAGTTGCCCTGTACCATCTATCTTCTTTGGATACCTTAATCATTCCCTCTATGTTGAGGCAGATCTATTTATTATGGGGCACTTAAATATTTTAAATTCCATATTCTTCAGATCTCTGAAGCATTTGAGGACCACCTGTCTATTAGGTATGTCTGAATAGACAAAGTTCACTTACTTCTAGTTACTTGTTTTAGGATTAACTTTGAAAATATATACAAGGGGCTAAATAAGACTTATTCTTATAATTAATTACATTAGTATTTAGAATGACTATAAGCATAGTTCTGAGCATATTAAAGAATTTCATCATTTAAAAGGTGACTAACCATTAACTTATATTTCTTAATTATCTCTAAAAGTTACAATAAGTTAGGAGCTTTCATAAGACTAGGACTTGACATTTCAATTGTATTTAAGGTGACTGACCATAAACTGGCATTTCTTAGTCATCCTTAATAGGTTACAATAAGTTAGTAATTTCCCTAAGACTAGGAATATATATATTTTCCATCTCTTTTACATTTAGCTTTAAAAATGATTTTGATTTGATGCTTTTCTAGTATCAAAATAAAACTTCTAAACATAGGTGTAGTCCACAGAGAGACTGGCAACTTTACTGATCCCTTTATAGTGCACCATGAATGAAAATGGGCACAGAGAAGAAACCAAAATACACATTCTGAGGGATAAAAGGTCAAAAGTTTATTGTCAAGGCTGTCTCACAAGAAAGCAAGGAAAACTGACAGGAGAAACATTTCCAAGGTTAAATGGGAATGAGAGAAATCAGACTTGTGAACTGGGATGAGACATGTGAGCAGGGATTGAGGGAGCTAGCATTGACCTTGACAAGTTAATAGGCACCACTGTCATCTGTTAATAGATTGGCCACAAGTTGCTTTTGTCAGAGATAAGAATGACTCCATTTTTAGTAAGCAGGAAGTTTCTTCAAGCCCCTCAGGGAATCCTGGCTTTTGTGTAAATGCCTGACCTTGGGAAAGGGACTTTCTTGAGGGACCAGAGACACCATTATATAATATTGAATTTTTTTAGTAATACTTAACTTATCCATATCGCTAAAGCTTAAAGTGAGCAAAGAGGAAGCTAGACAAATATTATTGTGAACCTGAGTAGATCTTAGGAATTTATAAATCTTGATAATCAAATATACCTTATTATCAAACATGTTACTTATCTAAATCTTTCTAGCAGCTTGGTGTTAAACAATAAAAACATTCATGGTTATCTTTTATCTATATATCTTAAATCAGCTTTTGTTAATGTGAATAGACATTGGTAATCTTAAAATTTCCCACCATACATAGTATATTCTAAACCATAGTTGAATACATATATAGTATGTTGTAACAAATATAACCTTAATTTTTTATCTTCATATAGAAATCTATAATAATCACTGTCATTTCTCCTGTTATGCCCAGATCTCAGGGACCTCCAAAAGGCCACCATGGAAACCGGATACCATATGTAAATGCAAAGAGCCTTTATTTCAAGCTCTGAGCTTGGACTCTGTCTGTCCAAGACAATAGAGTGAGCAGAGAGCCCCAACCCAGACAAGGTGGGGGTTTTATCATAGCAGAGGTTGGGGTGAGGGGATTTACAGGGATCAGGACCCTGTTTGGCTGACATTTGTCTGTGGGTATAGGGCATGTTTGGAATGCCAGGTATTTCCTCTTAGATGCAGGCCCCACTGGGTGGGGTCAGCTCATAGCTTTTTCTGGGTCTGGGTGTTACCTGCCAGTAAGCCTGTCACAGAAGCTGTGTCTGGGCCTCTAACCCTGTCATGGCAGCTGTGTGTGTTAGGATTCTGCTGCCACTCCAGCTGCATGTTTGCACATGTGCAGTTCAGGAGATAAGTAAGGGGTCTTGTGTCCTATGTCATCAGTGCATGAGTGATTACATACATGTGGCATAGTCATGCAATCTGCACATGCGTAGCTTCATAAGCCCACCTGTGCCTTAAAAAGCCAGACGCAGACTCCTCCTTTTCCACTCTCTGTTCTCTCCTGCCCCCACCACCTCTATCTCTCTTTCTTTCTCTCTGTTCTCTGCACATGCTTCTTCCCCAGGCCTGGTTCTTTTGTCCCTCCATCCTCCTAATAAAGCTCTGATACTGGGTTTTGTCATGGCTCATGCCTCATGACCTTTTTTACACATGGTAACCAATGTCGCTTATCTTTAAAAACAACAACAACAGTGTGGTCAAGCTGTTTTGGTTGTCCCCATTCCCTTAGTGTAAAAGGAGATACAACAAAAAGCAGAGAGCTCATTAGGGCTAAGAAATTTTACATTTGTTGCTTTATGCCATGTGGTCCTCCTAAGATGGTGAAGTTATGTGGCATGGACTCTAACCTTAGTAAAGATGATTGCCAGCTATATGGCTGCTTACATTCTGATGAGGTTACCAGCCAAGGTGGGGGAGAGGCATGTGATGGCTATTTAAAACATGTTTTCCTATACAAGAGTTGAATCTAAGTTACAAATTCAGTATATTCTAGATAAGAGTTTAATCACATACATAGGATGTTGTTGCAAATTAAAATTCCTATGTATAGGCTTTAACTATAATAAGCCTTTTGCTATACGTTTAAAGTCAAATTTTATTACAGATTTTAGATTCTTTAACCATACCCACTGAACTTACAAATCTATCCTGAGATAAAGACTATTTATATAATAGTCTTAAATTGTTTTTTGAGAAAAAGCCCAGAGAAATCATAGGAATAAAAGATTTAAGAGTAGGAAATTGTAGAACCTGAGAGATAAGGGAATTTGGGATCATTTGCTTGTGCAACGACAAAAATTGTTATAATCTGTGAGAACTTGGAACTCAAGTGTGCCATTTTTGGCCAGAAAGCTATACTGAGGCCAAGCTATTTTCAGTAAGACAGGGAGGCATTAAGAAAATCTGAGTCTGGGACAGAAATTGATTCCAAGGAGAAAAGGACAGAGAGTTACACAAAGAACTCTTTCATAGGGAGGGTTAGGCAGCTCAGACACAGAGAAAAGTGTAGCCATGAGGGACAAGGAGGAACAAGCTGGATCTCCACCTGAAGGAGGGTTCCAAAGTTACAGAAGCCAGAAGATTATAGAGAAGCTGTGGGAATTAGCAGGCAGTTCCTGGGGGAGAAAGGGGAACTCTCACAATGTATGGGCCCAGTAGAGCACGAGGAGAGAGAGCTGGTAGCAACCTGGATCATGTAGGCAGATGGGGAGGTGAGGAAGGCACTGAGAGGAGGTGAGGAAGGCACTGAAAGGTACTGAGAATAGCCATGAGGGAGCAGAAGTATTAAGAGTCTTAGTAACAACAATTTCAGTCAGGGGCATCCTCAAGCAGACTGAGAGGCTTCTCACAGAGAAATATCCCAATGTACAGAGGAGAGGTATTACTTTTCAAGTGATGGGGACCTGGTAGGGTTAGAGGAGGGTTTCTGGCACACCGGTGTGGCTTTCATTAGTGAAAGTAGACAAAGAATGGAGCTCACTATTGACACTTGCCTTGTAGGAGGGGAGAGACAAGTGGCTAGAACTGGTAGAGAAGAAAACAGCTGGAGAAGTGCAAGTGTCTTAATAAGTAGAATTGCCCAGGTGGTGAGTCCCCCACATGCACTGCAAGGGGTAGGCCATGGGGTGGGCAGGCCAAAAAGGGTATGAAAGGGAGATGACCTTGTTTCAGACAGCTGAAAAAGAGCATAGGAGGGAAATGCCCACATGGTGGGTGACCCCAAGGGGCATAGCAGAGAGGGGGGACATTTACTGTACAGGGACGAGATGGATGGTTAGATAAAGTGAGGGAAGAATCAGCTGAACATATTTGGAATCAAATATGGTGGGTGGCAAATTGCAGCAGAAGCAAATGATCCATACACACCTTAGGAGAGTCAGATCAGCAGCTTGGGTCAGAGGCGGCAGAGTTCCTTGGGGAGGGAACTCATTTAAACCACTCCTGGATTTCAGCTCTGTTACACCTTGTCTGCTGTGCCCACGAGGAGGGAAAGAGAAAGATGGGCTCATGAAACAGCAAAGCCTTTATCAAATCACCACATAATTGGGGTCGCTGATCCACCAGGGCTGCAGGACAAGGACTCGGGAGCCTTGCTGCTCCTGGCAGCCCTGAGCAGGGGCAGAAGAGGGGTTTATAAGCATTAAAACATTTGTTGCTAAGTTACAGTTACAATTTTCACCAATTAGGAGTCAATGATTAGGGATTTCCCATGTATGTACAATTGTCTACTGACACAAAAAGCTTTTCAGCCAAACCATTAAGATTCATTTGTTCTCTCTGCTGTTAGGAACAGCCATAATGTACTAGAGAACGAAGAGGCATCACAGACAGTTTCTGTTGTCTAAGGAAGAAGTTGGTCAACTATTAGGAATTCCCCAGTTCCCCTAGGGCTTGGAAACATGAAGTTTATTTCACTCTACAGGAAAAACGGAGTCTGAAGTCAAAATGGCAGTACTCAGGACAAGGTGCTTTTGCCTGCTCCCTTAAGCACCAGATGAATGAAAAAAAGAAATAAAAAGGAAAGAAAAGGACACGACTACTCCTAGGTGTAGTGGAGGAGAATGTAATCAACCAGCTCTATTAGACGTTTCTCAGCCATTGGATGTCTTTGTTTTTTGTTTGTTTGCTTTTGGAGTTTTGGTTTTACGAGACAGGGGTTTGAAGCATGATCCTAACTAGTCTTATCAGTAAAAACCAGGATATCAGGGTGAAAGCTTAAAGATCAGAGAAGCAGAGCAGAGAGCCACTGGACATTTCTTTCCTTTAAGATTCCTCTCACCTAAAAGGGCAGAGATCCTGTCTCTGCCCCACCTTATCACTTCCTATCTCCTGTCTGTATAGACCTCCAGACCTCTATGGTTAACTAGTGGCTAGCTTCACCTTCTGATTTCCAGGCAAGATTTATTTGTCAGAATATCACCCATCATTTCCCCCTTTTTTGTCTAAATAAAAAGTGAAGGTTTTAACTAGCATAGAGAAACTATATACAATAAACATAATAACTATACACATTGTACATATATTATACATTATAACATATATGTAATAATTACATTAACAGTGTCTAGTCCATTAACCTTTGACAAAATCAGAAGAAATACTTCATTATCTGTCCTATCTTGGTAAGTCCAAAGTGTTGTTCCTAATTTGGTATCTATCCTAACTTACATTACCAACTCAACACTATCTTTTTATGTCTCTCAACCTTATACACTTTATACTCCTTTTATGAGTGTCTTTTCTGATTTTGTTAAAAAGGAAAACTATAACTATAACTATCTAGTCTTCATCTCCATCAGAGCCCTGTCTCGAAAGAAAAAAAAAAGAGAGAGACAGCCATTATATACAACCTCATCTTCCCATAAAGCCTGCACAAAATTTCCCAAAGGAAAAGGCATAAAGAAACTCCTATAACACATACTGAAAATTATTAAAACTGGGAGTAAAAAGCTGCTGAAGAATTGTGATCTGAGACATAAAACTGCTGAAACTTTTTCAAACGGCAATGGTCATCCTGCAGTCCATGTCAGGTTCTAAAGTGCTGAACCATCTCTCATCCCTTTTTATTGCTTGCGCATAAATAGTATACTTGCAATGGCAGATGACAGCCTTTGTGTACCAGTCCTCTCCTTCTACCATGTGGGTCCTGAGGACCAAATCATGTTCATCAGGCTTTGTCGCATGTACCTTTACCTGCTGAGCCATGTTGGGACATCCACTGAGCCCTGATCCTTTTTTTTTTTTTTTTTTTTGTTATTCATTGTTTTGGGGGTTTTGTTTTTAAAATGGGCTCATGAAGGCCAGGCTAATCTTGAAATCATGATCTTCCTTTGTCCAGCTCCAAAGACTGGGATGACAAGTTTCAATACCATGCCCTGTTTATGCAGAGGCCTGATGCTGCTGGGATAGTGCTCTATCCAATAAGACCATATGAGCTGAAAATATTCATGTAGCTGAGTTTTTGATGCACAGGTCCACACTGAGACCTTGTCTCAAAAACAAAAACTGTGAACAAAAATTTTTGTTAAAAGAAGTTGTGTGTGTGTATGTTGAGACAGAGTCTCTCAGTTACCTAGGCTGGCCTAGAACTCACGGTAGACCTTGAATTCCTGCCCCTTGACCTTAGCCTCCTAAGTATGTGGAGAACAGACCTAGACCACAAAGGGAGGAAGCCAGGGCACAGAGAGGCTTAACTATGTGTCTGGATACACACAGCAGCAGCCAGATATTCATGACAAGATCAGAATGTTCCTAGGGTCAAGTCTGAATCCAGAACCTTCCTTGACGTGGAATGCCATCAGTTCAGTGCAGAAGGATGGGAAGAGGCCCAGGATCTAATCCACTTTGGGGTCGAAATGTCCTGAGAGTCTCATGTGGGCTAGGGCCACAAATGCAGTGTGAGGCATTGCTTATGAAGAGAGAGATATACACTACTGAGGCCATGGTCATGGCTCTGTTGCAGGTTCAGTGGCCTCATATAGGGAGGCCAGAGCTGTGCCTAGGAGTCCCTGGAAAATGATGAAAAGGAGGTTCACTGGTGGGGCACATTAAGCTGAAATTACACAAAACTGAAGAACCTCTTAGATGGAAAGATTTTGCAAAATTCTTCCACTTCTCACATGGGAAATGTGGAGACCCACAGAGGTTTCCTAGTGAGAACTTTCTCAGGGTCCGAGAATCTGAACTTGCTTTGTCCAGCAGGGTTGCATAAGGGGATGATTTGACCACAGACAGGCATGGTTACCAGGTGTTTGAAAGGGTCTACACTTGGCTGTGTGGTGTGCTTTGATCTGAAAAGGGGGAAGTCTTTTGCCCCACCTCTTGGCATTGCTATAAAAAGTCATTTTGAATAAAAGGAAAAGGTCATTGGGTAGATACCTCCTGAGGCTATCCTGTGTTTCTGTCTTTCTTCTCATTAACTAGGTCTCTCTTTCTAATATTTTCCTATCCCTCTCTCATAAGAACTCTCCAAAAGGTGAGAACTGGCCTCCCACAGGGAAACTAAGGCATAGAGAAGGAAGACAGTCTTGGCTAGAGCAATTCTGGGTTTTGATGCTCCAACTGGTTATTGTAACCATGGTAACAAGTGTGCTGTACTTACATCTCTCTAAATAGGCACAGGGAGGTGATGCCACTCTCACAAAGTCACAATGCAGTAAATGGATCATAAGCCAGGATTCGAACCCAGTTTCCCATGTGTACCCTTATAAAGATTTTAAGATGGCTTGTATTTGTTAATGTAGGGGCATGCATGTATTTGCTGCTCATGGGTAAAACCTCTGCCTAAAATATCCTGATGAAGAATTTGGGGCATTTCTTAGGGCTGAAGCCTCTGCCTAGAATCTCCAGTGAGGTGCTTGGGGGCATGCCTTAGGCATTGAGTCCCTGTGTAGTATCACTCAGTAATCTCTTGGGAGCATGGTCAGTGGTGGAGTCCTGTATGCTCTACAGGAAGTGGATCTGGGACAATGGAGCTGATATTTTTGGTTGACTAAACTGTATACAGTAGTCAACTTAATTTCCAGCACCAGAGAGTATATACTCTGAAGTATTAGGAACTATAATATGAGTAAAATTCTCATGAGTTCAAGCTGTATATGATCAAGGACAAGCCACAGGTGGCAAAAACATGTTTATCCGTAGAGGCATAAACATTTGACTGGATAACAGAAGCAAGCAACAATAATTAATTCAGAGTAAATGCCCTCCTGTCAGCTACCCTTGGCAGGAGCACAAAAACACATCCGAGAACATGTGTTTTGAAGAATCTGAGGTCCCAAGACTCTTGTTTTCTTGTCATGTTCTCACAAGCACTCAGAAATCCCACATGACTCCAATCCTGGACCGTGTTCTGACAAGCATGAGCCATCCACTTATGCAAGATCTACTTATCGAAATTGCCTATGCATGGTAAGTGTCAATTGGGTGGTTTAAATTTGACTGTGAGGGGATGGGTGCCCTTTCCACTGTGAGGCAGGTGGATATCTCCACTGCAGTTCAGTAATGGTCTGTGTATGCTAGAGACAGTGTACCCAGGAGGAAGAAGCTGAAGTGCCTACTGTGTGCAGGAAGACTGCAGGGCCAGGTGCAAGATCTAGTACAGTGCCAATCATTGCAGGTCTGGGAGAGTCCTGTGGCTGGGGTGGAAGTGCTGTGTCCCTTCACAGTACTCCTGTCTCTAAGGAAGCTGCTCCTGTCACTTTGGCCTCAGTAGCTAATCAGAACCTCCAAGCAGATCTGCCTCTCAGAATGTTGGAGGGCAATTTTTGTTTGCCATGCTGTAGTCTAGTCTCTCAGGCCGAAGGGGCACTAGTGGTCCCCTGTGCAGCTCTATAACCCACTGCAGGGGAGGGAGCTGGGCATATAGTGCCAGAGGTTCAGAAGCCACCCCACAGTGAGTTCCTGCACAAGATGGATGTTCAGGAGACACTGTAGATATGCAACCAGGGTTGGTTTGGAAACAGCAGGCAGACTCAACATCCCAGGACTAGTGTGAGATCCCATGAGGACCCATGAGGTCCAGTGAGAGATTCTATGATGATCGCAGCAGTTTTATGAGGTTCCTTGAGGTCCCATGAGGCCCAGTGACATCACATGAGGTACTGTGGGTTCCCTTGAGGTAACATAATGTTCTGTGAGGTAGGTTTCATGTCGTTTGTCAGAACTTACTATATTTTAATTGTGTGTTTATTTCTAAGTTTTCTTTGATGTGCTATTGATCTCTTTATTCTTTTCCAAACAGTACAGTCCCTATTGTAAGTGTATGGAAGTTTTGAAGTCAGTTGATGTCTCTATGTATGCTATTTATTTAAATGTGTGGATCATTTGTTTTTCATGGTGATCTTTAGTCACTACTTTTCAATTATTGCTAGCATTAATAGTTAGACATTTTGTCAGATGTCTGTTGAATCTACAGCTCAAAGCTGTACTGATATAGTGTTGAGGCTTCCTGTCTACAATCATGGAATTCTATCCTTTTATATAATTCCTTGATTCTTTTAATTACCAATGTATAGTTTTGTCTACAAATATTTGTCACATTTTTATGTATTTCTGGTTGTTTTATCCATGGTGATATATAAGAAATATGAGGAGGTTGGTATTTAATTTAGTGTATTTTCTTGTTTTATTTCATGTGTTTGAGTGTTTTGCATTCATGTATGCATGTTCCCCATGTGTGTTTGGTGCCCATAGAACACAGAAGGGGGCATCAGATCCCCTGCAACAGGATGTAGGAACAATTGTGCACCACTATGTCAGACCTGGGGATGAAACTCAAGTCTTCTTCAAGAGCAATATGTGGCCTTCACTGCTGAGCCATCTCTCCACTTCTAAACTTGACAGATTATCAGAATTGTGTGTGTGTATGTGTGTGTGTGTGTGTGTGTGTGTGTGTGTGTGTGTGTGTGTGCATGCAGATGCTCACACTGAAAACTGAGTGTTCAGAGAGTTGAAGTTTGATTAAAAATCTGTGTTTGTGAGCTGGAGATGATTCAGTAGGTATGCTTATTGGATTTGGTCAGCTTGATACAAGCTAGAGTTAGATTGACATGTAGGCAAAGATTGCTCCCTTTCATTACAAATTATTTACTCAGATTGCCCCCTTTCATTATAAATTTGGGTGAGAGCAACCACTGGTAAGCACACTACAGAGTCAATACTAGGCTGTCTTGAAATCTCTTCTCCAAATGCCATTAATCCAAACCTCTTATATTTACCCCCCCTTCATAAAGCAAAGTAAAAAGCAGCCAGATTCTTTATCAAAATACCACAGGAATGCTCTCTATGGCACTTACTAATGTTCTCTTCTAAAAGCTCCTGAGCAGAGCCATCGTTGTCTACATTTCTCTCTGCATTGCCACCTCCAAGCTCTTTCTAATGTGGCCCATTAAGACCCCTTAAAGCATTCAGCCACTTTCTTAATCCAAAGTGCCAAAGTCCACAGTCCACCAACAAGCAGCATGGTCTGGCCTGTTACAGCTTAACCCTGTTCCCTGGCACCAGTTCCTGTCTCAGTCAGTGTTCTCTTCCTGTGAAGAGACAGCATGACTAAGGCAAGTATTTTAAAGGAAAGCATTTCATTAGAGTTTCAGTGTTTATTCTATTATCATCATGGTGGGGAGTGTGGCAGCACCCAGGCAGCCACGGTAGCTGATATTTCTACCTCCAGATCCACATGCAGCAGGAAAAGTGAAAAGCAGTGGGCCTGACTTTGGCCCTTGAAACCCCAAAGCTCATTCCCAGTGATAGACTTCCTCCACCAAGACCACACCTTCTCCAACAACACCTCACCCCCTAATTCCTCCTTAGTAGCATCACTCCCTGATGAGTAAGCTTTCCAACCTATGTTGTAATGGAGGCCATTCTCATTCAAAACACCACATTATCTCTCTTTTTTATTTCATTGTTGTACATAGGTCACTAATTTAGGTTTCCTACATTTCTGATGTTTCTCAGTCATTAAGAACTTTTTTGATTTTCTACAAATGGTTATTTATTTCTTTTTAGAGCAAGTTGTCAGGTAGGTGTCTTAGTTTTGGTTTCTTTGCTGTGATGAGACACCATGAAAAAAATACATATTGGGGAGATAACAGTTTATCTGGCTTACACTTGCATATCATCAAAGGGATTCAGGACAGGAACTCAAACAGGGCAGAGACCTGGAGGAAAGAGCTGATGCAGAGGCCATGGAGGGGTGCTCCTTATTCTATTGCTCCCCATGCCCTGCCCAGGCTACTTTCATATAGAACTCAGGAACACTAGGTTTGAAATAGCCCCACTGAACGAACTGGCTGTTCCCTATCAATCACTAATTAAGAAAATGCCTTACAATCCAGCTTACTACTTGATCATGCAGAGGAGTTCTTTTTTAATATAGGTCCCTGGTTCCCAGGTGATTTCAGCCTGTATCAAGTTGACACCAAACAACCCAGCCCATTAGACCAAATGTGCCTTGCCATTGAGAGTTGCTTTGAACACCTAAAACTGCCTGTGTCACTCAGTGCTGGGAACACAGGAATGCAGGTCAGTGGGAAGGAGAATGAGACAAGAGAATGAATGTCCTCCTTTTGTTGTGGAGTTGCAGATGCATAGGGACCTGTGTAAGAATCACAGTCCATTGTCTACTTGCAAGCTGGTAGAGTCAAGAAAATTAATTTTTGATGAAAAACTTGCAAATAATCTAATTTTATTGATTGAATTTTTGGTTTAACTCCCCTTAGCTTCCCAGGAGATTCAAGAAACATACAAATATGGTTGCATTTTTTTGGCCCTCATATTATCAAGAAGAAATATTTTACAGACTTTCTTATTTCAATTTACTCCTATTTTTAAAAATGCATTCTAAATTTGTTTATTTTGTTATATTGTACAAAAGTGTAAATTTCAAAACAATGTTTGAATAATAAAAGACAATATAAAATGTCTTTTTCTTAAAGATTTATTTATTAAATAAAATTTCTTATTTTCCTATCAGTTATTGGATAGATGCATAATTTGATCAAGCAACAGCTATTAACTTTACCTAATTTTTAAGTGAACTTTTTTGTTTTTAGTTAATCACTTTAGGCTTAAATTTTACAATATATATAGAAGGGCAAATCTTGTCTTTTATAGTGAATCATATTTATACTCAGTATGACAAAAAAACTTAATTTGGCATATTATAGGATTTGCTCATTATATGATGATTGGCCATTAGTTTACATGTCTTAATTTTCTTTAACAGTTTACAACAATCTAGTAGCTTTTATAAAATTAGGATTTTACAGTTTTAGATATAGATCTCTAAGTTAATTTTTGTTAGCTTAAGTATAACTTTGTAACCTTAGGAGTTTATCTTTGTACAAAAATCCATTTTAATCTAAAATATTTTGTGAATTTGCTGTTGCTTCTCAAGTTTAAAAAGGAGATGTAATAATGAACAGAGGACACATTACCACTAAGAAATGTCACAGGTGCTGCCCTTTTCCAGTAACAGTCAGAGCTGCTCCTGGCTTTCCTCCTATGCAGGTTTCTCCTGCTAGTGTTTCTAGAGATGGAGGTGCCCGCGGTTCAGTATTACAGTCATGCTTCAATAAGAGCTTATTTATTTACTTATTTAATAATTTATTTATTTATCATTTTTATAGCAAGGAAACTGAGGTGAAGGAGCACATTAAGCCCCTTTTCCACTTTTTTGTTTCCTTTCCATTTCTGTCTCAGAACAACTAGTGTTTCATCCATTCCAGCTTTCTGTTAACTAGACTCGAAACTCAAGTTCCTCATTCCAAATGTTTCCTCCTGCTATATCATTTGTACAGTTACAGTCCTTCCGTAAAATTCTTTCAATTTCACATTCGTTCTCACTTTTTAAATAAATAACTACCTGTATTAATTACCTGAATTGATAATTCCACAAATGTTTGCTTGTATGGAAACATCTTATTGCCTTCCATATGTAAAACTATTTTTTAATTTAATTAACATTTTTTCTTTTATTTTAAATACCCACTACAGTTTTCCTCCCTTATCTCCACCTCTTACCTTCCACCTACCTCCCATCTATCCCATTCCCCATTCACTGCTTTTCTGTCTCCATTCAGAAAGATGCAAGCCTTCCATGGTCTTAACAAAGCATAGACATCAAGTTGAGGCAGGGCTGAGCTCCTCCCCTTACATCAAGGCTGACAGGATCTGAGGGTGAATCTGAACAGCTGCTGCTTTATTAAAGAAGGCTACACTTTCATACTCTACAATTGCACAAAGGAGTGACTGGGAATGGGAGGAAGGGGGCTTGTGTGCTGGGTTGGGACTTGTGAGCAGGGATTGAGGGAGCTAGCATGGACCATGAGAAGTTATTAGACACCACAGTCATATGTTAATGGAAGGGTTACCAGTTCCTCTTGCCAGAGATAAGGAGAATGGCTCCCTTTATAGCAAGCAAGAACTTTCTTGATGCACTTGTGGAAATGTCAACTTTTGTTTAAATGCCTGAACTTTGGAAAAGGACTTTCTCAAGTGACCATCCCTTCTATTATAGAATGTTGCTTAGTTTATCCAATAGCTAATGCTTAAAGTTAACAAAGACAAAGCTAGACAAATACTAGTGTGACCTGAGTAGACCTTAGGAAATTATATGTGGTGATATTTTATTTGTGCTGAAATGTGGTATTTTATTTGTATATTAATAAATAAAGTTTGTCTGGAGATCAGAGGTCATAGCTAATCATAAACAGATGTCAGGGGGTGGTAGCACATGCCCTTAATCCGATAACATGGCAGGCAGAGTCTCTGTGTGTTTAAGGACACAGCCAAGCATGGTGACACACACTTTTACTCCCAATACCAACCATAGAGACCTGGAGGTCTGTATAGACAGGCACTGATGAGGAAGTGAGGTGGCTGGGCTTAGAACCAACTAGAAGGCAGAACAACAAGGCAATAAAGGCACAGGTTAGACAGGAAGAAGCTGTTTTTGGCTCTCTTGGGAAGCTATTTTGAGGTGGTTGGCACCTTAGCAAAGCTAAGGTTAGTTGGCGGCTATTGCTCTGATCTCTACAGCTTGCATCTCTGTATTTGGCTCTGTGTTTCTTATTTAATAAGACTGTTTAGAAATTTGTCTATGATTATAAATCTTGTTTGTCAAATATACCTTATTTATATAAAAAAAACTTATTTGTCAAATAAATCTTATTAATCAAGAATATGTTACTCTTCTAACTTTTTTAGCATTTTGATGTTAACATGTGCAGGAATAGGAAGAATTATGGTATATGGTTTCACAGTGGTAGGGATTTTTTTCCCAAGAATTATTTTGTGTAAATATGCTCCCATTGTATACGTCTCCATCTTCCACTGAAGCCCACACAAAATTTCTCAAAGAAAAGGGCATAAGGGAACCCCCATAAGACACAGTGAGAATTATTAATTAAAAGTGAAAGTCAAAAGTTGCTGGAGAATTGTGATCCACAATGTCAAAATCCTGGGAAATTATCAAGCAGCAGTAGTCCCCACATAGTTCATTCCACATCATTATCCTCTTTTCATGGACTCTCTTTGCTTTAGTTCCTATGCATTCTAGTTTGTAGACCTCAAGCTCTAAATATTTTGTTCCTCTGGATCTTAACAAATATTTCAATAATTGTACAAAATACTTTGTTGCAGATAGCTGAGAAGAGCCCGTATTTAGTCCCCCTCTCTCACTTTAAGGCCACGATCACTTATCAGTGAAAGGACCCTTATTTTCATTAAGGTAAACTCTTCTTACCTTCTTCAAGGGTCATGTGCCCCACATTGGGCACCAGTTGTGGGGGTCCCTCAGCATGAGAATGAAAGCCCAGTGTGGATTTACTTCATCAGTCTGGATCAGACTTCAGGAACACTGCTACCAGATAGAGCATGGTCAACATATTTAAAACAGTACAATTTGAGAAAAGATTCCTAGGTAACAATCAGTCCAATTCCAGGTGCACAATAAAGCTTAGGGTGTGATTACATAGACATTCCTTTAAGTGCATGTGACCATAAGAGTGGGTTCTATAGCTAAAAGGCCTATAACCTCATGTGATCTCTGACCAAGAAAGCATAGATATCAGCAGGCCATAGAGTACATGTGACATCTCCCCTCAAATGCTTAGTGGACTAGGGAAGGAAGACTCTGGGATAATCATTCTGGGAAATATTGGTGAGGTCTACCTCTGCAGCAAAAGGTGTGTAAGGTCTACTGCATAGAGAGCAAAAAGTTTACCAAGTCATTAACAAAATCCACTCTTAGTCTTCTGGATGCAATTCAATTCTTTGATTTGTGTCTCCTCCATTGAGTGCACACATCTGGGTGATTAACTTCCTGGTTCTGTTAGTGTTTCTTTGTGAGTACAAGGACCTCTGTGCCCCCAACATCCCATACATTCCCTAATCAGCATTAGAACGTGACTCCACCTGCTATTTCCAAGTTCAGGTACAAATGAGTAGCCCTACCAAAGTAGATTTCCTGAGCCAGAAATCTACTATAGTGAGGCATACTGAACATGCCAGTCAAGTGTTCATGTGGCTTTAAAGAACCCTCAGCGGAAGGCCTGCAGGCAGGACACAGGATAAAATTCCTCCACAGAGCAGTGGAGCACAGCAGTAAAGCAGCTGGACAGGGATTCTTCATGCCATTGCCACTGCTGCTGGCTGCTGCTTCAGCACCGTCACAGATGCCAGACAGGGTGTCAAAAAGTGGACAGTGGACTGGGGGCAAAGGCCAGGGTGTCATAGATCCAAGTGTACTCCAGGACAAAGACTGACACTAATGGTCCCAAAATTCTGGGGTGGCAGAGGCTACATGTGCCTTGCCATTTGCTCTTTTGAGATAGGGTCTCCGTTATAACCATGGTTGCCTAAATCTCACTGTGGTCTGCAAACAGTGTCCTCAGTGCAGAATACAATTGTGTGCCACACATAGCTTCTGGTTATTTTATTAATAAATGTGCAGAGTTACTAGAAGTAAGGCATGGTGGTTCAGGCCTTTACTCTTAACACTCTGCAGCGGAGGCAAACTTATCTTTATGTTTTTTAGGCTGGTCTGGTCTGCATAGTAAGCTCTTGTTCAGCCAGGGCTACAGAGTGAGACCCTGATAAAGAAGATGAAGCAATAGAAGCATGATGTAAAACTACATATTCTTAATGGGGCTCACTTATTTTCACTGATGATGCAGAATGACAGAAAACCAAATCTGTAGACTCTTATGCCTCATGTGTAGTAAAATATGTTTAATTTAGCCATCAGAATATTGAGACTCTCTAGTAAATATGCAGTAATAAGTAAAAAGCTCACTGATCCCATAGGGATGGGCTTTTTCTACAGAATAACACTTTAAGAGAGTGCTTATTAGTGGATAGTTTTTTTTTTTTTTTTAAATCAAACTTTCTTCTTACAAAAATGAAAATTATAACACGTTTTTCACAGCTCGCCTGAGGTTTACCTTAGCCTGGAAACTGGTTAGGTTTCCTTTGTCCTTTCATAGCAAAACCTGACTAATTCCCCAGAAAAGAATCCTCCTGAGGAAAGGAAGAGTTCAGGGAAGACTTTGCAGTCCAGCCCCAAGTTCTGCTGCAATGTCAATCTCTGCAGATCCGGGACAGTTCAAGTGCCTGGGGTGAAAGCCAGGGCTGCCAATCCTTGGTCTCCCTCACTTCACAGCACTGCCCCTAAGGGAGCTGTTTAGATCACTCAGGCCTCAGTAGCCAGTCAGGACCTCCAGATGGACTGCCAGTCAGAATGGGGAGGGCACTTCCGGTCCGCCATGCTCTAGGCTTGGCTGCCCGAGTTTTAGGCAGGCTTTGGTGTCAGGATGCTGGGCTGAGACCGGCCTGTGAGAGACGTGAGGAGAGCGGGTGGCACGGAATCCGCCATGGTGAGTGAGGGGTCGCTATCCCCACGGGGAGGAGCCGCGGAAGCCGGAGTGGCGTCCCCCGCGGTGTCGCGGTGTCCGGAGTGATTCGCTTTGGTCTTCTGAGGTCCCTGCAACTCCCAGGCATAAGGGGGACCTGTGAGTGATTTAGCTCTGCTGTTTGCGCCTGCGCATAGCATGGGGGTGCGTGAGCTTGTGTGTGGAAACTTTCATGGTGCGGTGCAGGGCGCGCGTATGCGCTGTTTTTTCCCCTTGTCGGTTAAGGCAGATTTGCTAATTTTGCTAAGCCCTTGTCACTCTAGTGTCTTATGTAAGGGTGGTCCAGTCATGTGTGTCACTAAGGCCAGCTTCCTGGATATCTTTGCCTCCTGCTGTTACATTTGACTTTATATTTATTGTGTTTTTATTTCTAAGTTTGCTCTCATGTTCTGTTGATTTTGATCTCTTTATTCTTTCCTGGACAGTACAGTTTTCCCCACGCCCCCACTCCGATAGTTTTGTTTTTGTTTTTGTTTTTTCTGTGTAGCTCTGGCTGTGCTGGAACTCACTCTGTAGATCAGGCTGGCCTCAAATTCTCAAGTTCTGGGTTTAAAGGTGTGTGCCCCCACCACTGCCCAGTTCAGTGCAGTCTTTATTGCAGTTTCATTCAAAGTTAGAAGTCAGAGGGTGTCACTGTGTGAACTGTTTATTCAATCATGTGCTGATCAATTTTTCTCTCATGATGCTCATGTGATTTTTGTTGTTGGTAGCATTAATTGTTAGACCTGTATTGGACTTTTGCTGTATTTATAGCTCAAATTATGTAGTCATAACATAATGTTGACATAATAGACAAGATGA
The DNA here is from genome assembly GCF_049852395.1 of Peromyscus maniculatus bairdii. Taxonomy (NCBI): domain Eukaryota; kingdom Metazoa; phylum Chordata; class Mammalia; order Rodentia; family Cricetidae; genus Peromyscus; species Peromyscus maniculatus. The sequence goes on along the minus strand of NC_134873.1, from coordinate 7,287,477 downwards.
TAGCAAACCACAGGGTTGCTTTCTACTCAAGGTTAGTCCTGCTCCCTGCTGAGGAAGCCTCCATCAGGTACATCCTCCATCAGGTACAGTTCCCAGTGGGATTCCCATTCTCCATGGTTAAATGTGCACCCTTACACCCTTTCCTTTAAAAGACTCTTCAATTATGCTACCATGTATGTAGGAGGAGATGGTTCCTGTGGCCTAGGCAGGTAGGCCCTATACAACTAAGGAACAGAGGAAAGAATTCCATGACCCCAACCAGAGACAGATGAGCCGATCCATATGTTTCAACAACAATTGTAACTGTTAAAGCCAATTGTTGTCATCCAGGTCTTTCACCTTCTCCTCAGTCCCCAAACAAAGATGTTGCTTGGCCCCATTTTTATCCCAATTTTAGCCTGGTCTGGGCTGTGATCAGACAGATTTGTGACTCTCCATGTTTGCTGGACTGAATACTTCCAAGGTTTAATTTGTTAAAATAAAATAAATTAAATCAGTGGTGGTGGTATATGCATTTAACCCAGTACTTGGGAGGCAGAGGTCAGCTTGGTTTGTAGAGCTAGTTATAGGGCAGCCAGGGCTACAGAGAGAAATCCTGTCTGGAAAAAAAAAGATAAATAAAATTTAAAACTTTTGTAGCCTTGTTATTGCCTAGTTCGAATGCATATTCCAATGGCATCATCTACAGCATTCACAAGTCAGCACACCAGGAAACTGACTGCCTCATTGCTTCCACCACACCTGATCCAAGGTTTCCCAGGTTCTGCAAGGAATCAGGGTAGGTAGAGAAACAAGGGATAATGCTATGCACTCAGAGAAAAGATAGGGACTTAAACCTGAGTTTGGAGACCTTGAATTATTCAATCTCTTCTTAGATGGTGTAGAGAAGGTTATATTAAGGAAGCCTCTAATCTAGCTGGGGGAGTTGTCTTCTGCTATTTGGAGGAAATATGTTTTCTTTTTGTTTCTCTCTCTCTCTCTCTCTCTCTCTCTCTCTCTCTCTCTCTCTCTCTTTTTCTCTATCCTCCTCTGTTCTTCTCTTTCTGTTTTCCTTAATAACTTTTAGTCTTTTCTTTTAGAGCTTTTTCTTAGGTTGTATTCCTGTTATGGTTTATATTTGATCAATACCCTAAGGATCTTATCTTTGAATGGTTGGCCCCAATTAGGGAGAAGTAATTTGTGTAAAATAAGGAGATATGCCCTTGTGGGAGTAGGTGTGTCTTGTTTGTATTGGTGTGTCAATGTGGGCTGACTTTGAGGTTTCTAAAGCCCTGTGCAAGGCAAATGTTCCTTTCTGCCTCTGTGTTAGGATGTAACACTCGGCTCCATCCCTGCCACTGTGATTCTTTCTTTCAAGATGAGAATGGACTAACGCTCTGTCACTGTAATTAATCCCCAAATTAAAAGCCTTCCATGATAAGAATTGCCTTGGTCATAGTGCTTCTTCACAGCAAGCGAAGAATCGATAAGACAGGTTGTGTAATATTTTCTTATATTATCTCCTTTATTCTGTACATGTCCTGTATGGTGATTTTTATTTGTACTGAAATGTGATTTTATTTGTATGTTAGTAAATAAAGTTGCCTGGGGTCAGAGCTAATAGCAAGCCATAGCAGAAGCTGGACGGTGGTGGTGCACGCCTTTAATCCCAGCACTTGGGAGACAGAGGTAGGCAGATCTCTGTGTGTTCAAGGGTACAGCCAGCATGGAGACACACGCCTTTAATCTCAATACCAACAATAGAAGACCTGGAGGTCTGTATAGATGGGCAGTGATGAGGAGGTCATGTGGTTGGGTTTACAACCAATGAGAAGGCAGAATAGAAAGTCAATAAAAAGGACAAACACACAGGAAGTAGGTCTCTTGCCGAGAGGTAGGACAGCAGCAGCAGTGAAGGGTAAGGTTTTTAATCTCAGCTCTTAGCTATTGCTCTGACCTTATGGCTTTTAACTCTGTATTTGGCTCTGTGTTTCTTATTTAACAAGACGGTTACATCTACAGTCCTGGGAAATCAAATAAGGCTAAAGGAAAGAGTAATGGGAAAAACATCATGCAAGTGACAACCACATGAAAAGTTTTATTATTAAAAGGGGGAAGGGAAGGTGGGAAGGAGAACGGAAGAGAGAGAGACTGGAGGTGCGAACCTCATCGGAATTGAGAGTTTTCTCTTAAAGTGGACTTTATGTAGGATGATGTTGTCATGGACCAGGGGCAGGTCTGAATGCTAACAACTTTGTGTCTGAGTATGTATGTGGTGGTATTCTAATTGTACTGAAATGTGATTTTGATTGTATGTTAATAAATAAAGTTACCCAGGGGGGTCAGAGCTATTAGAGCCATAGCAAGAGTGTGGTGGTGGTGGTGGTGGTGGTGGCGGCGGCGGCGGCGGTGGCGGCGGCGGCGGCGGCGGCGGCGGCGGCGGCGGCGGCGGCGGCACACGCCTTTAATCCCATAGATCTCTGTGTGTTCAGGGATACAGCCAGCATTGGAGACATATGCCTTTAAGACCTGGGGGGCTGTACATACAGACAGTGACGAGGCAGTCACGTGTTTGGGTTTACAACCAATGAGAAGGCAGAAAAAAATACTATAAAAAGACGGACAGACAGAATATAGCTTCTTTTGGGAAGCTGGGACACCGCAGGAGGAAGGGTGAGATTTTAGCTCTGAGCTCTGACCTCTCGGCTTTCTCTTTTACATTGGTTCTGTGTTTCTTATTTAATCAGACTGTTGGTTACATCTACATATGTAACCATATGTAACCAGTTTTGGAGAAAGTTCTGTGAAGTGCTTGTTGTGAGGAAGACTGCTGGGACATGGGTTTAAGCCAATAGAAAGTCTTTATTATAATCTGCCTGCAAGTACGCTGGATGTTCTGGATTCTAGTGTAGCCCTGATCCTTTTTCAAGATGAGCTTTTAAGCACAAAAACCATGTTCTGGGTTGACATACTTCATTTAACAAGAAAAGCCAGAAGGAGAACTACAGTCTAAAAAGCAAGGTTAGTACATTTAGAGACTTCCTATAAATATGCATTTTGATGGATTAGATCTTGTTTTCCTCTTGGCTGGTGGTAGTTTCTGTGTGCTGAGTTTTGCAGCCTAAATGGCATTTCCATCTTGGAGTCAGTTATGCTAATATCTGGGGGCCTTCTAAAGACTTGGGCCTTTTACATTCCCCCTGGACTTAGTGAATGAGTCAAATCATGGACTTATCTGTTTTAGTTAAGATGCAGGTCTCTGCCATTAATCTAATAGAATGAGAATTAAAGGCCTAGTCAGAAATTTAAATTAGAGTTTTAAATGTCATCATGGTGTGTTTTACCTTTGATAAATATATAGTGTTCTTCATCTCTTTTGACTGAGTTTTATTTGAAGAGCTTCAGATGCATGTTATATACTTATGCACATATTGGATGAACAATGAGGCCACATTAGTTATTTATTTCCTCCTGTGAGCTAGGGATCAAAACCATGCACTTCCATGTGATAGTCAAATAATCTGCCACTGTGTCAGGTTTTATATGGAATTTTCTTCAGCCAGTCATGGTGACTCATAATTGTACTCTAAGCACTTGAAAAACTGAGGCAGGAAGTCTCTAGCTTGAGGCCAGACCAGAGCACAGAATAAGACCCTGTTCCAAATATGTGAAACAATTTCCTCATATAGGACCAAGATCTCTCCAGGACATATACTGTTCATATTCTACAGTGTTTCCTCGAGAAATGAAATACCAAGTTTTCCTAGACCCATAGGAGACCACGTGGTTATGCCTGTTACATGGTTAGCCTTTCCATTGGCAAGAGTTAAAATCTGTCACTTTCACTTTAGTTTTGCCCTTCAAGAAGGTGCCCCATATCTTTGTATTATACTTTGATTTAATCAGTATATTTATTTAGCTGAGCATGAAGTCATCCTAGTATTTTGGCAGCAGATGCAGAAAGTTCAAGACTAACCTGGAGGAGCTTTTGTGGAGGAATGTAGTCTCACCATATTTCTTTGTTTTGGTGAAAGTGAGCAGCCCCTTTCCTTTTAATGTAGTCACACCAACACCATCAACAGAGACTTCATTTCTAAACAATGTAAGGTAAAATAGAAGCAATTGCTTTTCCCTGCTAATTCATTTTTCTTGCCTGATATTTTTATGTTTATATTTTTGACAGATTGAATCAGGTTTTTGTACATGTCAAGCATTTGTTCTTGTGCTTAACTTTACCCACTTCATGACTTTTGAACTTTGGTAGAGAGTGTCATTTTTCAGACCAACAATGTTTGCAGTCATGAAATTAATAGTGATCTCCTGAATCACTGAATTGCAGGTGTGTAACATTGTCCCTACCTCTGTGTATTTTTTTTACATTTTTATATTGTTTTCAAATGTCTGAAAAAATATATACATATATACACACACACACACACACACACACACACACACACGTGTGTGCGTGCGCGTGCGCGTGCGCGTGCGTGCGTGCGTGCGTGCGTGCGTGCGTGTGTGTGTGTGTGTGTGTGTGTGTGTGTGTGTGTACCACTTGTCTTCCTGGCATTTACTGAAGGCAGAAGACAGAGCATTGGATTCTCTTGACCTGGAGTTAGGAATAGTTGGTAACCTCTAGTCTGTGTTGAGAACTGGTCTAGGACCTCTTCAAAAGCAACAGGTGATTTTTTTTTTTTGAGACAGGATTTCTCTGTATAACAGTCCTAGCTGTCCTGGAACTTGCTTTGTAGACCAGGTGTGAACTCACAGAGATCTGCCTGCCTCTGCCTCCCAAGTGCTGGGATTAAAGGTGGGCACCACCACAGCCAGGCACAACAGGTGATCTTATCTGTTGACCCATCTTCATATATTCCCTCCCTTTTATTGTTTGTTTTACTGTTTTAGGATCAGCATCTACTTTACTAATGTTCTTGAGAACTCATTGATCTGTGAGTCAGTAACTTCTTAAAAAATGCTTTCCTTCCTGGGAATTATTAGTCTTACAGTTCAATAGGGGTCACTCCAGCTTTTATGATAGACAAGTGTAGATTAGAGTGAATGTTTAACTCTGTGGAGGAATTTTGAGTGAGGCCTGAGTGCTTTCTGTTTTTTTGTTACAGACAGGGTCTCACTACGTACCTTCTGCACAGGAATGGAAGGTGTCATCCTCTTTTTCTGTTTCCTTTTAAAATGTGTTGGTGACTGCATTTGATATTTACTGACCCATGTCATAGAATTTTTCAAGCACACAGAATTATGTAAATATATTCTCAATGAAGTGTACATTTGCAATTCATTCAGTCTCACTGTTTCAATTATGAACATGCATGGGACATTTTAGGATGCAGTGACCTATAAGGATGTGCATGTGAACTTCACTCATGAAGAGTGGGCATTGCTGGATCCTTCCCAGAAGAGTCTCTACAAAGATGTGATGCTGGAAACCTATTGGAACCTCACTTGTATAGGTAAGAATGTGAGGTTTCTGTCAGTTTTTAACTTAAGGGGACAAGCTTTTCTTGGAGATTGGTGCTTTTCTGTGATTTTGATATGAAAGGGGAAGAATCTGTTGAATAAATCAAGCAGGATACTAAGATTAATGATAGTAATTTCAAGTGTGCCCAATTTTCAGTAATGTAGCATGAATCTTAAAAAGTTCTTATTAATAAGATCAAACCTGGACCAGGTATTGGGGTGAATTCTGGAAGATCAGAGAGACAGAACAAGTCACAGCTAACCTCACCTGGCCAACTTCTCAGCTGGTCTTGTTTCCTCAGACTGGATGCTTCTGTGTCCTCATCCCAATGGCTCTCAGCTGAACTGCTGCTTGAAAGCCTGAAGCTTAAAGCTTAACCAGCCAAATGCTTCTAGTTTCTGGTCTTCACGTCTTATATATCTTTCCTTTCTAACATCACTCCCTGGGATTAAAAGGCTCGCTTTCTGGGATTAAAAGTGTGTGTCACCATGCCTGGCTGTTTCCAATGTGGCCTTGAACTCACAGAGATCCAGAAGGATTTCTGCCTCTGAAATGCTAGGATTAAAGGTGTGAGTGCCACCATTTTCTAGCCTTTGTATCTAGTGGCTGTTCTGTCTCTGACCCCAGATAAGTTTATTAGGGTGCACAATATTTTGGGGAACACAATACCACCACACAGTAATATATCACATACATTTTCTGGTACTATATTTTAGGTTACAAATGGGAAGACCACAATATTGAAGAACATTGTCAGAGCTGTAGAAGAAATGGAAGGTAATTTTCATGTGCAAGCTGATATATTTGTATGACTGAAGAAATGTTAATGTACCCTGAACTTTTAATGAAAAGCAACTGTGTGAATAGGCATAGCCGTGTGATGGTTATTAAATTGTCACAACACCATTCACTCCAATGTCAGTCACTGTTTGCAAAGCATTTCTTTAAGGACAAGACAAGTTAACAACGTCATAGTAGATGTCACAGTTTCAATCATAGCCATGTGAGAGGCAGGCTGTAGAACTGTCCATCCACTTACTGTCATGCCATTCAATTATCATATAAGGTATACGCATTGATGAGGGGATTAATGTATGTCTAAGACCTTTTATAAGCAAAGCTGTCATATTAAAGCTAGTGTTCCTCATATGCTTGTAGTGAGTGACTTAGCATAGTTTAGTGAGAGGAGCACTTTATGAGCAACTAGGAGGTTGTCTTGATGTAGCAACATGAATCCCTATTTGCACATCTGTATGACACACAAAACGTTTGACTATGTGAATGCAATGTGAAAACTTTATTTGTTATCTTCCTTTACCAGGGATGTCATCTGTCACTCTGGATACAAGCCACGTGAGCATAAGGGACATGGAAAGAAGCATTGTAGTTCTGTCTCTCTCAGAACAACTGGAAGATATGTGATAGTCCCCACTATGAGAAGACATGATGACTGTGATGCAAGTTTACAATTAATTGGTTTTCCACCTTCAGTGGGAATTCATCAAGAAACTCTTATTGGAGAAAAACTTTATGAGTACCAGGAATATGGAAATTCATCTCTCTCTACTGGTTCACTGTGCACATGTAGTGTGGCTCACAGTATAAGAAAATGTTATGAATGCAATCTGTGTGGTCAGACCCTGAGTTCTTCAAGTTTTCTTCAAAGATATGAAAAAGCTCATGTGGGAAAAGAAAATAGTAAATGTGAGTCATCTAGTAAAGACTTTAGTCATGACAGCCATCTTCAAACACACCAAACACCCAATAATGAAGAGGATCTCTATGAATGTAATCAACATGATAAAGCCTTTATATCTGATTGCTGTTTAAAAGTACACCAAAGAACTCATTTGGAAGGAATACACTCTGAGTATGATCAAAATTGTAAAGTTTTTGCATGTCCAAATCTTCTTCAAGTAGATAGAATTCAAACTAGAGAGAAAAGGTATGGACATGATCAATGTGATAAAGCCTTTGAATGTCCCACTTATCTTCAAATACATAATAGAAGTTATACTGGAGAGAAAGCCTATGAATGCAATCAGTGTGGCAAAGCCTTTGCTTATAACAGTCATTTTCTTACTCATCTAAAAAGTCATACTGGAGAGAAACCTTATGAATGTAATCAGTGTGGTAAAGCATTTGCACATAAGAGCTATCTTCGAAGTCATGAGAGAATTCATACTGGAGAGAAACCCTATGAATGTAATCAGTGTGGTAAAGCCTTTACGTGGAAGAAGACTCTTCACTGTCATGAAAGAAGTCATACTGGAGAGAAACCCTATAAATGTAATGAATGTGGTAAAGCCTTTGCAAAGAAGACAAGTCTTCACAGTCATGAAATAATTCATACTGGAGAGAAACCCTATGAATGTAATCAATGTGGTAAAGCCTTTGCACTGCAGAGTAGTCTTCACAATCATGAAAGAATTCATACTGGAGAGAAACTCTATGAATGTAAACAATGTGGTAAAGGCTTTGTCCAGAAGAGTAGTCTTCTCAGTCATGAAAGAAGTCACAATGGAGAGAAACCCTATGAATGTAATGAATGTGGTAAAGCATTTGTGCATAAGAGTTATCTTCGCAGTCATAAAAGAATTCATACAGGAGAGAAACCCTATGAATGTAATTATTGTGGTAAAGCCTTTGCACAGAAGAGAAGTCTTCACAATCATGAAATAATTCATACTGGAGAGAAACCCTATGAATGTAATCAATGTGGTAAAGCCTTTACACGGAAGAGTAGTCTTCTCAGTCATGAAAGAATTCATACTGGAGAGAAACCCTATGAATGTAATCAATGTGGTAAAGCCTTTGCACAGAAGAAATATCTTCTCAGTCATAAAATAATTCATACCGGAGAGAAACCCTATAAATGTAATCAGTGTGGTAAAGCCTTTGCACATAACAGTAACCTTCTTAGTCACAAAAGAATTCATACTGGACAGTACCACATGGATTTAATCAATGTGGTAGTTTCAGATGTGAGTTACCATGTGGGTGCTGCAAGCTGAACTGTGTTTTCTACAAGCAGTACTTGTTAGAGTCCAGCTCCGTAGGAGTTCAGATCCCAACGAGAACAGGCATCAGCAAAGGAAGGAGACTGCCATGATTTGAGGGTGAATCAGGATAGCTGCTGCTTCATTGAAAAAAGATTAAATCTTTTACACTCTCGATGCAAAACTCAGTTATGGCAATAAACACGAGTACAATGCAATATTTAAAGAATCTAGGGAATGTTGTGGCTTAGGGTAAAGCCCCTGTGTAGAAAAGCCTATGGTTTTTTCTAGAGGTAATTCAAAAGGAAGAACTCTGCTTTCTGGAGTACGCAGAAGGTGTGGAAAGGCCACATTGGACTGAAGAATGTAGATCATCTAGGGACAGACTAGGTAAACTTTTGTCATTGGGAAATGTCCTGAGTGTGCCTGCTGGAGGCCCCAATATCAAATTTTATCTAATTCTCTGTCAGCATCAAGATCCCCCCCAAAGTAAGATTACACAATGCTTTATTTTAAATTTTTTAAATGCTAATGAGAATGAGTAATAGTTGCAGAGAGATATTGTAGAGTACAAAAAGCTCCTGAATTAAATCAGGTTTTATATTTTTTATTTTAAAGATATGTTCACCTCAGAATGGAAACTGGGATGTATGTTGAGTTGGGGAAGAGATTTTGCTTATGTTTTCACAGTAGAAGATACTATTCAGATTGATATATTGAGGTTGATAAAAGTTAAATTTGAACAAGACGGATCTGCTAAATGAAAGATGATATTTCATTAGACAATTCAGTCATTCAAGGTAAACTAACTTATAAAGAGTAATAAATACCTTTTATTTAATCAGGCAAGAAAAAGTAAAAATGAAAAATAATATTTTTAAATGATAATTTACCCAAGGCACACATGCCTTACTGGCATAAAATGAAACATTGGTTGTCTTACACCACATGTGTTACTTCTATGTTACAATGTTAGAGTGTAGATTGTAATGTCGCCCACAACATTTTGGACATGAGCTTTTGAGTTTTCTTAAATAAAAAGGATATTTTTTTTTTATTGTTTGCTGTTAAAATCACAGTGAAGAGATTTAAAATTTTAGAAGTAAATTCAAAGGGTTACTACAATTCAAACTTGTTTTCTAAATCTCTTAAGAGTTGGAGTGATTTGGAGCTAAGATAAGATATTTGAGCAGAGTAGTGGTAGCCTGTACTTTCATCCCTGCAGAGACAGACAAATGTCTTTAACTTGTTTACTAAATTCTAAACTTGGTGGTTCACACCTTTAATCCCACTACCCAGGGACAAAACTCATACCACTCCTAACTGGTATGTATGTACTCTAGAGAAATCAGATACCATATTTATAGGACATTGTAATAAACCCTCTACAGAATTACTAGAAAGGCAGCTAATAACCAATGGGACAGGAGCAAAGATGTAGACGAATTTCTAAATGGTCTCATTAGATTAAAAAACATGGAGCCAAGTATAGGGGTGAAAGCCTTAAAGAGATCAGGAAAATAGGGAAAGCCACCAGCCAACCTTACCTCACCAACTCTGCAGCTTCCAAATGTGAGTTACTTCCTATCTACCCATGTCTGTATGCCTTGCTGCTCTGCCATCTGCTTTGTTCTCTCTGTTCAGCTACATCACTTCCTCTTCCTACTCAGCTCTGTCACTTCCTGTCTGTTTGTACAGACTCCCATGATTAACTACTTCTGGAATTTAAGATGTGTGCCACCACACCTGGCTTTGTTTCCAGTGTGGCCTTGAACTCAGAGATTCTGCCTGCCAAATGATAGGATTAGAGGCGTGTGCTACTGTTGTCCAACTTCTTTGTTTACTTAAAATGGCTTGCTATTTTCTCTGATCTCCAGGCAAGCTTTATTTATTAAAGAACAAATAAAATATCACCACATTTCAGCACAAATAAAATATCACTACATTTCAGCACAATTAAAATATAACCACACAAAGAGTTTTTGCAGCTGCCATTAACCTCTTCTCTGTGCATGCAACTGTGACCATTATTGAAACAGATGATACCCTAATTATGGATATCATGTTTATTAGTAAATTGGAAAGTAGGAACTCTTCATAAAGCAAAAAGGAGTCTATCTACATTTGCCTTTTGGATTTTATTGCAAATGCTTTCCATATAAGGAGAATAAATATCCTCTCTTTGAGAAACAAATCTGGACATTTTATGAGACATGGAGAAACTCATAGTGAATGGCATCTATCCTGTGGTCATCTTGGTATACCTTACAATGATGGATTGGATCTCTTCAAAGTCTGAGTCCTCAGCATGGAAGGAAAGGTATTACAGTGGAAATGGTACATATCAGAATTCCTTAGTGACTAGGATATGTGTAGCACTGAAGAAATAGTTCAGAGCCTAAAGTGGTCACCCCTCCTCCAAGAGAGGTAACTATTGAACTGCAGGGACCAAGAAAATGGTCAAATCATTTGGCTAAGGCATGGTTTACTGATGGCTCATCAACCATTGATGGATCTCAAACTAAAATGGAAAGTGTCACCCTCTAGACTTGAGATGGAATGGCCAAGTTTGAGGAAGAAGACACCACAAAATCATTAAACCACAATTGGCTAGAAGACAAACAGCTAAAGGAGGCCAAAGGAACATCTTCAGTTTATGGTGCTGTGCAGTAGTATAGTTATACAGCAATCAAAATGGAAAAGCACTCACTGGCAGGTGAATGGCAAAGACAGCGGGTCATGGGAGGCATGGGTGGAAATGGAAGTGCCCGGCAAAACTTAGCAAAAACATGAAATTTTATGTATTTCAGAAGAGTAAGACAGAGAAAATGTCTCAAAATAATAAAATAATGGGCAAATTGGCATCGTGTTTAAGTCTACAATATTAAAATTTGCTGTGGAACATGTAAAATGTTAGATTATACACTTAAAAATGATAGATTATACACTTAAAAAAGGAGAAAGTTTACCCTAATACTGAAAAATAAGGAAACTGTAGAACCAAATATACCAGGAAATCCTAATTATCAAGGTTTTGGGCAGTCTAGGCCCTCAAAAGCCCACTCCCAGGTTCTGGGAAGAATCTATGACCAGCTGATAATCTCATCTTTGATGATATTAAATGAATCTATGCACACAAACCTCTTTAGTCCATTAATTTTATTTTTCTGATTCAAGATTCTATCTACACAGCTTCGATTCTTTTCTTACACTTAGCTCCTCTCTGTCCCGTCTCCTCCCACCCTATCCTCATTCTAATTAAGCTCCTTTTGCCTCATCCTCATCTTCCTTTCTCTCTGTCTTGAATCCTACCCATTCTTTTCTCTGGAACAGGTCCCTCACCTACCAGCAGCCTGACTCTGACAGTACCATGCAATGCTTCCAGACCCTCTGAAAGGGTATACGGCACTGGTGGCTGGAGCTGGTTACCAGGGCGGTGCTGGTTTTAGAGCTTTATTAGGAGGGGAGGGAGAGAGATAGAGAGCGGCAGAGAGAGAGAGAGAGAGAGAGAGAGAGAGAGAGAGAGAGAGAGAGAGAGAGAGAGAGTATGGGGGTGCATGTCTGGCTTTTAGGCAGGGATGCAGTCGCCTGCTGATGACATAAAAAAGTGCTAGACAAGACCCCTGAGCTGCACATATACAGAATCCGTACATTCCAGACTTTTGCTTATCATAAAATGAAGTAGATGGGAATAGGGACTGACTTGGTGGGTGTTCGTTTGGCTCTTGGGGGGAATAGGAAAAGGGGTGTCTTCTGAGGTAGACAGGTGTTGTTGGATAATGGGCTATCCATCCTGGAGCTGTGCATCTTTCTTGGCTTGGCACTCTGGTTGCTTTTGTATCTGACAGGATGCTGGTGAGACAGGAAAAGCCTGAAGTAGATCCGACCTGTCCAGATGGATTTAAGCTGGTTTATGGAGCATGGGAAAAATTTGAACATGTTAAGAAGCAGCTATGAGAAGATTAGTGACCATATGTGGTGTTTAGTACTTTGCTTATATTGGTTAGTGTTAATGGGAGAGACAGAGAGATTGGACCATGTTAAGCTTTATCAGAGAGAGATTATTTTAAGGCACCTGTTTCCTTTACTAGTTTGGTATCCAGGACACAGGTGATCAATTGTTAAAAGCATTTCACAGTAATAGATGTTTTTATTAAAGTCTGTTTGGGTCTGGGGGTGTAAATACCTTTTAGCTGTTACAGTTTCTTACTTGATCTCTGGACTTCACTTCTGTGATGATCCTGTACCATTAGCTGAGCAGTGGGTTAGAACAGGGAACTGGGAAGAGAAAAGCTTGTGTGCATGAGAACTTATTTCTTTGGAATTAGGGACAAGGCAGAGAGCAGGGCCCTTGTAAGCACAGGCGGGGGAGTCTGGAGTGAGGCAATGAAATGAAAGCTCCTATCTTAGCTGGAAATCTTTTCCCATTTAGTAACCCTGAAAGTGCAATTAAATCTGGTGAGGTGGGTAAGGCTGTCCTCCCTACCCCGACAATAGGGAAACAAGGAGAGGTGATACTTCAACACTCCCAGGATTGAGTCAGTGGCTCTGGTGTCCAGAAGGAAAAAAACAGATCGCTTCCCTGCTGCATTCTGGGTTCCCTGCCACGTCTGTAGCCAAGCCTAGGTCTGCTGGAGGTCTTAGCTTGATGTACCCATGCGTCTTGGTGCCTGGGGGCAGTCAGCTGACTGGTTGTCTTTCTAGGTGGTACTTTCAACAAGGGTATTGATGGCCTGGCAGGGCACTTGCTAGCCCATGGCCTTTCTCCACACTTAGAACAGGGACCCAACAGCATTTGGGAGTCAGTGAGTGCCAGCACTTGGCAGTTGTGTTTTCAGGCTTTTTTTTTAAATCTCTCCCCTAGGGCACCTTGAATGCCACAGATGACACTTTAGCCTGTGGGGTCAGGATCCTTGCTCTCCAGATGCTTAAGTTTTAGTCGGGGAGGTCTGGGGAACAAGAGACAGATTTTTTTTTTGGGGGGGCTTGTTTTGTATGCTTCTTTTTTTTTAATTTTTCTTTCTATTATCAGCTTGATAATACAGTACAAATTCTTACCCTAATAGTGAAATGTTTCACTGAAGCTTGCCCAGTGATTGAGTAAAACCAAAACTTATTATAAGCCACAGTCATTCTAGGGTCCCTCCTGCTATATAGCGTCCCTGGATCTGTGGGTTGCAGTCTGATTGTTCTTTGCTTTATATCTAGAATCCACTTATGAGTGAGTACATACCATGTTTGTCCTTCTGGGTTTGGGTTACCTCACTCAGGATGATATTTTCTAGCAAATTTCATGCTGTCATTTTTTCCCCTCTGCTGAGTAGTACTCCATTGTGTATATGTACCACATTTTCTTTTAATTTTTATTTTTTTAAATTTTATAATTGATTTCATTTTACATATCAGCCATGGATTCCCCTGTCCTCCCTCATCTCACCCACCCCCTACCCTCCCCCCATCCACCCTCATTCCCACCTTCTCCAAGGCAAGGACTCCCCTGGGGATTCAGCTCAGCCTGGTAGATTCAGTTGGGGCAGGTCCAGTCCCCTCCTCCCTTCACTTAGGCTAAGCAATGTATCCCAGCATAGGCCCTAGGTTCCAAAAAGCCAGCTCATGCACTAAGGACAGGTACTGGTCCTACTGCCTGGAGGCCTCCTAAATACTTCAAGCTAATCGACTGTCTCACTTATCCAGAGGGCCTGATCCAGTTCCATGAGGGCTCCTCAGCTATTGGATCATAGTTCATGTGTTTCCACTAGTTTGGCTATTTGTCCCTGTGCTTTTTCCAATCATGGTCTCAATATCTCTTGCTCATATAATCCCTTCTTTCTCTTGCCGATTGGACTCCTGGAGCTCCACCTGGGGCTTGGCCTTGGATCTCTGCATCTGCTTCAATCAGTCACTGGATGAGAGTTCTATCATGACAGTTAGGGTGTTCAGTCATCTGATCACCGGAGTAGGTCAGTTTGGGCTTTCTCTCGATCATTGCCAGTAGTCTATTGTGGAAGTATCTTTGTGGATTTCTGGGTTCCTCTCTTGCACTTTGCTTCTTCCTATTCCAATGGGGTCTTCATCATGGTCTCTCTTTCCTTGTTCTCCCTCTCTGTTCTTGATCCAGCTGGCATCTCCCACTCCCCTAAGCTCTCTTTCCCTCAGCCCTTCATTACCCCTGTCACATCCAGTTTGCCATGTAGATTTCATCTATTTCTCTGTCATTGGGCAATCCCTGTGTCTTTCTTAGGATCCTCTTTGCTAGGTAGCCTCCCTGGAGTTGTGAGTAGCAGTCTATTCATCCTTTGTTTTACATCTAGTATCCACCTATGAGTGAGTACATACCATATTTGTCTTTCTGAGTCTGGGTTACCTCACTCAGGATGACTTTTTCTAGATCCATCCATTTGTCTGCAAACCTCATGCTTTCATTGTTTTTCTCTAATGAGTAGTATTCCATTGTGTATATGTACCACATTTTCTTAATTCATTGGTCAGTTGAAGGGCATCTAGGTTGTTTCCAGGTTCTGGCTATTACAGATAATGCTGCTATGAACATAGTTGAGCATGTGTCCTTGTGGTATGATTGAGCATTCCTTGGGTATATGCCCTAGAGTGGTATGGCTGGGTCTTGAGGTAGATTGATTCCCAATTTTCTGAGACACTGCCATACTGATTTCCACAGTGGTTGTACAAGTTTACACTCCCATCAACAGTGGAGGAGTGTTCCCTTTGCTCTGCATCATCTCCAACATAGACTGTCATTAGTGTTGTTGATCATAGCCATTCTGACAGGTGTAAGGTGGTATCTCAGAGTCATTTTGATTTGCATTTCTCTGATGGCTAAGGATGTTGAGCATTTCTTTAAATGTCTTTCAGCCATTTGTGATTCTCCTGTTAAGAATTCTCTGTTTAGCTCTTTAGCCCATTTTTTTTTTAATTGGATTGTTCAGTATTTTGATGTTTCTTGAGTTCTTTATATACTTTGGAGATCAGTCCTCTCTCAGATGTAGGGTTGGTGAAGACCTTTTCCCATTCTGTAGGCTGTCTTTTTGTCTTATTGACCATGTCTTTTGCCCTGCAAAAGCTGCTCAGTTTCAAGAGGTCCCATTTATTAATTGTTGTTCTCAGTGTCTGTGCTACTGGTGTTATATTTAGGAAGTGATCTCCTGTGCCAATGTGTACAAGAGTACTTCCTACTTTCTCTTCTATCAAGTTCAATGTAACTGGATTTATGTTGAGGTCTTGGATCCACTTGAACTTGAGTTTTGTGCATGGTGACAGATAGGATCTATTTGTAATCATTTACATGTTGACATCCAGTAATGCCAGCACCATTTTTTGAAGATACTTTCTTTTTTTCATTATATAGTTTTGGCTTCTTTGTCAAAAATCAGGTGTTCATATGTGTGTGGATTAATGTCAGAATCTTCAATTTGATTCCATTGGTCTGTATGTTGGTTTTTATGCCAGTGACAAGCTATTTTTATTACTATAGCTCTATAGTAAACTTGATGTCAGTGATGGTGATTGCGGCGCGCTCCTCGGCCAGCGAGGAAGAATGACCACCATGCGAGGATTCTTCTCAGATCACATTTTATTGGAGCACCTCTTGGTTAAGGGAGAGTGGGAGGTGAGGGGCCGCGAGGACTAAACTGCAGCTGCTTATATAGGGAATCAGGCAAACGTGCCGTACTGTGATTGGGTCCTGCCAGAATGCTAGCACGGGGAGCCACGGGATAGGCTGAGGACATAAGGCCAATTACCATACTCATGCATCATAGCCAAATATGGAGTTGTTTACAGCTAGGCTACCAGGAAGCCAGCGCCATCTTAGAATGGCGGCTCCCTACATCTCCCCCCTCTTTATTAATTAAGCAGCAGGAGAGAGTATAGGTCTGATTTCTGCAGCACAAGTATTTCATCCGATCAGGTCCCCACCTCATGATGTGTTGACCGATCGAGGATGAGTTAACTGTGAGTAATTGCCTGCATACCTTCCCGAGTGCAATGGACCAACCAGTCCCTGGGGTGCAAAGGCTATGCATGTAACAATTGTCCACATACCTTCCCAAGTGCAATGGACTAACCAGTCCTAAGGGTGCAAAGGCTATGTGAACCCATATGCAGTCAGACTTGCTCTCCTTGAAGGAAAGAAAATGTCCTACACTTCAAGTGCAGTGCACAAGCCTGGCATCCTGTGCTTAATACAAGTATTATGTGAGAGCTGTCCACATACCTTCCCGAGTGCAATGGACTGCCAGTCCCAGGGGTGCAAAGGCTATGCGTGCAACAATTGTCCACACACCTTCCTGAGTGCAATGGACTAACCAGTCCTGGGGGTGCAAAGGCTGTGTGGATATTAGGTAAAGCCAGATCTGGGGGGAGGAGCCACACTCCAAAGTGGCTAATGCTTGAGTGACAATGACCTTGTCCTTTTTTGTACCTGCTTGCAAACAGCAGACCAACCACAGACAAAACACGCATCCTCCAAGGCAGTATGCCAAAAATATACCCTACCCCCACCCATTCTAAACAGGGAGAAGGTAGAAGCGATCCAGGAGGACAGTCCCTCTGCCATGCTGAGATCCACTCGTGTAGAGTTGATGGTCACCACCGCCACTCTCAGTTTCTCCAGCGTCTCTTCAAATTCTCCGGACCAATTTCCTATAAGATAACTAGACAATTGTTTAGACAAATTTGCTGCTCGGGAACCATTTTGGAATTGTACACTAGTGACACACAAACCAGGCATCCTCCACTCACGGCCCAATTGGGCCAGCTGCCAAAGGATGTCAACTTGTTCTTGTACCAAGTCAATGCACTGGTTAAGCACCATAAGGCCACCTTTCAACTGTGCATTTAGGGAAGTAGAGGTATGAAGGATAGTTTGGAGCCATCAACTCCTTCCACCTGAAGAGGCTGAAATGGCCAAGCCTGCATCTCTGGAGAAAGGGACCAGCTGCAGCAGTTTGAACCGCCACTGCAAAGGTGATACCTAGCACCTGGCCCCCAGCCAGCCCAAGGATTCCCCATAACCTCTCTGAGAATGATTAGAATAACAAGTAATGTGTAAACACCATAATTCCCTCCTTGGAGCATAATTAAAGGAGCTATGTCAAAGCAGCTAGCATCCATTCGTGCAGCTCGTGTGGCTGCAAGGACTGCCGCTGCTAAGCCAGCATTACTTAGCGGTCCCCCAATTTCCCGACAGGCTTTTAGCCAAGCTTCTAATCCCTTTCCTTTCCACAGGGTAATAGCTCTACGACATTCTTTTGTGCTTTGCTCATATACTAATTGTTGAACCAGAGGCATAGCTGTTTCTACATCACCAAATATCTTTCCTGCTGCCTCTACCAGGTCTTTTAATTGTTTGTAAGGCACAGGTTCATGATATCTGTTGTTTGTTTGCGGATCTTCAAAGACTGGAAACGCGGACGCTAGCCGCGCCCAGGTGTCTCTCCTGATAAAATGACAACCTCCACCTGTTTGCAGGCACGAAGGTGTTGCCGAGGGTGGATGTGGTCCCGAAGGCGCCGTTGGTTCCACATTCACCCCAGCAGAAACATTATAAGGAGGAGGTCGCCGCCGCCCATATCTCTCTTTTTTATATTCAGTGGCAGCTTCCTCTAAATTTTCCTCCTCATCTGAATCTAATTCATTATCTGATAAATCAAGTTTTGCAAATCTCTCTAGTACTAGATACAAAGGATCCCCTTTCTTTTCTGAATTTTCTTCCTTTTCTTCATTCTTTTCTTTCTTCTTTTTTGGCCTACTTAAGTTCTCCCCTTTAAAGTCTGATTCTGATAGACTATCCTGGTGCTTAATTAATGCCTTGCGTCCCTTTCTAATGATTTCCACATTGCGTCCTTCCTTGAGACATGCATGTACAAAACAGCAAAGAAGAACAACAATTGTCATAAGAATGAACACAAGAGCAAGCACAAACGGATTAATCCCAGCAATCAGCATACCTGGAGAACTTACCGACCTCATCGCTGTTCCTGGCGAACTTATCGACGTCACCGCTCCGTGTGCTGAGTTCTGAATCCTCTTTGACCCCTCACCTGGTGTCCGAAGTTTCCCAGGTTTCGGCACCAGTTGGTGTCCGAAGTTTCCTTCCCGTCCCGGGTTTCGGCACCAGTTGCGGCGCGCTCCTCGGCCAGCGAGGAAGAACGACCACCATGCGAGGATTCTTCTCAGATCACACTTTATTGGAGCACCTCTTGGTTAAGGGAGAGTGGGAGGTGAGGGGCCGCGAGGACTAAACTGCAGCTGCTTATATAGGGAATCAGGCAAACGTGCCATACTGTGATTGGGTCCTGCCAGAATGCTAGCACGGGGAGCCACGGGATAGGCTGAGGACTCAAGGCCAATTACCATACTCATGCATCATAGCCAAATATGGAGTTGTTTACAGCTAGGCTACCAGGAAGCCAGCGCCATCTTAGAATGGCGGCTCCCTACAGGTGATGCCTCCAGAGGTTGCTTTATCATACAGGATTCTTTTAGCTATTCTTGGTTTTATGTTTTTCAATATGAAGTTGAGTATTGTTCTTTTGAGGTCTGTGAAGAATTGTGTTGGTATTTTGATGGGGATTGCATTGAATCTGTAGATTTCTTTTATTAAGATTTTTTACTATTATTTACTATGTTAATTCTATCCATGAGCATGGAAGATCCTTCCATTTTCTGTTATCTTCTTCAATTTCTTCCTTTAGAGACCTAAAGTCCTTATCAAACAAGTCCTTCACTTGTTCAGTGTTATCCCAAGGTATTTTATATTATTTGTGGCTATTGTAAAGGGTGATGTTTCTCTGGCTTCTTTCTCAGTCCTTTTATCATTTGTGTATAGGAGGGCTACTGATTTTTTTGAGTTGATCTTGTATCCTGCCACTTTACTGAAGGAGTTTATCAGCTGTAGGAGTTCCCTGGTAGAATTTTTGGGGTCACTTATGTAGACTATCATATCATCTGCAAATAGTGAAAGTTTGACTTCTTCCTTTCCAATTTGTATCCCCTTGATCTCCTTTTGTTGTCTTATTGCTCTAGCTAGAACTTCAAGTACTATATTGAATAAATAAGGGGAGAGTGGACAGCCTTGTCTTGTTCCTGATTTTAGTGGAATCACTTTGAGTTTCTCTCCATTTAATTTGACTGTAGCTGTTAGCTTGCTGTAAATTGCCTTTATTATGTTTAGGAATGTTCCTTGTATTCCTGATCTCTCTAAAACCTTTATCATGAAGGGGTGTTGGATTTTGTCAAAGGCTTTTCCAGCATCTAATGAGATGATCATGTGGTTTTTTCCTTTCAGTTTGTTTATATGGTGTATTACATTGACAGATTTTCATATGTTGAACCATCCTTGCATCCCTGGGATGAAATCTACTGGATCATGGTGGATAATTTTCTTGATGTGTTCTTGAATTCGGTTTGCCAATATTTTGTTGAGATTTTTTGCATCAATGTTCATGAGGGAGATTAGTCTGCAATTCTCTTTCTTTGTTGCATCTTTGTGTGGTTTGGGTATTAGGGTAATTGTAGCCTCATAAAAAGAGTTTTGTAATGTTCCTTCTGTTTCTATTGTGTGGAACA
This sequence comes from Peromyscus maniculatus bairdii, assembly GCF_049852395.1. Classification (NCBI taxonomy): domain Eukaryota; kingdom Metazoa; phylum Chordata; class Mammalia; order Rodentia; family Cricetidae; genus Peromyscus; species Peromyscus maniculatus. Next base: position 7,267,440 of record NC_134873.1, on the reverse strand, counting down.
ATTTGAAGAGTATTAGAATTAGTTCTTCTTTGAAAATCTGGTAGAATTCTGTACTGAAACCATCTGCTCCTGGGCTTTCTTTGGTTGGGAGACTTTTAATGACTGTTTCTATTTCTTTAGGGGTTATTGGTCTATTTAAATAGTTTATCTGGTTTTGATTTAACTTTGGTATGTGGTATTTATCCAGGACATTGTCCATTTCTTCCAGATTTTCCAATTTTGTGGGGTACAGGTTTTTGAAATATGACCTGATGATTCTCTGAATTTCCTCATTGTCTGTTGTTATGTCTCCCTTTTCACTTCTGATTTTGTTAATTTGGGTGCTCTCTCTTTGCCTTTTGGTTAATTTGGCTAGGGGTTTGTATATCTTGTTGATTTTTTTTCCCAAAGAACCAGCTCTTTGTTTTATTGATCCTTTGTATTGTTCTCTTGGTTTCTATTTCATTGATTTCAGCCCTCAATTTGATTATTTCCTATTGTCTATTCCTCCTGGGTGAGTTTGTTTCTTTTTGTTCTAGACCTTTCAGTTGTGCTGTTAAGTCATTGGTATGAGATTTCTCCATCTTCTTTATGTGTGCATTTAGTGCTATGAATTTTCCTCTTAGCACTGCTTTCATAGTGTCCCATAAGTTTGGGTATGTTGTACTTTCATTTTCATTGCATTCTAGGAAATCTTTAATTTCTTTCTTTATTTCTTCTTTGACCCATTGGTGCTTCAGTTGGGCATTATTCAGTTTCCATGAGATTGTAGGCTTTCTATAGTTTCTCTTGTTGTTGAAACCTAACTTTAAGGCATGGTGGTCCAATAAGATACTGGAGGTTATTCCAATGTTTTTGTATCTGTTGAGATTTGCTTTGTGACCAAGCATGTGGCCAATTTTTGAGAAGGTTCCATGGGGTGCCGAGAAGAAGGTGTTTTCTTTTGTGTTAGGGTGGAATGTTCTGTAGATATCTATTAAGTCCATTTGAGTCATAACATCTGTTAGGTCCTTTATTTCTTTGTTAATTGCATTTTGGTAGATCTGTCTTTTGGTGAGAGTCATGTGTTGAAATCTTCCACTACTAGTGTATGGGGTTTGATGTGCATTTTAAGCTTTAGTAATGTTTCTTTTATAAATGTGGGTGCCTTTGTATTTGGGGCATAAATGTTCAGAATCGAGACTTCATCTTTGTGGTTTCCTGTGATAAATATGTAATGTCCATCCCAATCTCTTTCCATTGATTTTAATTTGAAGTCTATTTTATTAGATATTAGGATAGCTACACCAGTTTGCTTCTTAAGTCCATTTGATTGAAAAACCTTTTCCCATCCCTTTATTCTGAGGTAGTGTATGCCTTTGAAGTATAGGTGTGTTTCTTGTATGCAGCAGATGGATGGATCCTGTTTTTGTATCCATTCTGTTAGCTTGTGTCTTTTTATAGGTGAGTTGTGACCATTGATATTGATGGATATTAAAGACCAGTGATTGTTAATTCCTGTTATTTTTTTGTGGTAGTATTGTGTTTCCCTTCTTTGGTATTTGTTGGTGTGGGATTATCTATTGCCTGAGTTTTCATGGGTGTGTTTAACTTCCTTAGGTTGGATTTTTTTCCTTCTGGTGCTTTCTGTAGGGCTGGATTTGTGGATAGGTATTGTTTAAATCTGTTTTTTTCATGGAATATTTTGTTTACTCCATCTATGGTGATTGAGAGTTTTGCTGGGTATAATAGTTTGTGTTGGCGTCCATGGTCTCTTAGTGTCTGCATAACATTTGAGCAGGACCTTCTAGCTTTCATAGTCTCTATTGAGAAGTCTGGTGTTATTCTAATGGGTCTGCCTTTATATGTTACTTGGTATTTTTCCTTTGCAGCTCTTAATATTTTTTCTTTGTTCTGTATGTTTAGTGTTTTGATTATTATGTGGCGAGGGGATTTTTTTTTTTTTTTGATCCAGCCTATTTGGTGTTCTGTAAGCTTCTTGTATCTTCATAGGTATTTCTTTCTTTAGGTTAGGAAAGTTTTCTTCTATGATTTTGTTGAATATATTTTCTGTGCCTTTGAGTTGGTATTCTCCTTCTTCTATACGTATTATTAGGTTTGGTCTTTTCATGGTGTCCCAAATTTCTTGGACGTTTTGTGTTATGACTTTTTTGGCTTTAGTGTTTTCTTTGATGAATCTATTTTCTCTATTGTGTCTTTAATGTCAGAGATTCTCTGTTCCATCTTTTGCATTTGGTTGGTTATGCTTGCATCTGTAGTTCCTGTTTGTTCAGTCAGAATTTCTATTTCCAGCATTCCCTCAGCATGTGTTTTCTTTATTGTCTCAATTTCAATTTTTAAATCTTGAACTGTTTCCTTCACTTGTTTAATTACATTTTCTTGGCTTTCTTTGATTTCTTCCAATTTTTTGTTTGTTTTTTTTCTTCCATTTCTTTAAGGGGATTTTTCTTTTCCTCTTTAAGGGACTCTATCATTTTCTTAAAGTCATTTTTAGGATTGATTTCTTCTGCTTCTCTGCCTGGGTATGTTCAGGTCTTACAGGTGTAGAATCACTAGGTTCTGATGTTGTCATATAGGTCTTTATGTTGTTGCCTGCATTTTTGCACTGGCATTTACTCATCTCTTCCTCTGCTCAGTGCAGGTTGTATCTGTGTCTGAAGGTGCCTCTCTTGTTCTACTTGATAGTCTTAGTCTATTAGGGGTTTTTGGTCGAATCGGTGTTGTTGGGCTCTGTTTCTCCAGGAGCACCTTACTCCAGTCAGTGTTAGTGGGTTCTATCTCAGGGAGCAGTTGTTCACAATTGGTGCAGGGTGGGCTTATAGATCCAGTGGTTGTTGGGTTTGTAGGGGTTAGGTTTTTTTTTTTTTTTTTGGTGGGGGAGCAGGGAAAGGTAGCTGTCTGGTCACTGGGACTCTGATGGCTGAGACATAGGGCTAGATACCTGGTCTGCCAGTCTGGGAATGGGGGCTTACCTGTTCCTAGTCGGTGTAGGGTGGGCTTATTTGGTTCAGTAGCTGGGTGGCACCTTCTTTTGTGTTCTCAGGTTGAGTTTTGCTCATTTGTCAACTCCTCAGCTAATCTTGTTTCCTCAGACTGCAGACTGTAAGATTCTGAAACCTCTCCCGAATGGATCTCAGCTGAGCAGGTTGTTTAGTAGGGTAATCTCACCAACACCTCCAAGTTGTTGGGTTTCACCGGAACAGCAGCTGGGCCCTGGGTTGGCCTCAGGCAGAATGTTCAGATCTGTTCTGGTTGGTCCCACAGAGACAGCTCCTTCCCCAGTGCTGGGATTAAAGGCACCCCTACTCCAACCTCTTAATCTCCATGTTCTTACCAACTCTTCAGCCAAAGAGATGGATTTTACTCTGTGTCTTGAATTTTTTTTTCGTTGATGATTACTGGCTTAAGGGCAGCTTTTTGGAAGATCTGTCAGGAGGCAGATTGTAAACTAATCTCTGTATTGAGCCATCTTCATTACTGTAAACTTATTTGTATGGATCTTAGCCTGCTTCCAGACCCGTCTGTGCCTCTCACAGCAGCTTGAGAATGAGTGGCAGGAGTGAGAGTCAGCAGAAGTGGCCCACACAACAGTAGAGAGTCCTCCCACTGCCGGAGAGCAGAAGGCAGAAGTCAGACAGACACAAATGGTTGCACGTGGCAGAGAAAAGGAAAACATCAGAAATGTGGAGGGAGAAGCGTTCAGAGCTTTAGCAGAAAGCTTGGGGATAAAGTAACTCTTTTTATTTGCCCATTCGCTGGCAGAAGTTCCCTCGAAGCTGTTATGTGGCCAGATTTACTGATATCTGCCAATTTAAGCAGTATCCTCCCCTTTGTCCCATGGCTTCAACCGAGAGAAAAATAAAAAATTAACATAACAAACCTGGACCCTAGGCTCCTTTCCCAAGCATCCCTGAGGCTAGGAGGGGGATCTATGAATCAGCACAAGTTACCCAAACCCCTGTCTCATTATGGGTAAGAGTTGAGAGCATACTCGGTATGTGGACCACCTGGTGGTCTGACAGCATCAACCTCCTTGTCAGGAGCGAAAATTTGTCATTGCCAGCACAGCCCAAGGATAACACCCCCCAGCCGCGCCCCCGCGACCCCCCCATGTCTTTCTCAAAGTATATAGGTCAGGCTGTAGCCTCGGGGAATGGTGGAGGACTCACCAATTGCATGGTGCGGTGGAGGATGCAGCAGCAGGAGCTGCGGTGTGGTGGAGTGGTGTGCAGGTCCACCATCTAGAAGCCGCAGCAGGCGTGGAGGCTTTAGGGTGGGGGATGCGTGCTCTCGGTCTCACTGGAGGGAGGTGGCAGTGGCAGCGGCAGCAGCGGTCGCATGAGTGGTGGGCAGGGTCGAAGCCCTCGGTGATCCTCCGAGTCCAAATGGCACCAATGAAAGCGAATATGGTGCTGGTGGCTGGTGCTGGAAAGGTCACCGTCACAACAGAATCCAGTGGTACCTTTTAGAGCTTTTTGGGAGAAGAGAAAGAGAGAGAGTCGCCCGCTGATGACTTAATAAGGCGCTGGACAAGAATCCTTGAGCTGCTGCGCACATATAGAATCCTTACACCTGTGATAGCCAGTTTCATTTGCAACCCAAAAGGGGAGTGAATAGAGGAGGTGGGGTCAGATAAGGCCTGGAATAAGTCAGAAAGGGAATTTATGTGCTCAAAATATATTCTTATAAGTGGTTAGGTGGAACATTATGAGTCTATCATAAATGTACTCAAACTACAATCTTTTTTTTTCTTTCAAGACAAGGTTTCTCTGTGTGGCTTTGTGCCACTGGAACTCACGCTGTAGCCCAGGCTGGCCTCGAACTCACAGAGATCTGCCTGCCTCTTCAAACTACAATCTTACTGGTGGTTAGGTAAAGGAGTCTATAAGTCACTAAAATAAAACTGCCTCTATTTTCCTATGCTGCCATAAATAACTCTGCCAAGAATTAGGAAACCTGCCTCAATACTTCATTGTACCTAGTATGCAAAAAAAAAAAAAAAGCCCTTTTGTTCTGAATCAATTGCTCTGGCATGTCATTTGGACTGTGAGAGAGAGGAGGGTCTGAGCTGCTTTTGCACAAGAATTAAAGCTATGCCGAGGAGACAGGCAGCATTTCCCTGTGGGTGTTTACTTTAATTCAAGAGACAGCATTTGGTTTGCTTGCCATTTTGGCCTAGGAGGCATGAGAGGTATATCAGATAAATATACTGTTAAGAGTTCTTGGAACCAATACATAGCATACAAGAAAATCAATGCAGGAACTGGCTAATATATCTACAGAAGCTAAAATATCACCAAGATTTCTTAAGCCATGGCTTGATCTTTGGAAAATTCTTAACGTTTCCAAGCAATAGCATTTGTCATAGCTGAATTCCATTACATTTTCCTGCAGGTTACAGCACCCTATGAGAATAACCATTATAAGAAATCCATAGATAGGTGGTGGTTTACACCTTTAATCCCAGCACTCGGGAGGCATATGCCTTTAACAGCAACACTGGGAAGCAGAGGCAGACACATAAGAATTAAAGTGTTTTAAATGAAAAGCCACTTGCAAAAGGCATGCTGAAATTAAAAGTGAATGTTGTTACATAATATTCCTTTACACTGCTTGAAGATGTGTCGCCTATGGTTGGTTTAATAAAAAGATGAATGGCTGCTAAGTAGTCAGGAATGAGTTAGGCAGGACTTCTGGCTGGAGAGAGGTCTTACAGAAGAAGAAAGATGGAGTCTCCAGCCAGACAGGGGGGAGGGAGACATGCAGGAGGAGAGGTAACAGCTACAGGTGACGTGACAACAACACATAGATGAATAAAAAGAGGTTAATATAAGTTATAAGAGCAAGTTAGACGTAAGCCTAAGATGTCTCCATGTTGATTTTTATGTGCTGGTTGCCCAAAGAAAAATATGGCAACCAAATATCCTTTGATCTTAAAATAAATACACTTAGACCTTGAATTTATATATTAAAGAAAAATGGGAATATGTATATTTATCCACACATACTAAGGTATATTTAGTTTCAAAGTTGCAAAAAGAATTTTTTTAAATTGAAAGATAATACTTTTTCTGTTGCCCAAAACAATTTTGCCCTAGGAAAGATATAACCTGCTGAAAAAGGGAGACCCCAGAGTTATACTGGGGCATGATTTCCCTGTTATCTTTCCAGGAGAATAAAAGCATCCAACAAGGAAAGCAAAGACCACTAGACAAGTGAAACATCTGAAGAGATGTCCCATGAAAAAGAGTCAATTGTCCAAGTGTTATCACCTGCTTCCAGGTGACCAGCCTGAAATCCTGGCTTGCAGCTCTAGAATAGCACTGGTACCCATGCCACCATCTTGCCTGACTGGCTACTCCTTCACACAGGACAACAACCCAATGTGGGCTGCAGATGAAACAGCCTGGGTAGGCCCTCCCTTCTTTCTTCCTGCAATGGTGGATTTCAAAAAGGTTGTCTCTACTGCCCTCTACAGACGTAAGTGGCAATTGCTCTCTATGTGGTCCTGATTCAACTAAATATTAAAGTTGGCTTTGGAGTTGCAATGTGGCTCTCACCTCTAAATGCACACATTCTTCTTAAAGGAAAACCCAAAATCTCTCTCTCATGTCAGAATAGCCACCTGGTATGGAACAAAAGAAAAACCAGCACTTGGGAGGCAGAGCCAGGTGGATCTCTGTGAGTTTAAGGCTAGCCTGGTCTACACAGCGAGTTCCAGGACAAGCACCAGAATCACACAGAGAAACCCAGTCTCGAAAGACCAAAAATAAATGAATAAATAAGATAAAATAAAATAAAAAAGAGTGACCACTAACAACCACTCTGTAGAGTCAATACTAGTCTGTCTTGAAATTTTTTGTCTCAATGCCATTAATCTAAACCTCTTCTATTTACTCTCCTTCAGAAAGAAAAGCAAAACACAGCCAAATTCTTTGCCAAATTACCACAGGAATGGTCTCTATGGCACTTACTAATATTCTCCACTAACTTCTCTTGAGCAGACCATCATTGTCTACATTTGTCTCTGCACCTCTGCCTCCAAGGTCTTTCTAATATGGCCCACTATCCATCCCTTAAAACATTCAGCCACTTTCTTAATCCAAAGTGCCAAAGTCCATAGTCCACCAACAAGCAGCATGATCTGGCCTGTCACAGCTGTACACTGTTCCCTGCACCAGTTCCTGTCTCAGTCAGTGTTCTCTTCCTGTGAGGAGACAGCATGACTAAGGCAAGTATTTTAAAGGAAAGCATTTCATTACAGTTTCAGATGTTTATTCTATTATCATCATGGTGGGGAGTGTGGCAGCACCCAGGCAGCCATGGTAGCTGATACTTCTACCTCCAGATCCACATGCAGCAGGAAAAGTGAAAAGCAGTGAGCCTGGCTATGGCCCTTGAAACTCCAAAGCTCATTCCCAGTGATAGACTACTCCACGAAGACCACACCTTCTCCAACAACACCTCACCCACTAATTCCTCTTTAGTAGCATCACTCTCTGATGACTAAGCTTGTGGACATATGGGCTAAGGGAGGCCATTCTCATTCAAAACACCACATTATCTCTCTTTTTTATTTCATTGTTGTACATAGGTCACTAATTTAGGTTTCCTACATTTCTGATGTTTCTCAGTCATTAAGAACTTTTTTGATTTTTCACAAATGGTTATTTCTTTTTAGAGCAAGTTGTCAGGTAGGTGTCTTAGTTTTGGTTTCTTTGCTGTGATGAGACACCATGAAAAAATACATATTGGGGAGATAACAGTTTATCTGGCTTACACTTGCATATCATCAAAGGGATTCAGGACAGTAACTTAAACAGGGCAGAGACCTGGAGGAAAGAGCTGGTGCAGAGGCCATGGAGGGGTGTTCCTTATTCTGTTGCTCACCATGACCTGCCCAGGCTACTTTCATATAGAACCCAGGAACACTAGGTTTAAAATAGCCCCACTGAATGAACTGGCTGTTCCCTATCAATCACTAATTAAGAACAAGCCTTACAATCCAGCTTACTACCTGATCATGCAGAGGGATTCTTTTTCAATATAGGTCCCTGGTTCCCAGGTGATTTCAGCCTGTATCAAGTTGACACCAAGCAACCCAGCCCATTAGACCAAATGTGCCTTGTCATCGAGAATTGCTTTGAAAACGTAAAACTGCCTGTGTCACTCAGTGCTGGGAACACAAGAATGCAGGTCAGTGCGAAGGAGAATGAGACAGGGGAATGAATGTCCTCGTACAGTCCTGGCTTTTGTTGTGGAGTTGCAGATGCAGAGGGACCTGTGTAAGAATCAGAGTCCATTGTCTACTTGCAAGCTGGTAGAGTCAAGAAAAATAATTTTTGATGAAAAACTTGCAAATAATCTATTGGTGAAAATGTTAAGGCCATTCTACATAGTTAAAAGGTGTAACATTTAAAGCTTAAACTGAGGATCTTTGAAATGTTTTGAGGTCCAAGAAAAGGGGTTTTGAGTTGTGTAAATGCAAGTTTTTGTAAGGTGTGAAGATGTCAAAGTTTAAATTGTGATAAGGTATTGAATTGAGGTATATAAAAGAATGAATAATGCTTCACATTTCTGTCTCTCACCATGCTACATTTATGTTAAGACTTCAAGCTCAAAGTCTTATTAATCAATGCAGTTCTGATAAGCTATTAACGTAGCTCTAGGAAAGCTTTGCTTCTATTGTCAGAGTCACACCCTCAAGATTTTAAATTCCATCTGGTTGTTTTTGAGGTACAGATTTAAAAGTTCTTCTTATTGAGCTAAAACACCAGAATAATCTATATGCATCCAGTCTTCTGGATAGAGAGAAGAGGCCCTGCTTTTTTACATATTTGAAATCAAGATCAAGTGAGCTATTGCCCTTCTGCTCCCCAAAATGTTTCTGTCCTCTCTGAGATCACCTTAAATAGTGTTCATGCTTTTAACCCAGAATAATTTTTGGGTCCCCAAGTTTTTACCATGACACAAGGGCATGAGTCTACTGCTCCTCCCACAATGTGTATATGAGTACAGATTATAAACAGTAGTAATGCTAACATATCTAAATGTTGTGCCTCTTTATATAAACTTAAAAAAGTCTTGTAAGCTTCAGGTCATCTACTTCCATCCACCCCTCACATGTCAAATGGACTCCAGATATATACTCTTGTCAATCAACAGCCTGCTTCCTCACCTGACTATTCCTGAGGGTGGAATCTTCCTCTTTCTCTGGTCTTTGGACTCCCCTCCCAGAGTGACAAGGATTGTGGACCTAAAGGTTTCAAATGGACATCTAAGAAACAAATTTTCCCCTAACCTCCTCAGCTTTATCTTCTGTTGCTAATATGTGTCTCTTCCAGCAGATCTCTAAGCAATCAAATGCTGCAGACTGCTCTAACTGCTGCCTGATTTTCTATCAACAAAAGGCTGGGATGTTAAGATTCAAGCTTGGGACAAATGGCTGAGGTGACTATTTATCATAGCAAGTCAGGATTTTGTCACCAATTTCTCCCATAATCCTTCAGTCTCTACCTGTTTCAGGGTATGGCTGGCATACTCTACCCCCTTCCCTGAATTCTTCTGCCCAGAGGCTGGGCTATCCTTCCCCCAGAGGCTCTTCCATATGTAATTTAGACATTTTAGTCACCGGTCTCTTTTGTATGTTTGGCCTCCTGACTGCTCCACCTGGTTCCCATCTCTTCCCTTCCCTCCCACTCTCTCCACATGACCCAGCTCAATCTGGTCTTATCCAGTCTGGACTCCCTCAGATATCCCTGCCTCAGACTATGCTCTCCCACACAACTACAATAAACTTTCTCCTCCACCATACTTAGGAGCACTCATGTCCTTTTCTTTTTATCCTTTTCCTCATTGAAGCACACCTAATGATACAGTTCAAAATTATGAAATTTGCTTCATTATTTCATATACCATGAAATTAAGCATTCACTTAAGCATTAACTAAAGGATCAGAAGAAGAGATCTGAGTTTCAGTCAGATCCTGAGAAAGGAGAAGGCCTGGAAGTCTAAAGGTCTAGAAAAGATTCGATCTTAGTGGTCAAGATGTGTCTGTAGCATGAATCTTAAAGAGTCTTATTAATAAAATCAGACCTGAGGCAGGTATTGGGGTGAACACTGGAAGATCAGAGAGACAGAACAAGCCACGGCTAACCTCACCTGGCCAACTTCTCAGCTAATCTTGTTTCCTCAGACTGGAAGCCTCTGTGTCCTCATATCCAAATGGCTCTCAGCTGAACTGCTCTGCTTGAAAGCCTGAGAGCTTAACCAGCCAAATGCTTCTTCTAATTTCTGGCCTTCACACCTTATATATCTTTCCTCTCTACCATCACTCCCTGGGATTAAAGGCTCACTTTCTGGGATGAAAGGCGTGAGTCACCACGCTTGGCTGTGAACAGATGGATTTCTGGCTCTGGAATGCTAGGATTAATGGTGTGTGCTATCACTGTCTATCCTCTATTTTTAATATTGTGGCTGTTCTGTCTCTGATCCCAGATAACTTTATTAGGGTGCACAATATTTTGGGGAACATAATACCACTACATTTTCTCTCTTTTTGTCTAAAATTTAAACTTTTAACTAATACAAGAAAAACTATATACATAATATAAGTATATACAATATATACAGTCAAAAATTACATTAACAATGTATAGTCCATTAACATTTGACAGATTCAGACAAAAAACTCCATTATTTATATTAACAATGTCCAGTCCAGTAACATTTGATAAACTCAGACAAAAATTTCATTACTTATCCTATTTAAAACAAGTAATTCCTTTTTAAAAGTATGTTTTTCTTTTCATAATAGATTTAGTAATCTACCTTTTGTCATTTTTATATCTTCCTCTTTTTCTTTTTAGTGTAGATTCAGTGATCTACCCATTTATCCTATTATTTCTTTATCTTTTTTCTCAGAGTAGATTCAATCTACTTCATATCTATATTGTCTTTTTTTTAAAAAAACAAAACCTCTGAATCTACTGTCCTTGTTCAGTTTTTTTCCTGACCGTTAACAATCAACAAATTGTAACCAACCATTGTAAACAATGACAATATCCATATCTCATTAAATGACCAAAAACTACCCACCCCACTGCTTGGGAATGTGGGCGTCTTTTTCTTAAAATTACTTCCTGCTTTCTAGGGGTGAAGACATCTTTAAGGAATCCTGAAAAGAAAAATTTTGGGTTAATTGTCAAGTCCTGTATCATTTGTCCAGTCTCTACAAAACCAGAAAGTGTAGGGCTTGTTTCAAGTCCTGGTTCAAGTAGTCTGTCAGGCTCGATCATCTCAGCTAGCCATCTCAAAATTGCTCTGAGCAGTTTGTAGTCCAAAAGCAAATCTTTCCGTTGTGTTCATCATCTTAGTGGCTTTCCATGTGGAATCATCTTTGTGGAGTCCCGTCTTCCTTTTGAAGATTTCAAAGTCGCTGTTAGGCATGGTCATGGTTCCCTGCAGACTTGTGTGTGTGTGTGTGTGTGTGTGTGTGTGTGTGTGTGTGTGTGTGTGTGCCTCCTCTGTGATTTGGAGCAATCACAGCCTGATAAATGTCTGTCTCTCAAAACCATGAATGTACTTCCCTAGAAGAGAAAATCTCCACAGCAATTTCTCCCCACCATTCATCTTGCCAAACTTTTCCAAACTGACCTTTGATGATGCTTTCTTGTAACACGATGGTCCAGGCAATTATTCTGTGAACAAAGAGCAGTAAACCCTTTGTCCCATGTAGCAGCATCACCATAGTCACCAACAGGATGAGAAGGAGCTGGCATTTCAGAAAAGCAGCCACTGTGTCCATGGTCCCACCAGTGTTTGTGGTTTGCCCCAGGCTGAAGCTTCTCTCAAGCCTCCTAGGCCGGCCTCAAACTCGGGATCCTCCTGCCTCTTCCTCCTTCAGTAAATCCTACTGGTGTTTGCCACCACAACCTGCCTAGTGTAGATCGGGTCTGAGCTGGGGCCCACAAGGCCACAGCAAGCAGCTTTTTCATGAATTCTTACTACGAACGTTGGGCACCAGATGTACCATATGTGTGTGTGTGTGTGTGTGTGTGTGTGTGTGTGTGTGTGTGTTCTGTGTCTGATCCCAGATAAGTTTATTAGGGTGCACAATATTTTGGGGAACATAATACCACCACATTTGTCCAGCAGAAAATTCTCTCTCTCCCCTTTATGAACAAGGAGGCTACTTACCATTATGCGTCTACATAAACAGAGGAAGGGAACTGTTACTACCCTCGCGTCTTATAGGTGTGGATTAGAGTACAAAGCTTTCAAGTGTAAATGCACCATGGTGCTATCCAGGCATATGACAAAAGCATTTTTTAAAGCTTCATCACAGTTGAGTTTAGTTCTGCACATGGTAGCTATAAAATATAGAACAGACGTAATGCCATGTAAGCTAGACTGATGAGTCATGTCCTCGCAGGCTTGCAAGGCTGTATGCTAAAACTGCTGGTACCTATTATAGTTACTCATAGGGTAAAAGAAGACTTTTATGAAGGCCTTTTTATTCCAGGTCAGTAAAAGCTTTGATGTCAAGGCTCTCAGTCTTTCCCATGGCTGTCTGTCTGTAGCACTGTTGAGAAGGTCCATGGAGCCTCATGATGGATATTGCAGTGGACTATCTGCAATGAGGACATGGGTTAGATGTCAGCCTCTCTACACACCTGAAAGCATGGATGCCTATTTATTTCTGTGTCTTCAGCATCTTCCTGAATGTTACTAACAAGTGTGTTACCATGGAAGAATGCCAGTTCTGTGCTGGTGAATAATTTAGGTATCAGCTGGTAAGGTGAGATTCTATTACTTAGACAGACTCCAATATGTGTTAAACTTTGACATCAAATCGAAAAAAAATGTTTCTTTTGTGAGAAAGCACCATTACAAAAATTGTATATATTTATATTAATATAATATATTATTATATATTATAATATATATACAATTAAAATTAAAATCCCATTTAACTTAAAAAAAAAAAAAAGTCTTTGACAGGGACTTTATTGCCAGAGTCCAGCTCTGTCAAGGTTCAGGGCCAAAAGTGAAGGTGTGGAGTTGGTGAGGGAAGCAGACTGACAGGATCTGAGGCTGAATCTCAACAGCTGCTGTTTATTTCGTTAGTAACTGTAGAGAATTACTAGAAGTCATAAAGAGTGGAGCAGACCTTTAATCTTAGCACTCTACAGCAGAGGCAAACTTTTCTTTATGATTTTTAAGTTAGTCTGGTCAGCAGATCAAGTTCCTGTCCAGTCAGGACTGCACAATGAGACCCTGATAAAGAACATGAAACAATAGAAGCATGATGTAAAAATAAGTATTCTTAATTTGTTTTACTTATTTTCACTAATGATGCACAAGTAAGAGAAAACAAATCTGTAGACTGTTTCATGAATCTTAAAACGTCTTATTACTAAAAACAAAGCCGGAGCTAAGCTATTGGGGTGAACGCAGAAAGATCAGAGAAATAGAACAAGCCACATCCAACCTCACCTTGCCAAATCCTCAGTGATCTTATTTCCTCAGACTGAAATCTTCTGAGTCCTCATGGGAATGGATCTCAGTTGAACTGCTGCTAAAAGCTAAAAGACTTAAAAAAGACTCTTGTTCCCCCTCTTCATGCCTCATATACCTTTTTGCTTCCTGCCATCATTTCCTGGGATTAAAGGCATGTGTCACCATGCCTGGGTCTTTCCAGTGAGGCTTTGAACTCACAGAGATCTGGATGGACCTCTGCCTCTGGAAGGCTAGGATTAAAGGGGTGTGTGGTATCATTTTCTGGCCTCTATGTCTATCTAGTGGCTGTTCTGTTTTCTGACCCCAGATAAGTTTATTAGAGTGCACAATATATTGGTGGACACAATATCACCACAGTAGAATACTATGTCAAATGGGCAATAACATATATATTTATTATTTAAATTATTAAAAATATAAATTTATATATTTATTATTAATTAAATAAATATATAAATTATATATAATTTAGTCATTAGAGTATTGAGGCTCTCTAGTAAATATAGGTATAAGTAAAAAGCTCACTCTGATCCTGTAGGGTTTACTTCTCTAAATCCTGTATTTATGTTGATGGGCCTTTTCTACAGAATAACAGTTTAAGAGAGTGCATATTAGTGTATAGGTGTTTTTTTAATCATAATTTTTTTTACAAAAATGAAAATCATAGCACGTTTTATACAGTATGCCTGAGGTATTGCTAGTCCAGAAAGTGGCAGATCTCCTTTGTCCTTTCTCAGTTCATAGCAAAACCCAATTCCCCAGAAAAGAGTCCTCCTGAGTGCAGGAATAGTTCAGGGAAGACTTTGCAGTCCAGCCCCAAGTTCTGCATCAATGTCAATCTCTGCAGATCTGGGGCTGTTCTGTGCCTGGGGTGAAAGCCAGAGCTGCCAATCCTTGGGCTCCCTCACTTCATGGCACTGTCCCTAAGGGAGCTGTTTAGATCACTCAGGCCTCAGTAGCCAATCAGAACCTACAGATGTACTGCCAATCAGAATGGGGAGGGCATTCCTGGTAGGCCTTGCAGGATGGTCTGTGGCTCAGTGGTTAAAAGTGGATCTCCTGTTCTGTGTGCTGGGCTGTGACTGGGAGCCACGAGGCCAGCTGGTGAGCAGGGAATCTGCCATGGTGAGTCAGGGGCCACTGTACCACGTGTGGAGAAGCCATCGTAGTCAGTGTGGGATCCCCCCCCCCCCGGGACTGGGGAAATGATGTCTGGATGGAGTGTCTGGAGTGATTCCTTTAGGTCCCCTGAGGTCTCTGCAACTCCCAGGTAGCAGCAGGACCTCTGAGTGATTTATCGCTGGGGTTTGCACCTTCACAGAGCATGGGGGAGTATGAGCCTTTGTGCGGAAATATCCTAGTCACCATGCAAGGCATGGTGATCATGGTGATCATTTTTTCATTTCTTTTAGTAAAAACTGTGGCTAGCAAAGGCAGATTTGCTAACTTGGAGAGCCCTGGTCACTCTAGTGTCTTCTAGAAGTTCTGCACTTGGCACTGAACATTCAGGTGTAGATCCGTCTGCAGTTAATTCTGTGCAGGTGTAAAGTCTGTGTCATTAATACATTTTCAGGTAGATGCCAGGGTGGTTCATTTACCTGTGTCATTAAGGCCAGACTTATCGTGATTTCTGGCCTCATGTGGTAAAATTGACTCTACATTTATTGTGTTTTTATTTCTAAGTTTGCTCTCATGTTCTGTTGATCTCTTTATTCTTGCCCAGATAGTACAGGTTCCCCCCCCACGCCCCCAATGAGATAGGTTTTCTCTGTGTAGCCCAGGCTGTCCTGGAACTCACTCTGTAGACCAGGCTGGCCTCAAAAACCAAATGCTTCATTTAAAGGTGTGTGCCATCACCACCGCCCAGTTCATTGCAGTCTTTATTGCAATTTCATTCAATAGAAGTTGAAGTTGAATTCAAGTTAGAAGTCAGATGGTGTCACAGTGTTTATGTACTATTGATTCAGTCGTGTGTTGTTCAATTTTTCATTCATGATGACATTTTCTCATGTTATTTTTGTTTCTCATGCAATTTACTTTGTAGCATAAATTGTTAGACCTTAATTGAACTTTTGCTGTATCTGTAACTCCAATTCTGCATTATCATAATATAATATTGACATAATAGACACATGTTTGCATTCTACTCAAGGTTAGTCCTGCCCCCTGCTACGGAAGCCCATCTTGCATTAGGCACAGTTTCCAGTGGGGACCCCCACTCTCCATGATTAAAAGTCCATGTTTACACCCTTTCCTTAAAAAGACTCTTTAATTAGGTTTGCATGTATGTAGGAGGAGATGGTTGCTGTGTCCTAGGCAGGTAGGCCCCATGCAGGTAGGGGACAGAGGAAAGAATTCCATGACTCCAACCAGAGACAGCTGATTCCATCAACGAGTTTCACCAACTGATTGTAACAGTTGAAGCCAGTTGTTCTCATCCAGGTCTTTCACCTTCTTCTCAGTCCCCAACCACAAGATATTGCTTGGCCCCATTTTCTCCCAATTGAGTCTGGTCTGGGCTGTGATCAGACAGATTTGTGATTCTCCATGTTTGCTGGACTGAAGTCTTTTGGGCTTAATTTGTTAAAATGTTTAAATCAGTGGTAGTGTATAGATGTATCCAACCGTCTTATTAAAATAAGAAACACAGAACCAATGTAAAAGAGAAAGCTGAGAGGTCAGAGCTCAGAGCTAAAATCTTACCTCCTTCAGTGCTCCTAGCTTCCCCGAAAGAGAGCTACTTCCTGTGTGTCTGTCTTTAAATAGTCTTTCTGTTCTGCCTTCTCATTGGTTGTAAACCCAAACCCATGACTGCCTCGTCACTGCCTGTAAGTACCGCCCTCCAGGTCTTAAAGGCACATGTCTCTAATGCTGGCTGTATCCCTGAACACACAGAAATCTACCTAGCTCTTCTCCCAACTGCTGGGATTAAAGGTGTGTGCTGCTGCTGCCGCCACCGCCGCCACCACCATGCTCTTTCTATGGCTCTAATAGCTCTGACCCCTGGGCAACTTTATTTATTATCATACAATGAAAATCACATTTCAGTACAAAAAAAAATACCACCATAGTAGTGTTACTTGCTATTTCTCCCAGCACTTGAGATGCAGAGGCCGGCAGATCTGTGAGTCTGAGGCCTGCCTGGTCTACAGAGTGAGTTCCTACAACAGCCAGGTCTGTTACATAGAGAAACCCTGTCTACAAAAACAAAAACAAACAAAAAGAGTTGCCTTGGTCATAGTCCTTCACAGCAAGGGAAGAGTCAGTAAGATAGGTTATGTACGACTTTGTTATATTATGTCTGTATTCTCCACATGCCCTGGGAAATCAAGTCAGGCTAAATGAAAGAGTAATATGCTGTGGAATATTATCTTAACTGGACAAAGATTTGTTACCTTTGTTTGTGATGTGGAATGTTATCTCATGTGAAGGTGTTATATTTGTATCTGCTGCATTTGTTTAATGATGCAAGGATGTGTTACCTTTGTTTATCCTGCGTTTGTTTAATTATGAAGAGATGTGTTGCTGTTTCACCTTGCCTGTCTAAGGTACCTGAGTGGTCTAATAAGAAGCTGAATGGCCAATACCTGGGCAGAAGAGGGATACACACAGGGCTGGTGGGCAGAGAGAATAAACAGGAGCAGGATCTATGCTCCAGAAGAAAGAGAGGGAGGAAGAAAGGAGAGAATGAGGGGGAAAGAGAGGGACACACCCAGGGCCAGGAGCCTGGCAGCCCCCAGGCAGACCTGGAGACAGGAAAGATATACAGAAAGAATGAAAGGTACAAAGCCCAGGGGCGTAGGGCAGATAAAGAGAAACAGGTTAATTTAAGTTGAAAGAGCTAGCCAGAGGTGAACCTAAGCTAGGCCAAGCATTCAAAACTAATAATAAGTCTCTATGCCATGGTTTGGGAGCTTGCTGGTGTCCCCCTAAAATTGCCTGGTACATTTGGTGTTTCACTGTGGGGCATAGAATTTCCACATACAGCCTGAGAAAGCTGAAGAAAAACTAAAAAGAAAACAACAACAACAACAACAACAACAACAAACCCGGATCCAGCTCCTTTAAGGGGTTCTGCCATAGAAAAAGCATTTAAACAGCCTTTTCACCTGTGGACAATCAAACAGTATTGGACTATCACATAATATGGGGATCTTTGAAATCAGACTAAATGCATTTTACATCATGGTTTGACTTGAGCCTGTCATGACCTGTGTCAAAATGTTGAGGGTTGAATGAAAAATCTTTCATGTAGTGTGCTGACTTTGAGCATTTGTCTTTGGTGTGAGCCTGCATTGGTGACTTACAATAACAATTGTGACTTAGATTCATAGTTGGTGACTTCTCCTTAGGAGGAGGATCCTTTCTGGAGGACTATAGTCTCACCACATTTCTTTGTTTTGTTGAAAGTGAGCAGCCCCCTTCCTTCTTAGGTAGGCATGCCATCAGCAGCAGTAGAGACTCCATTCTGAAATAATGTAATGTAAAGTAGAAGCAATTGCTTTTCCTTGCCAATCCATATTTCTTGCCTGATATTTTTATGTTTATATTTTTGGCAGCTTGAATCAGGTTTTTGTACATGTCAGGCATTTGCTCTTGTGCTGAACTTTACCCATGTCATGACTTTGAACTTTGGCATTGGTGTCATTTTTCAGAGCAAGAATGCATTCATTCATGAAATTAATAGTGATCTCCTGAATCACTGAATTGTCGGTGTGTAATATTGTCCCTACCTTTGTATATGTTTTTACACTTCCATATTGTTTTGAAATGTGTGGTCTTATCTGTTGACACATCTGTCTATACTCTGTCCCTTTTTGTGTTTGTTTTACTGTTTTAGGATCAGCATTTACTTTACTAATGTTCTTGAGAACTCATTGATCTGCCAGACAGCAACTTAATAAAAATGCTTTGCTTCCTGGGAATTATTAGTCTTATATTTCAATAGACAATTATCGAACTGGCATGAATGTTTCAGTCTATAGAGAAATTTTAAGCAAGGCCTGAGTGCTTATTATTTTTTTTTTTTTGTTAGAGACAGCGTCTCACTATGTACCTTTGACTATCCTGGCAATCTCTCCATAAACCAAGCAGGTTTGGAAATCACAAATTTTACCTGTCTCTGCATCCCAAAGGTTGGAATTAGAGTTGTGCACCACCCACCCTTATTTTCCACCCTTTCTTGAAGTTAATAATTTTCATAAAGTTCTGCTGATGTATACTAGATAGACAGTGTTACTCTGTTTGCATGTCTCTCTGTATATATTCCTAGGCGTTTCTCCTGCTGTGCCGTAATCTATTCTGTGGACAGTGGAATGGAAGGTGTCATTCTCTCTTGATGTTTCCTTTCAAAATGACTTGGTGACTGCACTTGATATGAACTCACCCATGTCATAGAATGTATCAAGCACACAGAATTATGTAAATATATTCTCAATGAAGTGTACATTTGCAATGTAGTCAGTCTCACCATTTCTATTATGTACATATATGGGATATTTTAGGAAGCAGTGACCTATGAGGATGTGCATGTGAACTTCACTCATGAAGAGTGGGCTTTGCTGGATCCTTCCCAGAAGAGTCTCTACAAAGATGTGATGCTAGAAACCTACTGGAACCTCACCATTGTAGGTAAGAATGTGAGCTTTCTGTCAGTTTTTAACTTAAGGGAAGAAGCCTTTCTTGGAGATTGGTGCTTTCCTATAGTTTTGAATGTTAAAGAAGAAAATATCTGGTGAATATATCAGGCATTGTTCTAAGGTTCATGAAAGACATTAATTTCAATTGTTCTTAATTTCCAGTAATATATCACATTTTCTGGTACTGTATTTTAGGGTACAAATGGGAAAACCACAATATTGAAGAACATTATCAAAATTCTACAAGACATGGCAGGTAATTTTCATGTGCAAGCTGATATATATGTATGTCTGTGATAAGTATTTGATTTCTGGTTGCTGGGTTCCTCCGTCACTGATGCAATAAGTCTAATCAAACCAAATTAATTAATCCAGATTTAATAAACAGAGCATAGCAAAGCAGAGCACTCCAGGGGCTTTCAGGAAGTCAGGAGACACAACAGGGGAGCACCCATGCAGATCTATGGGCCAGGTCTTAAATAGCCAGTAGGCATGGGCATGGTCCCAGGCATCTCTGGGGGGAGGAGCCACATATGGTGGTTTTTGTGGAATGAGGCCCCCTCAGATGTAGATTATAAACATCCCAAATTTTTGGGTATATGTGGGTGCAGGTTCAAGTCTGTGTACTTCCTGTTAGCATGGGACCATGTAGGGAGGGGGAAGGTTCAAGTCAGGTGGACCCATGCTCAGCAGGGGTATGGGTTGAGAAGCATTTGGATAGCTGCCATCCAGGAGGCCTCAGGCATCTGTTCTTGAGAAGGCGGAGAATGCGGGTTTCTAGGAGAAAAAACAATAGCTTTTTTATCACTGGCCTTACAAACAGGGATAGCCATTGGTAGTAGGAAGAATGATAGAAAGAATGGAACTGAGAAATGTCCTGATTGTACAGAAGAGTCAAGGGTGAATGAGTGAGGCATGAGGGCAGATATGCCCTTAATTGGGACATCTTGGAAAACAAGGTTTCAGTTGATGGGTAGATGCTCACTTTTGCCTGGAGAGGTGGTACCAGCAGGGAAGTCCCAGGAGCTTGGGGAGATGGCATGCTAAATCTAGGGATGATGTATTCCAGGATTACATCTGCTGTTTTTCTGGAGGTTGGGAGAGCATCCATCCTATAAATGTGTCATAAGAGTTAAGAGATGGGCTGGAGAGATGGCTCAGAGGTTAAGAGCACTGACTGCTCTTCCAGAGGTCCTGAGTTCAGTTCCCAGCAACCACATGGTGGCTCACAACCATCTGTAATGAGATCTGGTGCCCTCTTCTGGCCTGCAGTCATACATGCTGTATACATAATAAATGAATATATAAATCTTTAAAAAAAGAGATAAGAGATATGGAGCCTTTTTATGAGCAGGCATGTGGGTGAAATCCACCTGTTAGTACTTGTCCAGTTGGCATCCTTGGTTGGTGGTTGGCACCCTCAGAGCTGTTCCAGGAGCTGGTGTATCTGCAGGGCCCCCTGTGGGGTTGGCCTTGGCCCAGGCAAGAGGAGTGAACCTACAGAATATGCTCCAAAATTGGTGGGGTCAAAAATAGGCTCTGGAAATAGAAATTAATTTCCACTAAGTCAGACTTCTTTATAAACTCCCAGAGCCCTTTCCCCAGGATCCTTCAGGTGTCTGTAAAACTACTGGAACAGATTCACATCTTGGTGTCATAGTACAAAGCTATGGCTTTGGGTTAAATGGCATGAATATTTTTAAGTCTCAATTCACTGTAGAAAGGAGGTTGTGTGAGTGAAGGAGGAGGGAATTGAACATGCCTGCAGGGATCTATATCCTCTCTAATGCTAACCTAGCTCTAAAAGGTGGACCAGTAAAATCTACAGAAGTTTAAGGAACCCTGAGAACTGTTTGTAATCAATTTTTTATCAGTTTGTCAAAAGTGCATTTATCAAACCTAAAACTTTGAACCTCTGAAGTTATATCTGAAACCAGTTTATCCTGTACCATGGAGTCTGGGAATGAGGCCCACCTGTCTTTATTTGTAACAGGAAATGTACTAATGAATTACTAAAGTGCTTGTAGCCTTGAGATTGGGGGTGCTGTTGAACTGGCAAATCTATTAGTACCCTAGTCATCAAACATCATCAAATCAGAGAAGGATAAGTAAATGAGCAGGAGTGAGCCAGCTTTCCAGTTACCCAGGTAGTTCCAAGTCTCTCAGTGGTCACTGGGCAACAAGTCCCAGAGGTTGCACTCTTTCAGATGCCAAGCTCAGAGGATCTTACAGATTCTTTGTGGAGTAGAAATTTGGGGAGATCGGCCTACCTGTCTTGGCAGAGTGGGACAATTGTTCCCCCATTGCTCCACTTATTCACATTCTGGACATGATCTCAGCAGCAGTTAAAGATGTAAAGCAGCTTTTCACTGTGTGACTGGCTTTTTTACATTCAGACAAGGGTCCAGGTGGAAGTTCTTCTGTGGCCATCCATCTTCTTGGAGAAGATACAGGATGCTTCCAGGAGTTGCCATGTCTCTCATAAAAAGCTTTTATATTAAATGGCATATTCTCAGATCTCAGAGAGTGTTTGAGAATGGGGGAACAAAATCTGTTAGGTATATCTAAATTAGACAAATTTTTAGGTTTAACTTTGAGGGCATATGTTGGTTAAATCTAAACATACAGTTTACCCAATTAGTTACAGCTTACCAATGTTAGCAAAAGCCAGAAGATTCAGTGTGTAGTTTTCAGTGGTGATCCTAAGATATATCAGACAAAACCAAGTATTAATTAACATTGCTAACAATTTATATTTCAATATCAATTGTCAAAACATGCATTGTTTTAAATCCTGTTTAATAAACCTTGATTTTAGGACAGGACAGAAATTATCAAACAGAAATATATCCTAACTCAAATTATATTGGAGACCTAATGTTCCTTGGTGAGGCTAGTCCAAGTGGTTACCCTTACTAAAGATGGTGTTGAAGTATTTCTTTAAACTCAATCAAAATGGTGGCTGGTGATGTTCTTCAGAACAGTTTCAATCTGGAGTCACAAGCATTACAGATTTTAAAAATACCCAATTAGCAGGACACATTAAGGACATGTAAACTCAGGCATTTAAAACTAGTCAGAAACATACATGCGTGGCCACACCATTCACACATTTCCACCACACATAAAAAGTAAACAGGATCATTAACAGAAACAAATTTTTTTAATGAGGCTCCTAGCAGTTTGGGCAGCCTGATACCCGGATCCCAGAGAAGGCACTGCAGAGGGAAACTGAAAAACAGAAGCAGCACATGCTGCCCAGTTGAGTAAGTCAGAGCAGCAAGTTGAGAATTTTGGAAAAAGAGATTTTTAGGAGGGAAGAACGTGTAGCAGAGTGTATTGAAGTAGAACAGGTTTAAGGGTGGAGAGGGCAGGTATAATTTTAGGGATGGGGAGTATGGGAACAGGGACCCCCCCACTGGGGTGCAGCGAGGTGGTGGTGGTGGTGGTGGTGGTGGTGGTAGAGGTAGTCGGGAAGGTGGTGGAGGCAGCGGTGGAGGTGGTGGTGGTGGTGGTGGAGATGATGGAGGTGGTGGTGGTGGTGGTGGAGGTGGTGGTGGAGGTGGTGGAGGTTAGTGTTAGTTGTGGGGGTTAGTGGTGGCAGCATTTCTGGTGGGAGGGAGGAAAGAAGGAGGGAGCAAACAGATAGACAAATGGGCTGGACACATTCATGCAGTAGTTCAGGGTGTGAGAGCAGACAGGAAAAAAGAAAATGGATGTTTTACGGGGAGAATCCTGCTGTGACTGGATCATATATCAGGAAGGAGAGAGGCAGGAAGACAGACAAAGAAAACAGGGGAGGGAGAGGAATAGGAACATTAGAATCACAGTGCGGCCGATCTATATGCTGGGAACAAGATACAGAGTAACAGGGAAGAGAGAGGAATGGGGGCAGTATTCTTGCAGCCTGAATTTGGAGGAGACAACCCCAGAGTTTCTGGGCACAGAAATTGGACTCAGCAAGTACCCATTCACAAGCCATTTGCTGGGAATCTGGTTGTGAGGGCAGGTACACAAATCACATCTGGGAGCTGTGTGTGGATGGACTCTGGTGAAGTCTGTGTCACACAGGGGAATTCCAAGGGCATTGACTGTCTCTACCTTGAAACAGGCTGGAGTCACCTGGCATTGCAGTGACTCAGTAGGCAGTTTGGAGGTTGGAAGAGGTCCTGTACCTCTAAGACATTTTTGTTTGGGAATGGGAAGCTTACTGAGCTGTTCATTCAGTGTGGTAAAAGTGGAATGGGGAGAGAGAGTGACTGGTCTTCCACAGCCATAACACATGGTTGTGGAAGGACTACTCACCCCGGCCACTCCTGGGTTCCTCTGTCACCGATGCAATAAGCCAAAGCAAACTGAATTAATAAATCCAGATTTAATAAACAGGGCTGCGCAAAGCAGAGTACTCCCAGGTGGTGGTCAGGAAAGCAGGAGACAGATTATGAGAGCACCCATGTCAGATGTATGGGCTGGGTCTTAAATAGCTGGTAGGCATGGTACCAGATATCTCTGGAGGAGGAACCATGGATGGCAGGCTTTCTGCAATGGGGCTGCTTGAGCAGGAGATTTCAAACAGTTTGAAAAACTGTTAATGTGTCCTGAAATTTTAATGTAAAGCAACTGTGGAAATAGGCATAGATTTGTGATGATTATTAAATTATCACAACACCATGTACTCCAATGTCAGGTAGCTGTTCAGTGTTTGCAAAGCATTCTATAGTAGATGTCACTATAGCCATGTGAGAGACATGTTGTTGGACTGTCTATCCAATTATCATCATGCCTTCCAATTATGATATCATTGATGAGGGCATTAGTGTATGGTCAAGACCTTTTAAAAGCAAAGCTTTGGTATTAAAGCTAGTGTTGCTCTTATACTTGTAGTGAGTGATTTGGCATAGTTTAGTGAGAGGAGCACTTTATGAGAGACCAGGAGGTTCTCTTGGTGTATGAATGAATCTCTATTTCACATCTGTATGACACACAAAACATTCAACTATGGGAATGCAATGTGAAAACCCTTTATTTGTTATCTTCCTTTATCAGGTATGTTATCTGTCACTCTGAATACAATCCATGGGAGCATAAGGGATATGGAAAGAAGCATTGTAGTTCTGTCTCTCTCAGAACAACTGGAAGATATATGGTCGTCCCCACTAAGAGAAGACATGATGACTGTGATATAAGTTTACAATTAACTGGTTTTGCACCTTCAGTGGGAATTCATCAAGAAACTCTCATTGGAGAAAAACCTTATGAGTACCAGGAATATGGAAATTTATCTGTCTCTACTGGTTCACTGTGCATATGTAGTATAGCTCACAGTATAAGAAAATGTTATGAATGCAATCAGTGTGGTCAGACCCTGAGTTCTTCAAGTTCTCTTCAAAGATGTGAAAAATCTCATGTGGGAAGAGAAAAAAATAAATGTGAGTCATGTACTAAAGGCTTTAGGCTTGACAGGCATCATCAAACACACCAAAGAATCAATAACGAAGAGGCTGTCTATGAATATAATCAACATGATAAAGCCTTTAGATCTGATTGCTCTTTAGAAGTAAACCAAAAAATTCATTTGGTAGGAAAACCCTATGAGTATAATCAAAGTTATAAAGCCTTTGAATGTCACAGTCTTCATCATCAAGTACATAGAATTCAAACTCGAGAGAAATGCTATGAATGTAATCAATGTAGTAAAGCCTTTGTACAGATGAGTGATCTTCACAGACATGAAAGAATTCATACTGGAGAGACACCATATGTATATAATCAATGTGATAAAAGTTTTGCAGAGACAAGTAATCTTCACAGTCATGAAAGATTTCATACAAGAGAGAAACCCTATTTATATAATCAATGTGGTAAAGCCTTTACAGGAAAGAATAGTCTTAGAAATCATGAAAGAATTCATACTGGAGAGAAACCCTATGAGTGTAATCAATGTGGTAAAGCCTTTGCACGAAAGAGTAATCTTCAAAGTCATGAAAGAATTCATACTGGAGAGAAACCCTATGAATGTGAACATTGTGGTAAAGCCTTTGCACGGAAGAGTCATCTTGAAAGTCATGAAAGAATTCATACTGGAGAGAAACCCCATGAATGTAAGCAATGTGGTAAAGCCTTTGCAATGAAGAGTTATCTTCTCAGCCATCAAAGAATTCATACTGGAGAGAAACCTTATGAATGTAATCAATGTGGTAAAGCCTTTGCACTGAAGAGTAGTCTTCAAATTCATGAAAGAGTTCATACTGGAGAGCAACCCTATGAGTGTAATCAATGTCGTAAAGCCTTTGCAAAAAAGAGTTATCTTCTCATCCATGAAAGAATTCATACTGGAGACAAACCCTACGAGTGTAATCAATGTGGTAAAGCCTTTGCATTGAAGAGTAGTCTTCACAATCATCAAAGAATTCATACTGGAGAGAAACCCTATGAATGTAATCAATGTGGTAAAGCCTTTGCAATGAAGAGTTATCTTCTCAGCCATCAAAGAATTCATACTGGAGAGAAACCTTATGAATGTAATCAATGTGGTAAAGCCTTTGCACAGAAGAGTAGTCTTCAAAGTCATGAAAGAATTCATACTGGAGAGAAACCCTATGAATGTAATCAATGTGGTAAAGCCTTTGCAAAAAAGAGTTATCTTCTCACCCATGAAAGAATTCATACTGGAGAGAAATCCTATGAATGTAATCAATGTGGTAAAGCCTTTGCATTGAAGAGTCATCTTCACAATCATGAAAGAATTCATACAGGAGAGAAACCCTATGAATGTAATCAATGTGGTAAAGCCTTTGTTCAGAAGAGTAGCCTTCTAGGTCATGAAAGAATTCATAATGGAGAGAAACCCTATGAATGCAATCGATGTGGTAAAGCCTTTGCACAGAAGATTAGTCTTCAAAGTCATGAAAGAATTCATACAGGAGAGAAACCCTATGAATGTCAGCAATGTGGTAAAGCCTTTACAACAAAGAGTTATCTTCTCAGCCATGAAAGAATTCATACTGGAGAGAAACCCTATGAATGTAATCAATGTGGTAACACCTTTGCATGGAAGAGTCATCTTCACAGTCATGAAAGAATTCATACAGGAGAGAAACCCTATGAATGTAATCAATGTGGTAAAGTCTTCATACAGAAGAGTAGCCTTCTAAGTCATGAAAGAATTCATACTGGGGAGAAACCCTACAAATGTGACCAATGTGGTAAAGCATTTGCAAAGAAGAGTAATCTTCACAGTCATGAATGAATTCATACTGGACAGTAACATATGGATGTAATCAATGTAGTAATTTCAGATGTCAGCTAATGTGAGCTGCCATGTCAGTGTTGGAAACTGAATTATGTATTCTACAAGAGGTACTTGCTGGAGTCTGGTGTCATAGGAGTTCAGGTCCCAAAGAAGAGAGCAGGCATCAGTAGATGAAGGAGACTGCCATGATCTGAGCGTGGAGCAGTATAGCTGCTGCTTTATTGAAAAACGACTACACATTTTATGCTCTATAACTGAATCTTAGTTTAGATTCAAGCAGGTTAAAAACAGACTTAATTATTCCAGGATAAAAGGAGCCATCAACCTTATTACAGCATTTTTCCTGTTGCAAGAAGTGATAAATTCAGCAAGTATCTTAATGCCTTTCTGGATATGATCCCATTGTTTCTTTTCATAGTTGCTTTCATCCTTGGAACTAGGTGTATCCAGTTAGTAAATCATTAAGTTCTCCATTTTTGGTGTAATCAGAATGACACAATGGGGCTTCTTGTGTGGGAGTAGGCATAGTAATCACATTGTGTCGTTCCATTCTGGTGGGGATTTTTGCCAAGAATTTTGTTTAAAGAGAGTACCTTGCCTATGTATATGTTCCCATCCTCCAGTGTAGCCAGCAAAATAAATTTCCCACAGTAAAAGGCATAAGGAAACTCTATAACATATAGTGAGAATTATTAAAATAAAAATTGAAATAAAAATGAGGTAGAGAATTAAGATCAGCAATGTGGAAATGCTGGAACTTTGTTAAACAGCAATAGTCACCGTGCAGTCCACTCCAGGTACTAAACTGCTCAACAATTTCTCATCCCTTTTTATTTCTTTTAAGATTCATTTTATTATTGTTATCTTTGTGTGTCCTCATGAATAATATAGTTTGAAATCAGATGTCAGCCTGTGTGACCCAGTTCTTCCTTTCTACCATGTCTGTTCTGAGGACCAGACCAGGTCCATCAGTCTTGGTTGCAATCACTTTTACCTGCTGAGCCATGCCATGATGAATACTGAGCCCTGATATTTTTTCTTAATTGTTGATTTTTTTTTGTTTCTTTAAAGAGGCTAATGAAGTTCAGGCTGACCTTGAACCTCAAACCTTTCTGCTTCCACCTCCAGTTACTGGGATGACAGGTTTTACTAACATGCCCTGTTTATGCAGAGGTCTTTTGTGTGCTGAGCAAGTATTCTATCCAATGACCACCATCTGATATGAAAACATTGATGTAGCCGAGTTTTTCATATACAGTTCTATACTGAGAACCTGCGTCAAAACCAAACCAAAACTGCAAACACAAACTTTTGTTAAAATAAACTGTGTGTGTGTTAAGATGGAGTCTCTCTCAGTTGCCTAGACTGGCCTAGAACTCACACTGTAGCCCTTGAATCCTGCCCCTTGGCCTTGGCTTCCTAAGTATCCAGAGAACAGGGCTGAAATAAGGAGTAAGCAAGACAGAGAACAGAGTGGCCTAACTGTGTATCTGGGGGCTCACAGGTAGTAGCCAGAGGTGCATGACAAGATCAGAATGTTTCTAGGTTTGGATTATATTCCAGAACCTTGCTTGAAATGGAATGCCAGCATTTCAGCATGGAAGGATGGGATGAGGCCCAGGATTCAATCCTCTTGGGGGTCAAAATGTGCTGAGAGTCTCATGTGGGCTAGGGCCACAAATGCAATGTGAAGCACTGCTTATGAAGAGAGAGATGTACACTGCTGAGTCCATGGTCATGGCTTAGTTGCAGCTTCACTGGCCTCATATAGAGGGTGAGTGAACATGCCAGGGCCAGAGCTGAGCCCAGGAGTCCCTGGACAAGGACAAGGAAATGGTGGAAAAGAGACTTCCTTCTTGCTCACTGGTAGAGCACACTAGGCTGAGATTACACAAAATTGAAAATTCTCCCAGGTGGCAAAGTATCGCAAAATCCTTCCACTTCTCACATGGGAAACTGAAATAGAGGAGGAAGACAGTCATGGCTAGATCAATTCTGGTTATTGTTCCAACTGGTTATTGTAACTATGGTAACAAGTGTGGTGCACTTACATCTGTCTGAATAACAGGCATAGGGTCGGGAAGTCACTCAACAAAGGCGAAAGACAATAAATGGACAATTAGCAGGATTTGAACCCATGCTTAATTGGCATCTATGGACTCTTCATAAAGCAAAAAGAGTCCACCTACATTTACCATATGGATTCTATTGTAAACACTTTCCATATAAGGAGAATAAAGATCCTCTCAGAAAAAAAAATCTGCACAATTTTTGGAGGCATGGAGAACCTGATAGTGAAGGCCAACTATCCTGTGGTGATCTGGACACCCCTTACAATGATGGATTGGACCTCTTCAAAGGCAGAGTCCTCAGCATGGAAGGAAAGGTATTACAGTGGAAATGGTACATATCAGAATTCCTTAGTGACTAGGATATGGTTAGCACTAAAGAAATAGTTCAGAGCCTAAAGTGCTCACCCCTCCTCCAAGAGAGGCAACTATGAACTGCAGGGGCCAACAGAATGGTCAAATCATTTGACTAAGGCATGGTTTACTGATGGCTCATCAACCATTGATGGATCTCAAACTAAAATGGAAAGTTTCACCCTCTAGACTTGAGATGGAATGGCCAGGAAGAAGATACCACAAAATCTTTAAACCACAATTGGGTAGAAGACAAACAGCTAAAGGAGGCCAAAGGAACATCTGCAGTTCATGGGCCTGTGCAGTGGCACAGTTAAACAGTAATCAAAATGGAAAAGCACTCACTGGCAGGTGAATGGCAAAGACAGCAGGGCATGGGAGGCATGGATGGAAATGGCAGCACCCGGTAAATAGGGAACTATGAGGTCTTGTGAGAGTTTCCATGGTGATCCAGGTGGTCTTATCCTTGAGATTCCATGACTTCCCATGGTGACCAGTGAGGTCCTGTGGGTTTCTCCAAGGAAACATGAAATCCTTTGAGATGGGTTTCATGTCCTCATTTGTCAACACTGACTATATTTTTATTGTGTCTATTTCTAAGTTTTCTCTGATGTTCTGCTGATGTCTTTATTCTTTTCCAAACAGTACAGTCTTATTGTAGGTATATGGGAAGTTTTCAAGCCAGTTGATGTCACTATGTGTGCTATTTACTCAGTCTTGTGTAGATCATTTGTTCTTCATAGTGATCTTTTTCCATTTTTCTATTGTTGATAGCATTACTAGTTAGACATTTTGTTGTACTTTTGTTGAATCTATAGCTCAAATCTGTACTGACATATTAATGAAGCTTCCTGTCTACAATCATGGAATTCTATCCTTTTATCTACTTCCTTGATTCTTTTAATTACTAATTTATAGTTTTACCTACAGGTATTTGTCACATTTCTATGTTTCCCTGGCTGTTTATCCATGGTGACGTATAAGAGATTTGGGGTTGTGTTTTTAATTTACTGAAGTTACTTATTTTATTT
Source organism: Peromyscus maniculatus bairdii (assembly GCF_049852395.1). Classification (NCBI taxonomy): domain Eukaryota; kingdom Metazoa; phylum Chordata; class Mammalia; order Rodentia; family Cricetidae; genus Peromyscus; species Peromyscus maniculatus. The sequence continues at coordinate 7,237,595 of NC_134873.1, read as the reverse complement.
CAACTGTACGGGTGTTCTGCATCCATGTATGCATGTTCTCCACGAGTGTTTGGTGTGCACAGAAGACAGAAGAGGGCATCAGATCCTCTGCAAGACGATGTAGGCATGATTGTGCATCACCATGTCAGATCTGGGGATGAAACTCACATCTTCTCCAAGAGCAATATGTGGCCTTCACTGCTGAGCCATCTCTCCACTCCTAAATTATCAGAATTGTGTTTGTGTGTGTGTGCATGCAGATGCTCACACTGAAAACTGAGTGTTCAGAGAGTTGAGGTTTGATTAAACACTGTGTTTGGGCACTGGAGATGATTCAGTAGGTATCAGAGTTCTGGGGCATTTACCCACCAACCCCACAGCTCCCCAGAGTTTTTTTGAGTGTGAGCAGCAGGAAATATTAGACAGAAGGATTTATATTGTGGAGAATATTGCGGAGATAAACAGATAGAACATAGAGGATAGCCTTGAGAGGGCCTGGAATCTATTCCAATGGGCCATGTTGTCTCTGCAACAGGGTATTTATAGGGACGCTAAGGGTTGCAGCAAAAGACCTCCTCCCCCAGCACAGCCAAGTGCAGACCATTCCATACACCTGCATTCAGGCCCATGGCCCATAATCATCCTCTATGTGGACCTGATGGGTAAAGCCATGAGGGACCTGAAAACAGGCTCCCACAGGTCCCTCTTTCTTAATAAAAACAACTCATTATTACAGCAATCTCCGTAGCTGTTATACCTCACAGTATGGAGTAGAGTATGATAAAGATGGCATTTCTCTTTTGAATTAGGTCCAAGGTGACTACAGCAGTCTTTAGCTGCGTCAAGCCTTTTCTAATCCAAAAACTCTTAAAATGACTACAAACTTAAAGAATCCCTTAGCTTCATCATTACCATTAACAGGTTAACATAAATATTGCTATACATAGTCACAATTCTCCCAATCTTACAACTCAAAGCAAACTCTTAACAGAACCATATGAATTAGCATATATGGTGCTATCTATAGTTAACAATTTTCTCAGTCTTACAACTTTAACTCTTAAGCATTTGAACTTTCTTGCTAACAGAACATAGGAAAAACTTCTGATGTATTCACATCAAACTTAAATATTTCCTCAACTCTACAAAAGTAGGGCACATTAATATCAATAGGTCAAACATAATTTCTGCAAACATAATTCAACCTTAATTCAGTCATAACTCCTCCTTTTCTTTATAACTTTTTAAACAAAATCTCAAACCTAATTAGAGAAACCCAAACTTTTCTGTTTAAACAGTTCCATTTGTAACCCAAAACCAGTGCCATAAGTAATTCCATTTTTACATAAATAGTTCCATAAAACAATTCATGAATCACCAGTTAATAAAGCATATATGCATACACAAAACTGCATCTTGATTCTAGGTAGAAATAAATTTCTTCATTTAAACAGTTCCATTTTTAATCCAATTCCAGAAAACAGTTCTTAGGTCATTACTATAAGTAAACTCAAAATTGTCCCATTGCAATGAAATCTATTGTTCATTTCATTTCTTAAGTCCCAAAATTCAAATAAAAAATTCTGGTACTAGCCTTCCAAATATGAAGAAATCCGTAACCAAAATCTTTTTGTAGTTTTATCTCATTATTTTAAGTTCAAAAAGTTCAAAAAAAGTAAATTCTGATATCAGGCTTTCACTTCCAAACATGAAGAGACGTTTTACAACCAAAACTTTTTGCAGTTAACAATTTTAGTTCAAACAAGAGTCTCTGCAACTTTTATTCTCAAGCCAGAGACCTTTTTAGGTACAGTAGTAGTGTAAACCACACCGTTTCTGATGTTAGCTCAGGTTTTTCTGTGTTGCATTTGATTTTCCATGGATCTCAGCTGCAGATGCCTTGTTGTGCTGGTTCTGGCGTCTGCCATTCTTAGCTTCTTAGCAGCTTCTGCAGCTTTTGAAACCATTCAGACTGCCTGCTTTGCAGTCTACTGGACACTAACTTCTGTGTTTCTCTCCCCCCCCTTTTTTTTTTACCATGTATGTTAAGCATAGAGTCACACTCAATATTTACACTGTTCACAAACTCACATGTAACATATCTTGCAAAGCATTTAGACTCACAATCAACATTTACACTTTTTTTTTAAATAAACTCATATATACTTCTTATTTACTTATATCCTTAAGGAAACTCTAAGACTACCTTAACAAATATAATTCTTATTTACTTATATTCATCTTATGCTTATTTAAACTTACATTTACAACTAGCATCTTTACTTCTTACAAGCTTATTATTACATGTTTTAGGACTACCTTAGATACTTCTTGCAAGCTTATATTCTTAAAGAAATTCTATAGCTCTATTTTACAAACTTATAGGGCTACCATTAGCATATATCTAACTTAGCAAACACCTAAATATTTCTTAACACTTAGAGATTTAACATTTTCTAACAAGACAGAATAATTTTCTACTTATTACTCTTAATTATCACCACTATCTGTAGCAGTGTTCTTTGCTGTTGTTCCCTTTGGGGGTGGGGGCTAAGTAGGACCAGAGTCAAACCACACAGACTCAGAGAGAATGTTGAAACAACAAGCTCAGTTTATTCAGGAAGAGGCAAGCCTTATATACCCTCCACCCCACCCTAGGGGGAGGTCTGATGAATATGCATCTGCTGGTGTGACATGACTGCCTCTGATTGGTCCAGGTCATCTCCAGATCATGTTTCAGCTGTTGTTGCTAAGACCATCAGGCAGACCCAGGCTGGCTCTCAGAAAGTATCTTTTTTACTTGTTTGGGTCATCTGGCCCTCAAGCCTGTTAGGGATGGCCCTCAAGCCTGTTAGGGATGAGTCATCCCACAACTATCTGTATTAGATTCTCTTAACTAGACAAAGTACACAAATCATTTCTAAAGTTCAGAGCTTATCATTCTAAAAGTTCTTGAAAAACAGGAGTTTAATTCTTTATTGGCTCTCTTAACTCTGAGATTTAGTGACTTCTGTTGCTATGCATTTCAGATGTTTCATAACAACTCTATTGAGAGCTATCTCAGTTTACAGCAAACCCAAAATGAAAAAAGAGAAAAACCTTGTAAGGAATATTCTGTTTCTGAATTGCTTAGCTAGTCATTCCATAACAGTCAATTTTCCAACAGAAGATAGTTGTCTAAATTGGAGTCAGGTTCCAGACCTCCAGCTTTCAGCAGGTCTGAAAACATTGTTGAAACATATTTACAATTGTCTTAAACTGCTCCGCAGTCTGGAAGCCTCTTTATACTATTATCCCCAGATTAGGATGGAACCTTGATATCCCAAAAATTTAGTTGCTTTTTATACTCAAACTCTGATACAATTTTCCCCCTTCTTAATTTTTTTTTTTCGAGACAGGGTTTCTCTGTGTAGCTTTGCGCCTTTCCTGGAACTCACTTGGTAGCCCAGGCTGGCCTCAAACTCACAGAGATCCGCCTGCCTCTGCCTCCCAAGTGCTGGGATTACAGGCCCTTCTTAATTTTTTAAAGCTGTATTTGCCATGAGTTTTTTTAACAACAGTGATGTTTCTGATATTTTTACTACCCAACATTTTCATCAAAACTGCTACTATTCAAAAGAGTCAAGAACATAGATGTTCTTTCATGAAATGTATCCTTCATTAGCTTACACTGAGAAAAAGCACTTTCAGGATTTAGTATTTTCATCATTAGCTTTAAGTCCTGATGTTTTTACCAGCTGTGATATTTAGTATTGATTTCTTATAAGGAACTTTTAGGTGAACCAGCTCTTTTGTAAAACAGCTAGATTTTCTGAAGTTTTTTTCCCCATCTATAAAGCAGTCATTTCTTTTTGAATGCCTGTTTCCTTGTCTCCTTATTAGATTTGCAAAGGCATTACTCATTGCAGGCAGTTTGTTCAAAAGGCAAAGAACTTTATTTTCTTCATATCTAAAACAATGTTCAGTGTATAAACTGCTTTCTCTTGCTTTCTTAACCATTTTAAGTGGCTTGTTTGCTCTTAAAGGTAGCTTTTTGTCATCCAACTACCGTAAAAATTTTGCAGAGCTATTAGGGTAAATAAGGCATTTTACCAATGGAGCCCCGAACCGTGAAGCACCTAGTTCAATATCCTTTCAATTTTTCATTGGAACTGACACTTAAAATCTTAGATGATTTTCCTCCTTATTTTTTTAAAAGTTGTATTTTAAGTTTATCATGAACATATTTTCGAGCTGACAAAAGTGTTTCAGGGCAATGTCTCTGTCTTTAGTGGAAAAACTGCCTTTCCCAGAATGCATTTCCCATATATCAGTCCCTTATTGCAAGCTAGCTTTTGGACTTCACTTCCCATAGTTCTTTTTGGGTCTGAGAGTCAACTGGATCTCTTTTACCAAACTTGCTTACAGATTCTTGCCTGGGAGGTTTGAACCAAGTTTTTTGCTTTTGCAACTGGAGATTTGAACAAGCATTTTACATTTTCAGCTATGGCACATTGGGAGATTCCTATTCTCTCCTCAACTGGCTTTAACAGGTGTCTCTCCTTCATTTGACACTGGCCCCAAATCAGAACTGCACCTGCCTCGTTAGTGGACATTGAGGCTGGCATTCCTGATAGTAACTTCCCTAGGGGCTTGTGTTTGCCTTAGACAGTCAGTGAAAAACATTTACAACAGAGCTTTTCCATAGCTCCTTCAGAGAGATTTTCTCCCACTGATTTTATTCTCATTTTGCTTGTTCCTTTCCCCCCAGATGCAGAGCTTCAGGTATCTGTCTGCAGCTCTGTACCTCTGCTAGCTGCCTTAGGGGGTGGGGGCTTTCCCCCCCAATCTGCCTCAAATTCTTAGCAGCTTTCACAGGTCATGCATTTTCTGGGGAAGAATCTGTCCCCTCTGTTTCTTCAGAGTCTTTCTCCCTGACAGTACCCAGTTTGGTCTCAGTTTATTCCCTCTACCCCAGAGCAGTTTCCCTGCTACTGAAGGTAGGGGCTTTTTGTCTGTTTCTGTTTTTGGGGTCTGTGTGGTTTGTGTACAGACTGAAAATCTAACAAGGGAGGGTTTTGCCATTTCTTTTTTTTTGTTTGTTTGTTTTTTAAGATTTATTTATTACATATACAGAAGAGTGTGCCAGCTCTCATTACAGATGGTTGTGAGCCACCATGTGGGTGCTGGGAATTGAACTCAGGACCTCTGGAAGAGCAGTCGGTGCTCCTAACCTCTGAGCCATCACCTCAGCCTGGGTTTTGCCATTTCTAAACTCCCATTAGGACAGGTGTTTTGCCTCATCAGGCCTTCACCTGGCCCAGTCCCCCAGTGGGTTGCATTTGCTTGTCTGGGTGCTCAAGGACAGAGCTTATGCCAGAGGCAATAACTCCTCAGGGCTACACTCCCTCATCTCAGGGAGTCAGTTGAAACAAAGTTTTTCTCAAAAAGATGCTTTCTCTGACAGAAAAGAAAGGTTTACTCCTGGATAGTTCTGTTCTGCCCTGGCTGGGCTATTGGTTATTCTACGGCACTTCCCCTCGTGGTTGGTCACTGCTCCCAGTGGCCATGCTGGTAGAGGAGCGTGCTTGATTGAAAGAATCATAGCCATGGCTATCTTTTTAGAGCTTTATTTGGGGCGGGGGGGGGGGGGGGAGACAGAGACACAGAGAGAGACACAGAGAGGGAAACACACACACACACACACACACACACACACACACACACACACACAGAGAGAGAGAGAGAGAGAGAGAGAGAGAGAGAGAGAGAGAGAGAGAGAGAGAGGAGGTGGGGGTCAACTTCTCCAGAAAGCTTGGAGATAAAGTAACTCTTGTTTTTTTATTTTTATTTTTTATTTTTTTGAGACAGGGTTTTTCTGTGTAGCTTTGCGCCTTTCCTGGGACTCACTTGGTAGCCCAGGTTGGGCCTCGAACTCACAGAGATCCACCTGCCTCTGCCTCCCGAGTGCTGGGATTAAAGGCGTGTGCCACCACCGCCAGGCAATAAAGTAACTCTTACTTGCCCATTTGTTGGCGGAAGTTCCTTCAACTCTGTTATGCAGCCAGGTTTATACTGTTATGTGACCAGGTTTACCGGTGCCCCCCCTCATCCACCAATGTATCCACCCCTTTGTTCATGGCTGTAGCCAAGAAAAAAATAAAAAATTAAAGTAACAAACCAGGATCAGACTACAATCTTGGGCAACCCCAAAGAGTGGAGAGAGATGCATAAATCAGCTCAAGTTCACCATGGTCTTTGTCAAGGGATGCGAAGGGATGCGGCTGCACTGCAGTTGGTCCACCCGGTAGACCTGAGACAGCATTTACTTTCCCCATTAGGAATGAAAATGTGCCATTGCCTGTACACCCCAAGGACAACCCCCAGGGTGTTCATCACAAAGAATATAGCTCAGGCTACAGCTGCGAGAACAGCGGACTTACTGTGGTGAGGAATCATGGCGGTAGTGGTGTGGGGGTCCAGCAGAGGCAGCGAGGGACACACACATATTTTTAGTCTCACAGTCTCACTGTCTTGCTGGGATGGGGGAAGAGGCAGCAGTGGTCACAGCAGGTCCTCGGTGCTCAGTGGTGTATCCGAGTCTGAACGGTACCAATGTTGTTTATTCTATGGCGCTGCCCCTTGTGGCTGGTCGCTGCCCATGGCAGCCATGTCTGCAGAGAAGCGTGCTGATTGAAAGAATCATAGCCATGATTACATTTTTAGAGCTTTATTGGGGTGGGAAAGAGAGAGAGAGAGAGAGAAAGAGAGAGAGAGAGAGAGAGAGAGAGAGAGAGAGAGAGAGAGAGGGCGGGGGAGGGGCTGAAGGGAGGAAGGAGAGGAGACAGAGAATGCACAGAGGACCTGTGCATTTTAGGACCTGCTTTTTAGGCTGGGACACCATTGAAGGCTGATGACAGAATTAAGGACTGAATCCTTACATGGGCTCTTTCCCCAGACAGAGTTCTGACTCAGCAGCATAACTGCTTCAGACACAGTTCAGCTTTACTGTTTTCCCAGAAAGGTCTTTACTCTGATAGGAAAGCTTTTTCTCAGATTTCTTTTTGCAGCTGTGGACCTATTAACCCGGGACTTGTAGGAAAGCAGACAACTGTGCCGTTCCCACCGGCTTTAGCTTGCTTTGTTCATTAGCAATCTTCCCCTGGGTCCTGCACCTTCCTGCCTCAGCTCTGTGCTCCAGGAAGTTTACAACTGTAGGAACCCTAGTATCCCCGAAATGCATTTCAACTCAGAGACGCTGGCCAGTCACCTCTGGGTTTTTGGTCAGAAGCTAGGATGCAATGCTAACAGATTTTGCATTGCTTCAGGGGATCTTTGGTTAGGAAAATTAGGAGCATCCTTTCATTCTGAACCACTCACTCAAACAAAACCCTTGATACCTCAGCTCAGCTGTAACTAAAAAGCTTGGCTTTTTTGTTTTTCTCAGGTAAAGTTTCCTGCCCTTTTGGGTTCTCTGTAGCTCTTTACCCACACTCTCCCAAGTGTTTCCCTCAGGGTACTCTGACCCACTGTCTTTTACTAGCTTGAAGAGACAGAGCTTAGAAGAGGTTTGTAGGAACTTGTCCCTGCCTCCTGCATTGCAGGGAGAATTTTTAAAGATCGAAAGAGAACTTAGAGAGGTTTTGCTGTCTTTAAGAGGTTTGTTGTTTTCCCTTAGAGCTAATCACAGGTGGTCCCCATACTAATATCTTCAGGTGATTCTAATTTGTCCTTTTGAGAGAGTTAAAGGCTTTAGTTTTTAAGTTTTTTAAGAGAGAAAGATTAAAGCTTTTTAGAGAGATTTCCCCCCAAATTTTCCAAGAAAAGTTTTAGTTTAAGAGAAAGATTTTGTTCCAAAAAGAGAGAAAGACCAACTTTCCCCAAAACTTCTAAACTTTAAACTTTGGCTTTTTACACCCCCATTTTTGCCCCAGGGAAAAAACCACTTTCTCCTGCCGCTTGGACTTAGCATTTCAGCTGCTCCCAGGTCAAAAGCTTCCATAAGAAAATTTTTCTTCCCCTAAGCTCAAATAAGAGCTTTTCTCCTACTCATAATCCCTAAAGAAAGATTTGTTTCCCCCAGTTTGGGTTCATAGCCCCCAAAGTTAGAAAATTGAAGTTTTTCTGTCTAGTTGCCTTTCTTATTTTTTTATATATGATCTTATGCTTCTAAGTTTTTCCTACACTATTTACTACATTATACCTTATACTTATTCACAGATAGAAATTGACAAAGGGATAGAAGATAGAAAATTTTGACAGAAGGGAATTTTGTGCTGCAGCATCGGACATCCTTCCAATTTGTTTTCCTTTTTTCTCAAGGGTAGAACCCCTGCCCCTCAATAATTTGCCCCACATGGACACCAGATATTGGTGAAATTATTAAGGCCACTCCACATAGTTAAAAGGTAGGTTTATTTTGTGGGGTAGCCTACAAATGAAAGGATAGGTAACAGGGTTTGGGAAAGGTGTGGCACAGTCCAACGGTGTTCTCAGGAGAACTCTGCTAGGTCTATCTCCAGCGACCAGGGTCCAGGAACCAAGAGAGCTGGCCCATCTGGATCTCATGTCTTCAGTGTCCTCTCTCAGCACCCCCCCCTTGTAGGCGTAACAGTTACCAAAGCCTCAGTGGGGGTTGGAACTTCCAGATCAAAGTTGGAATGGCTACCCAGTACAATAATCTAATTTTTTTTAGTTTTTTTAAATTTTATTTTACAATACAATTCAGTTCTACATATCAGCCACAGATTCCCTTGTTCTCCCTCCTCCTGCCCCCTTCCCCTTCCCCCTAGCTCACCCCCCATTACCACCAGGGCAAAGCCTCCTCGAGGACTGAGGTCAACCTGGTAGACTCAGTCCAGGCAGGTCCAGTCCCCTCTTCCCAGGCTGAGCCTAGCAACCCTGCATAAGCCCCAGGTTTCAAACAGCCAACTCATGCAATGAGCACAAGACCCAGTCCCACTGCCCGGATGCCTCCCAAACAGATCAAGCCAATCAATTATCTCACCCATTCAGAGGGCCTGATCCAGTTGGGGGTCCCTCAGCCATTGGTTCATAGTTCATGTGTTTCCATTCGTTTGGCTATTTGTCCCTGTGTTTTATCCAACCTTAGTTTCAACAATTCTCGCTCATATAAACCCTCCTCTTTCTCGCTAATTAGACTCCCGGAGCTCCACCCAGGGCCTAGCCATGGATCTCTGCATCCAGATCCCTCAGCCGTTGGATGGGGTTTCTAGTACAACAGTTAGGGTGTTTGGCCATCCCATCACCAGAGTAGGTCAGTTCTGGCTGTCTCTCGACTATTGCCGGCAGTCTATTGTGGGGGCTATCTTTGTGGATTTCTGTGGGCCTCTCTAGCACTTTGCTTCTTCCTATTCTCATGTGGTCTTCACTTACCATTGTCTCCTATCCCTTGTTCTCCCTCTCTGTTCTTGATCCAGGTGGGATCTCCTGTTCTCTTTCCCTCGACCCTCGCCCTTCATGTGTCATCACGCGCGGGCCCCCCCCCCCCCCCCGTCATGTCCAGGCTGTTCATGTAGATCTCATCCATTTCTTCATCATTGAGTGATCCCCGTGTCTTTCTTGTGGTCCTGTTTTCCAGGTAGCCTCCCTGGTGATACGAGTAGCAGTCCAGTCATCCTTGTTCCACATCTAGTATCCTCCTGTGAGTGAGTACATACCATGTTTGTCTTTCTGAGTCTGGGTTACCTCACTCAGGATGATCTTTTCTAGATCCATCCATTTGCCTGCAAATCCAATGATGTCATTGTTTTTTTCTGCTGAGTAGTATTCCATTGTGTATACGTATCACATTTTATTTATCCATTCTTCAGTTGAAGGGCATCTAGGTTGTTTCCAAGTTTTGGCTATTACAAATAATGCTGATATGAACATAGCTGAGCACATGCTCTTGTGGTATGATGGAGCATTCCTTGGGTATATGCCCAAGAGTGGTATAACTGGATCTTGGGGGAGATTGATTTCCAGTTTTCTAAAAAAGCATGATATTGATTTCCAAAGTGGTTGTACAAGCTTGCATTCCCACCAGCAGTAGAGGCGAGTTCCCCTTGCTCCACATCCTCTCCAGCATAAGGTGTCTTCAGTGTTTTAGATCTTAGCCATTCTGACAGGCGTAAGGTGGTATCTCAGTTGTTTTGATTTGCATTTCCCTGATGATTAGGGATGTTGAGCAATTCCTTAAATGTCTTTCAGCCATTTGAGTTTCCTCTGTTGAGAATTCTCTGTTTAGTTCTATAGCCCATTTCTTAATTGGACTGTTGGGCATTTTGATGTCTAATTTCTTGAGTTCCTTATATATTCTGGATATCAGTCCTCTGTCAGATGTGGGGATGGTGAAGACCTTTTCCCATTCTGTAGGCTGTTGCTTTGCCTTGTTGACCATATCCTTTGCTCTACAAAAGCTTCTCAGTTTCAAAAGGTCCCATTGATTGATTGTTTCTCTCAGTGTCTGTGCTAGTGGTGTTATATTTAGGAAGTGATCTCCTATGCCAATGTGTTCAAGACTACTTCCTACTTTCTCTTCTAGCAGGTTCAGAGTAGCTGGATTTATGTTGAGGTCCTTGATCCACTTGGATTTAAGTTTTGTGCACGGTGACAGATATGGATCTATTTGCAGCCTTGTACAAATTGACATCCAGTTATGCCATCACCATTTGTTGAAGATGCTTTCTTTTTTCCATTGTACACTTTTGGCTTCTTTGTAAAAAATTATAGCCGGGCAGTGGTGGTGCACGCCTTTAATCCCAGCACTCGGGAGGCAGAGCCAAGTGGATCTCTGTGAATTCGAGGCCAGCTTGGTCTCCAAAGCGAGTTCCAGGAAAGGCACAAAGCTACACAGAGAAACCCTGTCTCGAAAAATAAAAAAAAAAAATTATATGTTCATAGGTGTGTGGATTAATGTCAGGGTCTTCAATTCAATTCCATTGGTCCACATGTCAGTTTTTATGCCAATACCAATTGTTTTTAATACTGTAGCTCTATAGTAGAGCTTGAAGTCAGGGATCATGATGCCTCCAGAGGTTGTTTTATTGTACAGTATTCTTTTGGCTATCCTGGGTTTTTTGTTTTTTCCATATGAAGTTGAGTATTATTCCTTCCACGTCTGTGAAGAATTGTGTTGGTATTTTGATGGGGATTGCATTGAATCTATAGATTGCTTTTGGTAAAATTGCCATTTTTACTATGTTAGTCCTGCCTATTCATGAGCATGGGAGATCTTTCCATTTTTTGACATCTTCAATTTCTTTTTTCAGGGACTTAAAGTTCTTGTCATATAGGTCCTTCTCTTGCTTGGTTAGTGCTACCCCAAGGTATTTTATATCATGTGTGGCTATTGTAAAGGTTGATGTATCTCTGATTTCCTTCTCAGCTTCTTTGTCAATTGTATATAGGAGGGCTACTGATTTTTTTTTTGAGTTGATCTTGTGTCCTGCTATGTTGCTGAAGGTCTTTATAAGCTGTATCAGTTCCTTGGTGGAATCTTTGGGGTCACTCAAGTATACTGTCATGTCATCTGCAAATAGGGAAAGCTTGACTCCTTCCTTTCAAATTTGTATCCCCTTAATCTCCTTATGTTGTCTTATTTGCTCTGGCTAGAACTTCAAGTACTATATTGAATAAGTATGGGAAGAGTGGACAGCCTTGCCTCGTTCCTGATTTTAGTGGGATTGCTTTGAGTTTCCATTTAATTTGATGTTGGCTGTTGGCTTGCTGTAAATTCCCTTATTATGTTTAGGTATGTTCCCTGTATTCCTGATTGCTCCAAGACTTTTATCATGAAGGGGTTTTGGATTTTGTCAAATGCCTTTTCTGCATCTAGTGATATGATCATGTGTTTTTTTTCTTTGAGTTTGTTTATATGGTGTATTACATTGATGGACTTTCGTATGTTGAACCACCCTTGCATCCCTGGGATGAAGCCTACTTGATCATGGTGGATAATTGTTTTGATGTGTTTTTGGAGTCTGCTTGCCAGTATTTTATTGAGTATTTTTGCATCGATGTTCATGAGGGAGATTGGTCTGTAGTTCTCTTCTTTGTTGTATCCTTGTTTGGTTTAGGAATTAAGGTAATTGTAGCCTCATAGAAGGAGTTTGGTAATGTTCCTTCTGTTTCTATTGTGTAGAAAAATTTAGAGAGTACTGGTATTAACTCTTCTTTGAAAATCTGGTAGAATTCTGTGCTGAAACCATCTGGTCCTGGCCTTTTTTTGTTTGGGAGACTTTTAATGACTGTTTCTATTTCCTTAGGGGTTATTGGACTATTTAAATAGTTTATCTGGTCTTGATTTAACTTAGGTATGTGGTAACTATCCAGAAAATTATCCATTTCTTTTAGATTTTCCAGTTTTGTGGAGTAGAGGTTTTTGAAGTATGACCTGATGGTTCTCTGGATTTCCTCAATGTCTGTTATTATGCCCCCCTTTTCATTTCTGATTTTGTTGATTTGGATTCTCTCTCTGTCTTTTGGTTAGTTTGGATAAGGGCTTGTCTATCTTGTTGATTTTCTCAAAGAACCAACTCTTTGTTTCATTAATTTTTTGTATTGTTCTCTTTGTTTCTATTTTATTGATTTCACCTCTCACTTTGATAATTTCCTGGCATCTATTCTTCCTGGGAGACTTTGCTTCTTCTTGTTCTAGTGCTTTCAGGTGTGCTGTTAAGTCACTAGTGTGAGATTTCTCCAACTTCTTTATGTGGGCATTTAGTGCTATGAATTTCCCTCTTAACACTGCTTTCATAGTGTCCCATAAGTTTGAGTATGTGGTGTCTTCATTTTCTTTGATCTCTAGGAAGTCTTTAATTTCTTTCTTTATTTCTTCCTTAACCCATTGGTGATTCAGTTGAGCATTATTCAGTTTCCATGAGATTGTAGGTTTTCTGTAGTTTTTGTTGTTGTTGAAATCTAAGTTTAAACCATGGTGGTCTGATAGAACACTGGAGGTTATTCCAATTATTTTGCATCTGTTGAGATTTGCTTCGTGTTCAAGTATGTGGTCGATTTTAGAGAAGGTTCCATGGGGTACTGAGAAGAAGGTATATTCTTTTTTTGTTAGGATGAAATGTTCTGTAGATATCTATTAGGTCCAGTTGAGTCATGACATCAGTTAAGTGCTTTATTTCTCTGTTAAGTTTTAATTTGTCCAGTGGTGAAAATGGGGTGTTGAGGTCTTCCACTATTAATGTGTTGGGGGTTATATGTGGTTTAAGCTTTAGTAATGTTTCTTTTACACATGTGGGTGCCCTTGTATTTAGGGCATAAATGTTCAGAATTGAAACTTCATCTTGGTGAATCTTCCTGTGATGAGTATGTAATGCCCTTCTTGATCTCTTTTGATTGATTTTAGTTTGAAGTCTATTTTGCTGGATATCAGGATGGCTACACCTGCTTGTTTCTTTTTTTTTTTTATACATTTTTTTTTTGGTTTTTCGAGACAGGGTTTCTCTGTGTAGCTTTGCTCCTTTCCTGGGACTCACTTGGTAGCCCAGGCTGGCCTCAAACTCACAGAGATCCACCTGGCTCTGCCTCCCGAGTGCTGGGATTAAAGGCGTGCGCCACCACCGTCCGGCCACCTGCTTGTTTCTTAAGACCATTTGATTGGAAAGTCTTTTCCCAGCCTTTTATTCTTAGGTAGTGTCTATCTTTGAGTTTGAGGTATGTTTCTTGTATGCTGCAGAAAGATGGGTCCTGCTTTTGTATCCATTCTGTAAGCCTATGTCTGTAAGACTATGAATTAAGTCCGTTGATATTAAGGGATATTAATGACCAGTAATTGTTCATTCATGTTATTTTTGGTGATAGTGTGTGTGTACTTCTCTTCTTTGGGGTTTACTGCTGTGGCTTTATCTATTGCCTGTGTTTTCGAGGGTGTATCTGACTTCCTTCGGTTGGAATTTTCCTTCTAGTGCTTTCTGTAGGGCTGGGTTTGTGGATAAGTATTGTTTAAAACTGGTTTTGTTTTGGAATGTCTTTTTCACTCTGTATGTGAGTTTTGCTGGGTATATTAGTCTGGGCTGGCATCCATGGTCTCTTAGTGTCTGTATTACTTCTGTCCAGGTCCTTCTGGCTTTCAAAGTCTTCATTGAGAAGTCGGGTGTTATTCTGATGGGTTTGCCTTTATAAGTCACTTGGCCTTTTTCCTTTGCTGCTCTTAATATTCTTTCTTTATTCTGTACATTTAGTTGTTTAATTATTATGTGGTGAGGGGACTTTTTTGGGGGGAGTCTAGTCTGTTTGGTGTTCTATAGTCTTCTTGTATCTTCATAGGCATTTTCTTCTTTAAGTTGGGAAAGTTTTCTTCTATGATCTTGTTGAATATATTTTCTGTGTCTTTGAGTTGGTATTCTTCTCCTTCTTCTATCCTTATTATTTGTAGGTTTGGTCTTTTCATGGTGTCCCAAATTTCTTGGACATTTTGGGTCATGTCTTTGTTGGCTTTAGTGTTCTCTTTGACTGATGAATCTATTTCTTCTACCGTATCTTCAATGCCTGAGATCCTCTCTTTCATCTCTTGCATTCTGTTGGTTATACTTGCATCTGAAGTTCCCGATCGTTTACTCAGATTTTCTATTTCCAGCATTCCCTCTGTTTGTGTCTTCTTCATTTTTTCTATTTCCCTTTTCAGGTCTTGGACTGTTTCCTTCATTTGTTTCATTGCTTTTTCATGATTTTCTTTCAGTGCTTTATTGTTTTCTTCCAGGATTTTACTGTTTTCTTCTACTTTATTTGTCCTTTCCTATCGTTTTTTATAGCATTCTTCCCATTTTTTTTGTCTTTTCCTCTATACAAGCCTCTACCTTCTTCATGATGTTATTCATAAGGCTGTTTTCTTCTGATTCTTCCAATTTTTGATGTTCAGGTCTAGATGTTGGAGGAGATCTAGGTTCTGGTGATACTGTATTGCTCCTCATTTTGTTGTATGTACTTCTGCCTTGATGCCTGCCCATCTCCTTGTGCTTTGTTCTTGGTCTTATCAGTACACTTGGTTCAGACAGCGCTGACAGATTCAGGAAGTCTCTCTCTCTTGTCCAGATGGGAGCTCTCTTGTCCAAATGGGAAGTCCGGGGCAGGATGGGAGCTCTTGTCCAGACAGGAAGTCCGGGGCAGGATGGGCGCTCTTGTCCAAAAGGGAAGTCCAGGGCAGAATGGGAGCTCTGGTCCAGAAGGGAAGTTGGAGGCAGGATGGGAGCTCTGGTCCAGAAGGGAAGTTGGAGACAGGATGGGAGCTGGCGGCTGATGTCTAAGTCTCAGGAAGTGGCTGGGGTCTCAGGTGGATGGGACGTGGGGGCAGGGCGTGGAGATTTCAGGGTCTGCCGGGGGTCTTGGAGGAGGGGATCCTTCCTGGTAGGGTAGAAGGGAACCTGCCCGGTGGCCAGAACCTGGGGCCAAGTTGGGCAGGTCTTCCCCGGAGTGGCTGGTGCCCAGGGATGGGGTCTAGGCTGAGCCCGGACACTCACCTCTGGTCCAGAAGGGAAGTCTGGGGAAGGATCACAATAATCTAATTTTATTGATTGAATTTTTGGTATAACTCCCCATTGGCCTCCCAGGAGATTTAAGAACATACAATTATGGTTGTTTTTTTTAGCCATCATGTTATCAAGAAGAAATGTTTTAAAAACTTTCTTGATTTCAATTTACTCCTGTTTTTAAAAATGCATCCAAGTTTGTTTATGTTGTTTCTTATCACTTATTTTTTGTTATTTTGTACAAAAATGTAAATCTCAATACAATGTTTGAATAGAAGAGTATAAAATTTCTTTTTCTGAAAGATCCATTTATTAGATATAATTTCTTATTTTCCTAGTGAGTTTTTGGATAGATGCATAATTTGATCAAGGAACCAGCGATTAAGTAAGTATACCTGACTTTAAGCCAACTTTTTTTTTAGTTAATTGTTTTAGGCTTAAGTTGAGAACATATATAGAAGGGCAGATCTTATTTTTAAAATGAATCGTATTTGTACTCAGTATGACTACAAACTTAGCTTTGAGCACTTTAAAGGATTTGACCTTCATATGGTGATTGGTCATTAATTTACATGTCTTAATTATCTTTAACAGTTTACAACAAGCTAGTAGCTTTTACAAGATCAGGATTTTACAATTTTATTATTTATTTATTTATTTATTTATTTATTTATTTATTTATTTATTTATTTATTTATTTATTTATTTATTTATTTAGTATGTCCTACTCCTTGTCTAGCTGGCTGTCAGCTGCCTGCCTGGCTGGCCCTAGGTGTCTCCCTCTTTTTCTCCCTCATTCTCTCCTCGCTTCTCTCTCATTCTCTCTCCCTCTTATTCTGTCTGCCTGCCAGCCCCCAGGATTTTACAATTTTAGACATAGATCTCTAGTTAACTTTTCTTAGTTTG
Organism: Peromyscus maniculatus bairdii; assembly: GCF_049852395.1. Lineage (NCBI taxonomy): Eukaryota > Metazoa > Chordata > Mammalia > Rodentia > Cricetidae > Peromyscus > Peromyscus maniculatus. The sequence goes on along the minus strand of NC_134873.1, from coordinate 7,221,246 downwards.
AGTATAATGTGGTAACCTTAGGAATTTATCTTTGTACAAAAATCCATTCTAATCTAAAACAATTTGGAGATTTGCTGTTGCTTCTCAAGTTTAAAAAGAAGATGTAATAATGAACAGAGGACACATTAGCACTAAGGAATGTCAGAGGTGCTGCCCTTTCCCAGTAACAGTCAGAGCTGCTCCTGGCTTTCCTCCTATACAGGTTTCTCCTGCTAGTGTTTTCATGAGATGGAGGTGCCAATGGCTCAGTATTACTGTCATGCTTCAATAAGAGCTTATTTATTTATTTATTTATTTATTTATTTATTTATTTATTTATTTATTGTTTTTTAAGAGCAAGAAAACTGAGGTGAAGCAGCACATTGAGCCTTTTACCCACTTTTTGTTTCCTTTCCATTCCTGTCTCCAAACAACGAATGTTTCATCCATTCCAACTTTCTGTAAGTAGACTTCAGACTCAATTAACTCATTCCAAATGTTTCCTCTTGCTATATCCTTTCTACATTCACAGTTCTTCTGTAACATTCTTTTTCTTTCACATTAGTCCTCTCTCATTTTTTTTATAAATAGCTATATGTATTAATTATCAAACTTGATAATTCCACAAATGTATGCTTATATGGAACCATTATATTGCTTTCTATATATAAAACTTTTAAAATTTATTTTACATATTAACTATAGTTTTTCCTCCATGCCCTCCTCCCATTACCTCCCCACACCTCCAATCTATCCCTTTCCCCATCCACTTCTCCTCTGTCTTCATTCAGAAAGGGACAAGACACCCATGGTCTTGAACAAAACATAGCACATCAAGTTGAGGCAAGTCTGAGCTCCTCCCATGGATTAAGGCTGGTTGAGGTAATTTGACATGAGGAACAGGTTCCCAAAGCCATCTAAGCACCAGAGACAGGTCCTGATCTCACTGCTAGGAGCCTTACAAATAGACCAAACTACACAGCTATCATACACATGAAGGGGCCTAATTGGTCCCCTAAAGGCTCGCTAATTGTTGGTCCAGAGTTTATAAGCTCCTACCAGCTCAGGTCAGCAGTCTTTGTAGGTTTCTCCAACATGAACTTGACCCCCTGGCTCATACAATCCCTCCTCCCTTTCTTCAGGAGGATTTCTGGAACTTGTCCTAGTGCTTGCCTGTGGATCTCTGCATCTATTTCATCAGTTATTGCATAAAGGCTCTCTGATGACAATTAGGGTAGTCACCAATCTAATCACAGTAGATTTCCAATTCAGGTACCCTCTCTACTATTGCTAAGGTCATCTTTATGTATTCCTGGGAAAATTCATGCCCATGTGGATCAAACACCTCAACATAAATCCAGTTACAACCAACCTGATAGAAGAAAATGTGGGAAGTAGCCTTGAATGCATTGGCACAGGAGGTTACTACCTGATTACAACACCAGTCACACAGAGATTGATAGTTAATAAATGGTGCTCCCTGAAACTCAAAAGCTTCTGTAAGGCAAAGGACACTGTCAGTGAGACAAAACAGCAGCCCACAAAACAGGAAAAAAAATTTTTCACCAACCCCACATCTGATAGAGGGCTGATCTCCAAAATATGTAAAGAACTCAAGAAACTAGACATGAAAGTACCTTTTAATGCTCAGAATATGTATTTTGCTTTCTTTCTTTCTTTCTTCTTTTTTTTTTTTTTGGTTTTTTGAGACAGGGTTTCTCTGTGTAGCTTTGCGCCTTTCCTGGAGCTCACTAGGTAGCCCAGGCTGGCCTTGAACTCACAGAGATCTTCCTGGCTCTGCCTCCTGAGTACTGGGATTAAAGGCGTGTGCTACCACCACCTGGCCTGTATTTTGGTTTCTCTACTGCCCCCATTTTGATTCATGGTACACTATAGAAGGATCAGTAAAGTTGCCAGTCTCTCTATGGACTATACTGAGGCTAAACGTTTTATTTTGATACTAAAAGAGCCCCAATAAAAAAACATTTTTAAGGCAAACCCTAACTGGGAGGGAACATATATTCCTACTCTTATGAATGTTACTCACTTAATGTAACCTGTTAGGGATGATTAAGAAATGCCAGTTAATGGTCAGTCACCTTGAATACAATTGGAATGTGAAGTCCTCTTCTTATGAAAGCTCCTAACTTATTGTAACTTTTAGAGATAATTAAGAAATACAAGTTAATGGTTAGTCACCTTTTAAATGATAAAATTCTTTAATATGATCAGAAATATACATACAGTCATTCTTAGTACTAATGTAATTAATTATAAGAACAAGTTTTTCTTTTCTTTTTTTTTCTTTTTTGAGACAGGACTTCTCTGTGTAGTTTTGTGCCTTTCCTGGAACTCACTTTGTAGACCAGGCTGGCTTTGAACTCACAAAGATCTGCCTGCATCTACATCCCAAGTGCTGGGATTAAAGGCGTGCACCGCCGCCGCCGCCGCCGCCGCCCCTCCCCCTCCCCGGCAAGAACAAGTCTTATTTAGCCACTTTTATATATTTTCAAAGTTAATCCTAAAACAAGTCACTAGAAGCAAGCAAAATTTGTCTATTCAGACATACCTAATAGACAGGTGGTTCTCAAATGCTTCAGAGATCTGCAGAATATTGCATTTAAAATGTTTAAGTTCTTGAGGCCAGCCTGGTCTACAGAGTGAGTTCCAGGACAGGCAGAAAAATTCACAGAGAAAACCTGTCTTGAAAAACTAAAAAAAAAATGTTTAGGCTCCCTATTGCAGATAGAATTGCCCAAACATAGAATGAACCATTAAGGCAGCCAAAGAATATAGATAGCACAGGGCAACTCTGTCTGGATTGTGGTAACACTAGCTGTCAATGGACGAATCTTTCCCACATGCCTGTTCCCAAATAACCACTCAGAGGCTTATATTAATGATACACATTTAGCTGATTGCTCAGACATGTTATTAGCTAGCTCTTACATTTAAATTAACCCATTTCTATCCATCACTGTATATTTGCAGGTTCTACCCTGCCCTTCTTCATCCATTACTTAGCTTGAATGGAATGCCTAACCTTATTCTGCCTGGCATTTGGACAAAATAGCTTTATTTATCAACCAACAAGAGCAATACATATTAATGGCATACAGGAAAAAACATCCCACAGCAACTAACCACTGGGAAAACTGCCCTATTCCTTACCTGCTGTCAGGGCTCTGCTCAAACTGAATATTGTTGGATTCATTGCCATATTTTGCCTAGTTAAAATAATGTCACTCCCCCAAGTTGCTCCTCCACAGAACAAAATCTGAGACTTGGGTCTAGCAACCAAAGTCCTATGTACTGTGGGAATTCATTCCATTTAGCAAATGGCTTTGGGGAAGAAGCTCTAGGCTGTGGCTTTGTCTGCATATGTGGCCCCTTAAGAGCTGAGGGAGAGTTGTCATTCATATTCTTGGATTGTCAAGTTTGGGCCAGGTGGTGGAGAATGGCTTTCAGTTGGGGCCCATCCGACCTGAGGATATTGGCATCTGGTTCAGCAGCAGATCAGTAGCATGTCTATCTTGCTTTGTATTAGTGAGTCTGTATTTCCATTGCACCCCTTAATAAATTGAGATATATACACTTGTGGGCTCTTGCTACACATATGCTGTCTTGTATGACAGCTGAAGACCTAAAACTACTGTCCCCACTGAAACTGTGGAGACCACTGCAGTGCTGTGGGATATCTTTCTGTATGCTGTGAATATGTGTTGCTTTGATTGGTTGATAAATAAAACTGTTTGGCCTATAGCAAAGCAGCTTAGAGGAAGGCAGGAAATTCAGTAAAGAGACAGGAGGAAGAAAGACAGAGGCAGAGGCAGAGGAGCCATCCTGCTGTCCAGGGAGCAGCATGTAATGGCACACAGGAAAAGCCATGGAACAGTGGCGACATATGGATTAATAGAAATGGGCTGAGTTCAGGTATAAGAGCTAGCTAGCAAAAAAATTGAGTCATAGGTCATGGCCATACAGTTCGTAATTAATGTAAACCTCTGAGTAATTATTTTATAAGTGGCTGTGGGACACCAGGCTAGGTAGGACTGGAGAAATCTTCTGACTACACTGCCTACACTATTGTAGCCTGTATAGGTAATGGGTCACTCTCATTTTATTTGATACATAAACCATTTAGATTATATATCCAGTATAATGTATCCTTCTCAGATCTCTGAGGATATTGACTAGGTAGCTTTATCAGCAGCAAGCACCCAGCTGCTTTCTCAAGACTTCAGCTGCCTTCCAATTCTCTTCATATATAAAAATATGCCCACAGGCCTCACTTTCCTGGAGTTACTTATGTGTCTAATCACCATTTGCCCTGTTATCAGACTCCAAAGGAGAGAAACTCACAAAACATACTTCAGTATAAACTTTTACTATTTTTTTAAAGGATAATTGTGTTACAGTGACCTCTGTCTCATTGTGAATGTTTGGATAGAAAAAAGTATAACATTTAAAGCATAAGTTTTGAAGACCTTTGAAATGTTTCATGGTCCAAGAAAAGGGGTTTTGAGTTGTGTAAATGCAAGTTTTTGTAAGGTGTGAGAATGTCAAAATTTAAATTGTAATAAGATATTGATTTAAGGCATATAAAAAGAATGAATAATACTTCAAAATTCTGTCTCTCATCATGCTACATTTATGTTAAGACTTCAAGCTCAAAGTTTTATTAATCAATGCAGTTCTGATAAGCTATTAGTGTAGCTCTAGGAAAGCTTTGCTTCTATTGTCATAGTCACACCCTCAAGATTTTAAATTCCATCTGGTTGTTTTTGAGGTACAGACTTAAAAGTTCTTCTTATTGAGCTGAAATACCAGAATAATCTACATAAATCCAGTCTTCTGGACAGAGAGAAGAGGCCCTGCTTTTTTTCATATTTAAAATCAAGATCAAGTGAGTTATTGCCCTTCTGCTCCACAGAATGTTTTTGTCCTCTCTGAGATCACCTTAAATAGTGTTCATACTTTTAACCCAGAATCATTTTTGGGTCCCCACGCTTTTACCATGACAAAAGAGCATGAGTCTACTGCTCTTCCTAGAATGTAGATATGAGTACAGATTACAAATAGTAGCAAAGCTAACATATCTAAAACGTGTACCTCTTTTTATAAACTTAAAAAAGTCTTGTAAGCATCAGGTCATCTACTTCCATCCACCCCTCACATGTCAAATGGACTCCAGATATATACTCTTGTCAATCAACAGTCTGCTTCCCCACCTGACTATTCCTGAGGGTGGAATTTTCCCCTTTCTCTGGTCTTGGGACTCCCCTCCCAGAGTGACAAGGACTGTAGAACTAAAGGTTTCAAATCGACATCTAAGAAACAAATTTCCCCCTAACCTCCTCAGCTTTATCTTCTGTTGCTAATATGTGTCTCTTCCAGCAGATTTCCAAGCAATCAAATGCTGTAGACTGCTCTAACTGCTGCCTGATTTTTCTATCAACAAACAGCTGGGATGTTAAATTTCAATTTTGGACAAATA